>NC_057805.1:171519405-171891514 GCF_018294505.1 Triticum aestivum | reverse complement strand
GCTCCGCCGTCCTCCGGCCTCGCCTCCTCCTCTGCCACGGGTGGCCGCCGCCCCTTTCCCTCCTTCCTCCGGTGGCCGAGCCGGCGAGCCCGAGCTCGAGGAGCTGCTCAGATCTCGATCCACTTTGTGAGCGTTGACTTCTCGAACCCCGAAATATTTCTAAGTCTGTGAATCTTACGATATGTGCTCATGTTCCTCGTTGCATAACTCCTCGCATGTAGCTCCGATTTGCGTGTGTAATATGTCAAATTGTTCGCCTCGTGATGTTCTACATTTCGTTCAATTGCACCATATTCATTACAGGTCCTCTTGATGCCCAAATCTCTGTTGGAAGAGGGATAGTTGCTGTTATCTGCTGGTTCTTAGCAGAACTTGGAAATTGTTCATTTTTGTATCTTTAAATCTGTGCAGCTTATGGGCATGAGCTCTATATGTGTTTTAAAGTATGCCATGCCATCTTTCCGGTGGTGTATGACATGTATTTTTGTGATCTCTGTGGTGACTAGCACAAGCATGCAAAGTAGGCTCCGTAATGTTTCTGATTTCAGGGACTTAGTGATTTCTCTAAGTCCTTGTCTGCTGTTATTTTGTTGCCATGTAAACAGAGAGATCCATGCATATTTTGGAGATGTTCATTAAGGATGTTTTGTAGCTATAGTTGTAATTGTTCCATTCCTGACTTTGTTTGCAATTATGGAGTGCCATAGCATGACTCAATCTTGCTCTACTTTTGCTATAAAATATTTCTGGCAGATTCTTAACATGATATGCAATTTTGCCAAGCTTATTGTAGTTGATCCATACATGCTATGCTTGTGTTCTTGCCATGGATAGCTTCATAAACATGCCACCTTGTTGTAGGTATGCTTGTTTTGTCATGCATTGCTCTATAGTGAGTGCGTCAAGCTCACGAAGAGGCCTACATATTATTATTATTATTGCCATGCTCTCTTTTCTGCTAAGTCTGAAACCTGTTAATGAAACTTGCTATGTTTACATGCTTGCCATCATATCTTCTTCTCCTTTTTGGCTTATGGTCAGTAAGGGACTTTTGTCATATGCATTTAGTAGAACACTGCCATGCCTTGTTTTGCTGTGCTAAGTTCCTGTAGCATGTTGATTTCGTACTCTGAACATTGCTACCTGATGCTGTTTTCTGCCATGTCCAGTTTTTCACTAAGTCTGTGAACCTGTTATCTTTTGCACTTTTGCCATGCTTGTTTGAGCTTGATATGTTGTGAACTAGCCGTAGCTCATTGTTCATCTTTTGTTAAGCATCTCCTGTAGATTACTGTCATGTGCTTTGTTGCTATGTTGGAGTGCTGTAGCATTGTTGTTTGTTGCATTTCAAGTGCTATCATGTTGTTAATTACAGATTCGTGTCATTCTTGTTTTGCTTGCCATTTGAAACCGTGCATCCGTTTCCGGTGATATTTATATCGATTTCGACCGAAATCATCTCATCTTTCCAGTGGCATGCTTGGTTTTCCAAGTTACTGCCTTGTTCATCATTTTCCTTCCGGGGCACGCATATGCATCGCATATCATGTCTTGCATATCATACATGTTTTGCATCATGTTGCTTGTGCATTTCTCGTGGTTGATTGTGGTTCCGTTTGTTTGTGTTCTTGTCTTGGGTAGAGCCGGGAGACGAGTTCGTGAACGAGGAACCTGTTGAGTACGCTTACGAGGATCAAGCTTTCGACAACTCTGAGAACCTTGCAGGCAAGATGACCACCCCTCGAAATCACTTCTATCTTTGCTTTGCTAGTTGCTCCCTCTATTGCCATGCTACGCTACCTATCACTTGCTATACCATGTCTCCCATTTTGCCATGTCAGCCTCTAACCATCCTTTCCTAGAAAACCGTTGTTTGGCTAAGTTACCCCTTTTGCTCAGCCCCTCTTATAGCGTTGCTAGTTGCAGGTGAAGTTGAAGTTTGTTCCATGTCGGAACATGGATATGTTGGGATATCACAATATCTCCTATCTAATTAATGCATCTATATATTTGGTAAAGGGTGGAAGGCTCGGCCTTATGCCTGGTGTTTTGTTGCACTCTTGCCGCCCTAGTTACTGATATACCGGGATTATGTTCCTTGAGTTTGCGTTCCTTACGCGGTCGGGTGATTTATGGGACCCCCTTGACAGTTCGCCTTGAATAAAACTCCTCCAGCAAGGCGCAACCTTCGTTTTACCATTTGCTACCTAAGCCTTTTCCCCCGGGTTTTCGCGAGCCCGAGGGTCATCTTTATTTTAACCCCCCCGGGCCAGTGCTCCTTCGAGTGTTGGTCCGAACTGAGTAGACTGCGGGGCCCCCTCCTGGAAACTCGAGGTCTGGTTTTACTCGTAGGATGTCTCATCCGGTGTGCCCTGAGAACGAGATATGTGCAGGTCCTATCGGGATTTGTCGGCGCATCGGGCGGCTTTGCTGGTGTTGTTTTACCATTGTCGAAATGTCTTGTAAACCTGGATTCCGAGACTGATCGGGTCTTTCCGGGAGAAGGTTTATCCTTCGTTGACCATGAGAGCTTATGATGGGCTAAGTTGGGACACCCCTGCAGGGTATTATCTTTCGAAAGCCGTGCCCGTGGTTATGAGGAAGATGGGAATTTGTTAATGTCCGGTTGTAGAGAACTAGTCACTTGACCCAATTTAAAATACATCAACTGCGTGTGTAGCCGTGATGGTCTCTTCTCGGCGGAGTCCGGGAAGTGAACACGGTCTGTGTTATGTATGACGTAAGTTGGAGTTCAGGATCACTTCTTGGTCATTGCTAGATGACGACCGCTCCGTTGCTTCTCTTCTCGCTCTCTTTTGCGCAAGTTAGCCACCATATATGCTTATTGCCGCTGCAGCTCCACCTCATTACACCTCCCTTTCCTATAAGCTTAAATAGTCTTGATCTCGTGGGTGTGAGATTGCTGAGTCCCCGTGACTCACAGATTCTACCAAAACAGTTGCAGGTGCCGACGATGCCAGTGCAGATGATGGGGTCGATCTCAAGTGGGAGTTCGACGAGGAACGTGGCCGTTACTATGTGTCTTTTCCTGATGATCAGTAGTGGAGCCCAGTTGGGACGATCGGGGATCTAGCATTTGGGGTTGTCTTATTTTCATCTGGATCTTGACCGTAGTCGGTCTATGTTTGTATTTAGGATGATGTATGAATAATATTTATGTATTGTGTGAAGTGGCGATTGTAAGCCAACTCTTTATCCCATTCTTGTTCATTACATGGGATTGTGTGAAGATGACCCTTCTTGCGACAAAACCACTATGCGGTTATGCATCTAAGTCGTGCCTCCACATGTGGGAGATATAGCCGCATCGTGGGCGTTACAATACCGCTCCATGATAGCATGCCAAGTTTCATGAATTTCAGACGAGTTTTGGATTTACTAGAATTTAAAACCACGCATCTCAATGTTTTGCCGGCAATCAACGGTGCCCCTGTGTTTGAAATTCATTCCCATTTCTTGTATGGGACCTAAGCATGCACCCAAGGACATAGGTTTGATTTTTCAACCAATTTATATGCACTGGAGCATGTGCATGTAGTTCAAATTTGAATTATGCACAAAAAATGCATTGAAAACTCAGTTAATGCATAAAAATGTCCAAACGAACCCCGAAAAATCACAAAAATTCACACAACGTCCTGTTGTTTTATGTTGACACGAGAAAAAAAATTGAAAGCAATAAGAGGCAATGGATATTGTTTCGTTCCCAAAGGTGGGACGTTCCCTACCGAAAACCATCATGCTTGTTGTGAGAAGCTCCGGTTTGTGAGAAGCATATACCCAAACCTGCCCCAAATGGGACAAAATTTGTACCACGACATGTTGATGCGCTCCATGATAGCATGCCAAGTTTCATGAATTTCAGACGAGTTTTGGATTTACTAGAATCTAAAAACCAGGCAACTCAATGTTTTGCCGGCAATCAAGGGTGCCCCTTGTTTGAATTTTCATTCCCATTTCTTGCATCGGACCTAAGCATGCACCCAAGGACACAGATTTGATTTTTCAACCAATTTATATGCACTGGAGCATGTGCATGTAGTTCAAATTTGAATTATGCACATAAAATGCATTGAAAACTCAGTTAATGCATAAAAATGTCCAAACGAACCCCGAAAAGTCACAAAAATTCACACAACACTCCTGTTGTTCTATGTTGACACGAGAAAAAAATTTGAAAGCAATAAGAGGCAATGGATATCGTTTCGTCCCCTAAGGTGGGACGTTCCCTAACGAAAACCATCATGCTTGTTGTGAGAAGCTCCAGTTTGTGAGAAGCATATATCCAAACCTGCCCCAAATGGGACAAAATTTGTACCACGGCATGTTGATACCGCTCCATGATAGCATGCCAAGTTTCATGAATTTTAGACGAGTTTTGGATTTACTAGAATTTAAAACCAGGCATCTCAATGTTTTGCCGGCAATCAACGGTGCCCCTGTGTTTGAAATTCATTCCCATTTCTTGTATGGGACCTAAGCATGCACCCAAGGACACAGGTTTGATTTTTCAACCAATTTATATGCACTGGAGCATGTGCATGTAGTTCAAATTTGAATTATGCACAAAAATGCATTGAAAACTCAGTTAATGCATAAAAATGTCCAAACGAACCCCGAAAAATCACAAAAATTCACACAACCTCCTGTTGTTTTATGTTGACACGAGAAAAAAATTGAAAGCAATAAGAGGCAATGGATATTGTTTCGTTCCCAAAGGTGGGACGTTCCCTACCGAAAACCATCATGCTTGTTGTGAGAAGCTCCGGTTTGTGAGAAGCATATACCCAAACCTGCCCCAAATGGGACAAAATTTGTACCGCGACATATTGATACCGCTCCATAATAGCATGCCAAGTTTCATGAATTTCAGACGAGTTTTGGATTTACTAGAATTTAAAAACCAGGCATCTCAATGTTTTGCCGGCAATCAACGGTGCCCCGGTGTTTGAATTTTCATTCCCATTTCTTGCATGGGACCTAAGCATGCACCCAAGGACACAGATTTGATTTTTCAACCAATTTATATGCACTGGAGCATGTGCATGTAGTTCAAATTTGAATTATGTACATAAAATGCATTGAAAACTCAGTTAATGCATAAAAATGTCCAAACGAACCCCGAAAAATCACAAAAATTCACACAACACTCCTGTTGTTCTATGTAGACACGAGAAAAAAATTTGAAAGCAATAAGAGGCAATGGATATCGTTTCGTCCCCAAAGGTGGGACGTTCCCTAACGAAAACCATCATGCTTGTTGTGAGAAGCTCCAGTTTGGAGAAGCAT
Organism: Triticum aestivum; assembly: GCF_018294505.1. Classification (NCBI taxonomy): domain Eukaryota; kingdom Viridiplantae; phylum Streptophyta; class Magnoliopsida; order Poales; family Poaceae; genus Triticum; species Triticum aestivum. Next base: position 171,886,204 of record NC_057805.1, on the reverse strand, counting down.
ATATCCAAACCTGCCCCAAATGGGACAAAATTTGTACCACTGCATGTTGATACCGCTCCATGATAGCACGCCAAGTTTCATGAATTTCAGACGAGTTTTGGATTTACTAGAATTTAAAACCAGGCATCTCAATGTTTTGCCGGCAATCAACGGTGCCCATGTGTTTGAAATTCATTCCCATTTCTTGTATGGGACCTAAGCATGCACCCAAGGACACAGGTTTGATTTTTCAACCAATTTATATGCACTGGAGCATGTGCATGTAGTTCAAATTTGAATTATGCACAAAAAATGCATTGAAAACTCAGTTAATGCATAAAAATGTCCAAACGAACCCCGAAAAATCACAAAAATTCACACAACCTCCTGTTGTTTTATGTTGACACAAGAAAAAAAATTGAAAGCAATAAGAGGCAATGGATATTGTTTCGTTCCCAAAGGTGGGACGTTACCTACCGAAAACCATCATGCTTGTTGTGAGAAGCTCCGGTTTGTGAGAAGCATATACCCAAACCTGCCCCAAATGGGACAAAATTTGTACCACGACATGTTGATGCGCTCCATGATAGCATGCCAAGTTTCATGAATTTCAGACGAGTTTTGGATTTACTAGAATCTAAAAACCAGGCAACTCAATGTTTTGCCGGCAATCAACGGTGCCCCGTTGTTTGAATTTTCATTCCCATTTCTTGCATGGGACCTAAGCATGCACCCAAGGACACAGATTTGATTTTTCAACCAATTTATATGCACTGGAGCATGTGCATGTAGTTCAAATTTGAATTATGCACAAAAAATGCATTGAAAACTCAGTTAATGCATAAAAATGTCCAAACGAACCCCGAAAAATCACAAAAATTCACACAACACTCCTGTTGTTTTATGTTGACACGAGAAAAAAATTGAAAGCAATAAGAGGCAATGGATATTGTTTCGTTCCCAAAGGTGGGACGTTCCCTACCGAAAACCATCATGCTTGTTGTGAGAAGCTCCGGTTTGTGAGAAGCATATACCCAAACCTGCCCCAAATGGGACAAAATTTGTACCGCGACATGTTGATACCGCTCCATGATAGCATGCCAAGTTTCATGAATTTCAGACGAGTTTTGGATTTACTAGAATTTAAAAACCAGGCATCTCAATGTTTTGCCGGCAATCAACGGTGCCCCGGTGTTTGAAATTCATTCCCATTTCTTGCATGGGACCTAAGCATGCACCCAAGGACACAGGTTTGATTTTTCAACCAATTTATATGCACTGGAGCATGTGCATGTAGTTCAAATTTGAATTATGCACAAAAAATGCATTGAAAACTCAGTTAATGCATAAAAATGTCCAAACAAACCCCGAAAAATCACAAAAATTCACACAACCTCCTGTTGTTTTATGTTGACACGAGAAAAAAAATTGAAAGCAATAAGAGGCAATGGATATTGTTTCGTTCCCAAAGGTGGGACGTTCCCTACCGAAAACCATCATGCTTGTTGTGAGAAGCTCCGGTTTGTGAGAAGCATATACCCAAACCTGCCCCAAATGGGACAAAATTTGTAATGCGACATGTTGATACCGCTCCATGATAGCATGCCAAGTTTCATGAATTTCAGACGAGTTTTGGATTTACTAGAATTTAAAAACCAGGCATCTCAATGTTTTGCCGGCAATCAACGGTGCCCCGGTGTTTGAAATTCATTCCCATTTCTTGCATGGGACCTAAGCATGCACCCAAGGACACAGATTTGATTTTTCAACCAATTTATATGCACTGGAGCATGTGCATGTAGTTCAAATTTGAATTATGCACAAAAAATGCATTGAAAACTCAGTTAATGCATAAAAATGTCCAAACGAACCCCGAAAAATCACAAAAATTCACACAACACTCCTGTTGTTCTACGTTGACACGAGAAAAAAATTTGAAAGCAATAAGAGGCAATGGATATCGTTTCGTCCCCAAAGGTGGGACGTTCCCCAACGAAAACCATCATGGTTGTTGTGAGAAGCTCCAAGTTGTGAGAAGCATATACCCAAACCTGCCCCAAATGGGACAAAATTTGTACCACGGCATGTTGATACCGCTCCATGATAGCATGCCAAGTTTCATGAATTTCAGACGAGTTTTCGATTTACTAGAATTTAAAAACCAGGCATCTCAATGTTTTGCCGGCAATCAACGGTGCCCCGGTGTTTGAAATTCATTCCCATTTCTTGCATGGGACCTAAGCATGCACCCAAGGACACAAATTTGATTTCTCAACCAATTTATATGCACTGGAGCATGTGCATGTAGTTCAAATGTGAATTATGCACAAAAAATGCATTGAAAACTCAGTTAATGCATAAAAATGTCCAAACGAACCCCGAAAAATCACAAAAATTCACACAACCTCCTGTTGTTCTATGTTGACACGAGAAAAAAAATTGAAAGCAATAAGAGGCAATGGATATTGTTTCGTTCCCAAAGGTGGGACGTTCCCTACCGAAAACCATCATGCTTGTTGTGAGAAGCTCCGGTTTGTGAGAAGCATATACCCAAACCTGCCCCAAATGGGACAAAATTTGTACCACGACATGTTGATGTGCTCCATGATAGCATGCCAAGTTTCATGAATTTCAAACGAGTTTTGGATTTACTACAATCTAAAAACCAGGCAACTCAATGTTTTGCCGGCAATCAAGGGTGCCCCTTGTTTGAATTTTCATTCCCATTTCTTGCATGGGACCTAACCATGCACCCAAGGACACAGATTTGATTTTTCAACCAATTTATATGCACTGGAGCATGTGCATGTAGTTCAAATTTGAATTATGCACAAAAAATGCATTGAAAACTCAGTTAATGCATAAAAATGTCCAAACGAACCCCGAAAAATCACAAAAATTCACACAACACTCCTGTTGTTCTACGTTGACACGAGAAAAAAATTTGAAAGCAATAAGAGGCAATGGATATCGTTTCGTCCTCAAAGGTGGGACGTTCCCCAATGAAAACCATCATGGTTGTTGTGAGAAGCTCCAGTTTGTGAGAAGCATATACCAAAACCTGCCCCAAATGGGACAAAATTTGTACCACGGCATGTTGATACCGCTCCATGATAGCATGCCAAGTTTCATGAATTTCAGACGAGTTTTCGATTTACTAGAATTTAAAAACCAGGCATCTCAATGTTTTGCCGGCAATCAACGGTGCCCCGGTGTTTGAAATTCATTCCCATTTCTTGCATGGGACCTAAGCATGCACCCAAGGACACAAATTTGATTTCTCAACCAATTTATATGCACTGGAGCATGTGCATGTAGTTCAAATGTGAATTATGCACAAAAAATGCATTGAAAACTCAGTTAATGCATAAAAATGTCCAAACGAACCCCGAAAAATCACAAAAATTCACACAACCTCCTGTTGTTCTATGTTGACACGAGAAAAAAAATTGAAAGCAATAAGAGGCAATGGATATTGTTTCGTTCCCAAAGGTGGGACGTTCCCTACCGAAAACCATCATGCTTGTTGTGAGAAGCTCCGGTTTGTGAGAAGCATATACCCAAACCTGCCCCAAATGGGACAAAATTTGTACCACGACATGTTGATGTGCTCCATGATAGCATGCCAAGTTTCATGAATTTCAAACGAGTTTTGGATTTACTACAATCTAAAAACCAGGCAACTCAATGTTTTGCCGGCAATCAAGGGTGCCCCTTGTTTGAATTTTCATTCCCATTTCTTGCATGGGACCTAACCATGCACCCAAGGACACAGATTTGATTTTTCAACCAATTTATATGCACTGGAGCATGTGCATGTAGTTCAAATTTGAATTATGCACGAAAAATGCATTGAAAACTCAGTTAATGCATAAAAATGTCCAAACGAACCCCGAAAAATCACAAAAATTCACACAACACTCCTGTTGTTCTACGTTGACACGAGAAAAAAATTTGAAAGCAATAAGAGGCAATGGATATCGTTTCGTCCTCAAAGGTGGGACGTTCCCCAATGAAAACCATCATGGTTGTTGTGAGAAGCTCCAGTTTGTGAGAAGCATATACCAAAACCTGCCCCAAATGGGACAAAATTTGTACCACGGCATGTTGATACCGCTCCATGATAGCATGCCAAATTTCATGAATTTCAGACGAGTTTTGGATTTACTAGAATTTAAAAACTAGGCATCTCAATGTTTTGCCGGCAATCAACGGTGCCCCGGTGTTTGAAATTCATTCCCATTTCTTGCATGGGACCTAAGCATGCACCCAAGGACACAGATTTGATTTTTCAACCAATTTATATGCACTGGAGCATGTGCATGTCCTTCAAATTTGAATTATGCACAAAAAATGCATTGAAAACTCAGTTAATGCATAAAAATGTCCGAACGAACCTCGAAAAATCAAAAAAATTCACACAACACTCCTGTTGTTCTACGTTGAGACGAGAAAAAAATTTGAAAGCAATAAGAGGCAATGGATATCGTTTCGTCCCCAAAGGTGGGACGTTCCCCAACGAAAACCATCATGGTTGTTGTGAGAAGCTCCAGTTTGTGAGAAGCATATACCCAAACCTGCCCCAAATGGGACAAAATTTGTACCACGGCATGTTGATACCGCTCCATGATAGCATGCCAAGTTTCATGAATTTCAGACGAGTTTTGGATTTTCTAGAATTTAAAAACCAGGCATCTCAATGTTTTGCCGGCAATCAACGGTGCCCCGGTGTTTGAAATTCATTCCCATTTCTTGCATGGGACCTAAGCATGCACCCAAGGACACAGATTTGATTTTTCAACCAATTTATATGCACTGGAGCATGTGCATGTAGTTCAAATGTGAAGTATGCACAAAAAATGCATTGAAAACTCAGTTAATGCATAAAAATGTCCAAACAAACCCCGAAAAATCACAAAAAAATCACACAACCTCCTGTTGTTCTATGTTCACACGAGAAAAAAAATTTAAAGCAATAAGAGGCAATGGATATTGTTTCGTTCCCAAAGGTGGGACGTTCCCTACCGAAAACCATCATGCTTGTTGTGAGAAGCTCCGGTTTGTGAGAAGCATATACCCAAACCTGCCCCAAATGGGACAAAATTTGTACCACGACATGTTGATGTGCTCCATGATAGCATGCCAAGTTTCATGAATTTCAAACGAGTTTTGGATTTACTAGAATCTAAAAACCAGGCAACTCAATGTTTTGCCGGCAATCAAGGGTGCCCCTTGTTTGAATTTTCATTCCCATTTCTTGCATGGGACCTAAGCATGCACCCAAGGACACAGATTTGATTTTTCAACCAATTTATATGCACTGGAGCATGTGCATGTAGTTCAAATTTGAATTATGCACAAAAAATGCATTGAAAACTCAGTTAATGCATAAAAATGTCCAAACGAACCCCGAAAAATCACAAAAATTCACACAACACTCCTGTTGTTCTACGTTGACACGAGAAAAAAATTTGAAAGCAATAAGAGGCAATGGACATCGTTTCGTCCTCAAAGGTGGGACGTTCCCCAACGAAAACCATCATGGTTGTTGTGAGAAGCATATACCCAAACCTGCCCCAAATGGGACAAAATTTGTACCACGGCATGTTGATGCCGCTCCATGATAGCATGCCAAGTTTCATGAATTTCAGACGAGTTTTGGATTTACTAGAATTTAAAAACCAGGCATCTCAATGTTTTGCCGGCAATCAACGGTGCCCCGGTGTTTGAAATTCATTCCCATTTTTGCATGGGACCTAAGCATGCACCCAAGGACATAGATTTGATTTTTCAACCAATTTATATGCACTGGAGCATGTGCATGTAGTTCAAATTTGAATTATGCAAAAAAATGCATTGAAAACTCAGTTAATGCATAAAAATGTCCAAACGAACCCCGAAAAATCACAAAAATTCACACAACACTCCTGTTGTTCTACGTTGACACGAGAAAAAAATTTGAAAGCAATAAGAGGCAATGGATATCGTTTCGTCCCCAAAGGTGGGACGTTCCCCAACGAAAACCATCATGGTTGTTGTGAGAAGCTCCAGTTTGTGAGAAGCATATACCCAAACCTTCCCCAAATGGGACAAAATTTGTACCACGGCATGTTGATACCGCTCCATGATAGCATGCCAAGTTTCATGAATTTCAGACGAGTTTTGGATTTACTAGAATTTAAAAACCAGGCATCTCAATGTTTTGCCGGCAATCAACGGTGCCCCGGTGTTTGAAATTCATTCCCATTTCTTGCGTGGGACCTAAGCATGCACCCAAGGACACAGATTTGATTTTTCAACCAATTTATATGCACTGGAGCATGTGCATGTAGTTCAAATGTGAATTATGCACAAAAAATGCATTGAAAACTCAGTTAATGCATAAAAATGTCCAAACGAACCCCAAAAAATCACAAAAATTCACACAACCTCATGTTGTTCTATGTTGACACGAGAAAAAAAATTGAAAGCAATAAGAGGCAATGGATATTGTTTCGTTCCCAAAGGTGGGACGTTCCCTACCGAAAACCATCATGCTTGTTGTGAGAAGCTCCGGTTTGTGAGAAGCATATACCCAAACCTGCCCCAAATGGGACAAAATTTGTACCACGACATGTTGATGTGCTCCATGATATCATGCCAAGTTTCATGAATTTCAAACGAGTTTTGGATTTACTACAATCTAAAAACCAGGCAACTCAATGTTTTGCCGGCAATCAAGGGTGCCCCTTGTTTGAATTTTCATTCCCATTTCTTGCATGGGACCTAAGCATGCACCCAAGGACACAGATTTGATTTTTCAACCAATTTATATGCACTGGAGCATGTGCATGTAGTTCAAATTTGAATTATGCACAAAAAATGCATTGAAAACTCAGTTAATGCATAAAAATGTCCAAACGAACCCCGAAAAATCACAAAAATTCACACAACACTCCTGTTGTTCTACGTTGACACGAGAAAAAAATTTGAAAGCAATAAGAGGCAATGGACATCGTTTCGTCCTCAAAGGTGGGACGTTCCCCAACGAAAACCATCATGGTTGTTGTGAGAAGCATATACCCAAACCTGCCCCAAATGGGACAAAATTTGTACCACGGCATGTTGATGCCGCTCCATGATAGCATGCCAAGTTTCATGAATTTCAGACGAGTTTTGGATTTACTAGAATTTAAAAACCAGGCATCTCAATGTTTTGCCGGCAATCAACGGTGCCCCGGTGTTTGAAATTCATTCCCATTTTTGCATGGGACCTAAGCATGCACCCAAGGACATAGATTTGATTTTTCAACCAATTTATATGCACTGGAGCATGTGCATGTAGTTCAAATTTGAATTATGCAAAAAAATGCATTGAAAACTCAGTTAATGCATAAAAATGTCCAAACGAACCCCGAAAAATCACAAAAATTCACACAACACTCCTGTTGTTCTACGTTGACACGAGAAAAAAATTTGAAAGCAATAAGAGGCAATGGATATCGTTTCGTCCCCAAAGGTGGGACGTTCCCCAACGAAAACCATCATGGTTGTTGTGAGAAGCTCCAGTTTGTGAGAAGCATATACCCAAACCTTCCCCAAATGGGACAAAATTTGTACCACGGCATGTTGATACCGCTCCATGATAGCATGCCAAGTTTCATGAATTTCAGACGAGTTTTGGATTTACTAGAATTTAAAAACCAGGCATCTCAATGTTTTGCCGGCAATCAATGGTGCCCCGGTGTTTGAAATTCATTCCCATTTCTTGCGTGGGACCTAAGCATGCACCCAAGGACACAGATTTGATTTTTCAACCAATTTATATGCACTGGAGCATGTGCATGTAGTTCAAATGTGAATTATGCACAAAAAATGCATTGAAAACTCAGTTAATGCATAAAAATGTCCAAACGAACCCCAAAAAATCACAAAAATTCACACAACCTCATGTTGTTCTATGTTGACACGAGAAAAAAAATTGAAAGCAATAAGAGGCAATGGATATTGTTTCGTTCCCAAAGGTGGGACGTTCCCTACCGAAAACCATCATGCTTGTTGTGAGAAGCTCCGGTTTGTGAGAAGCATATACCCAAACCTGCCCCAAATGGGACAAAATTTGTACCACGACATGTTGATGTGCTCCATGATAGCATGCCAAGTTTCATGAATTTCAAACGAGTTTTGGATTTACTACAATCTAAAAACCAGGCAACTCAATGTTTTGCCGGCAATCAAGGGTGCCCCTTGTTTGAATTTTCATTCCCATTTCTTGCATGGGACCTAACCATGCACCCAAGGACACAGATTTGATTTTTCAACCAATTTATATGCACTTGAGCATGTGCATGTAGTTCAAATTTGAATTATGCACATAAAATGCATTGAAAACTCAGTTAATGCATAAAAATGTCCAAACGAACCCCGAAAAATCACAAAAATTCACACAACACTCCTGTTGTTTTATGTTGACATGAGAAAAAAATTTGAAAGCAATAAGAGGCAATGGATATCGTTTCGTCCCCAAAGGTGGGACGTTCCCTAATGAAAACCATCATGCTTGTTGTGAGAAGCTGCAGTTTGTGAGAAGCATATATCGAAACGTGCCCCAAATGGGACAAAATTTGTACCACGGCATGTTGATACCGCTCCATGATAGCATGCCAAGTTTCATGAATTTCAGACGAGTTTTGGATTTACTAGAATTTAAAACCAGGCATCTCAATGTTTTGCTGGCAATCAACGGTGCCCCTGTGTTTGAAATTCATTCACATTTCTTGTATGGGACCTAAGCATGCACCCAAGGACACAGGTTTGATTTTTCAACCAATTTATATGCACTGGAGCATGTGCATGTAGTTCAAATGTGAATTATGCACAAAAAATGCATTGAAAACTCAGTTAATGCATAAAAATGTCCAAACGAACCCCTAAAAATCACAAAAATTCACACAACCTCATGTTGTTCTATGTTGACACGAGAAAAAAAATTGAAAGCAATAAGAGGCAATGGATATTGTTTCGTTCCCAAAGGTGGGACGTTCCCTACCGAAAACCATCATGCTTGTTGTGAGAAGCTCCGGTTTGTGAGAAGCATATACCCAAACCTGCCCCAAATGGGACAAAATTTGTACCACGACATGTTGATGCGCTCCATGATAGCATGCCAAGTTTCATGAATTTCAGACGAGTTTTGGATTTACTAGAATCTAAAAACCAGGCAACTCAATGTTTTGCCGGCAATCAAGGGTGCCCCGTTGTTTGAATTTTCATTCCCATTTCTTGCATGGGACCTAAGCATGCACCCAAGGACACAGATTTGATTTTTCAACCAATTTATATGCACTGGAGCATGTGCATGTAGTTCAAATTTGAATTATGCACAAAAAATGCATTGAAAACTCAGTTAATGCATAAAAATGTCCGAACAAACCCCGAAAAATCACAAAAATTCACACAACACTCCTGTTGTTCTACGTTGACACGAGAAAAAAATTTGAAAGCAATAAGAGGCAATGGATATCGTTTCGTCCCCAAAGGTGGGATGTTCCTCAACGAAAACCATCATGGTTGTTGTGAGAAGCTCCAGTTTGTGAGAAGCATATACCCAAACCTGCCCCAAATGGGACAAAATTTGTACCACGGCATGTTGATACCGCTCCATGATAGCATGCCAAGTTTCATGAATTTCAGACGAGTTTTGGATTTACTAGAATTTAAAAACCAGGCATCTCAATGTTTTGCCGGCAATCAACGGTGCCCCGGTGTTTGAAATTCATTCCCATTTCTTGCATGGGACCTAAGCATGCACCCAAGGACACAGATTTGATTTTTCAACCAATTTATATGCACTGGAGCATGTGCATGTAGTTCAAATGTGAATTATGCACAAAAAATGCATTGAAAACTCAGTTAATGCATAAAAATGTCCAAACGAACCCCGAAAAATCACAAAAATTCACACAACCTCCTGTTGTTCTATGTTGACACGAGAAAAAAAATTGAAAGCAATAAGAGGCAATGGATATTGTTTCGTTCCCAAAGGTGGGACGTTCCCTACCGAAAACCATCATGCTTGTTGTGAGAAGCTCCGGTTTGTGAGAAGCATATACCCAAACCTGCCCCAAATGGGACAAAATTTGTACCACGACATGTTGATGCGCTCCATGATAGCATGCCAAGTTTCATGAATTTCATACGAGTTTTGGATTTACTAGAATCTAAAAACCAGGCAACTCAATCTTTTGCCGGCAATCAAGGGTGCCCCGTTGTTTGAATTTTCATTCCCATTTCTTGCATGGGACCTAAGCATGCACCCAAGGACACAGATTTGATTTTTCAACCAATTTATATGCACTGGAGCATGTGCATGTAGTTCAAATTTGAATTATGCACATAAAACGCATTGAAAACTCAGTTAATGCATAAAAATGTCCAAACGAACACCAAAAAATCACAAAAATTCACACAACACTCCTGTTGTTCTATGTTGACACGAGAAAAAAAATTGAAAGCAATAAGAGGCAATGGATATCGTTTCGTCCCCAAAGGTGGGACGTTCCCTAACGAAAACCATCATGCTTGTTGTGAGAAGCTCCAGTTTGTGAGAAGCATATACCCAAACCTGCCCCAAATGGGACAAAATTTGTACCACGGCATGTTGATACCGCTCCATGATAGCATGCCAAGTTTCATGAATTTCAGACGAGTTTTGGATTTACTAGAATTTAAAACCAGGCATCTCAATGTTTTGCCGGCAATCAACGGTGCCCCTGTGTTTGAAATTCATTCCCATTTCTTGTATGGGACCTAAGCATGCACCCAAGGACATAGGTTTCATTTTTCAACCAATTTATATGCACTGGAGCATGTGCATGTAGTTCAAATTTGAATTATGCACAAAAAATGCATTGAAAACTCAGTTAATGCATAAAAATGTCCAAACGAACCCCGAAAAATCACAAAATTCACACAACCTCCTGTTGTTTTATGTTGACACGAGAAAAAAAATTGAAAGCAATAAGAGGCAATGGATATTGTTTCCTTCCCAAAGGTGGGACGTTCCCTACCGAAAACCATCATGCTTGTTGTGAGAAGCTCCGGTTTGTGAGAAGCATATACCCAAACCTGCCCCAAATGGGACAAAATTTGTACCACGACATGTTGATGCGCTCCATGATAGCATGCCAAGTTTCATGAATTTCAGACGAGTTTTGGATTTACTAGAATCTAAAAACCAGGCAACTCAATGTTTTGCCGGCAATCAAGGGTGCCCCGTTGTTTGAATTTTCATTCCCATTTCTTGCATGGGACCTAAGCATGCACCCAAGGACACAGATTTGATTTTTCAACCAATTTATATGCACTGGAGCATGTGCATGTAGTTCAAATTTGAATTATGCACATAAAATGCATTGAAAACTCAGTTAATGCATAAAACTGTCCAAACAAACCCCGAAAAATCACAAAAATTCACACAACACTCCTGTTGTTCTATGTTTACACGAGTAAAAAATTTGAAAGCAATAAGAGGAAATGGATATCGTTTCGTCCCGAAAGGTGGGACGTTCCCTAACGAAAACCATCATGCTTGTTGTGAGAAGCTCCAGTTTGTGAGAAGCATATACCCAAACCTGCCCCAAATGGGACAAAATTTGTACCACGGCATGTTGATACCGCTCCATGATAGCATGCCAAGTTTCATGAATTTCAGACGAGTTTTGGATTTACTAGAATTTAAAACCAGGCATCTCAATGTTTTGCCGGCAATCAACGGTGCCCCTGTGTTTGAAATTCATTCCCATTTCTTGTATGGGACCTAAGCATGCACCCAAGGACACAGATTTGATTTTTCAACCAATTTATATGCACTGGAGCATGTGCATGTAGTTCAAATTTGAATTATGCACAAAAAATGCATTGAAAACCCAGTTAATGCATAAAAATGTCCAAACGAACCGCGAAAAATCACAAAGATTCACACAACACTCCTGTTGTTCTATGTTGACACGAGAAAAAAATTTGAAAGCAATAAGAGCCAATGGATATTGTTTCGTTCCCTAAGGTGGGACGTTCCCTACCGAAAACCATCATGCTTGTGGTGAGAAGCTCCGGTTTCTGAGAAGCATATACCCAAACCTGCCCCAATTGGGACAAAATTTGTACCACGACATGTTGATGCCGCTCCATGATAGCATGCCAAGTTTCATGCATTTCAGACGAGTTTTCGATTTAGTAGAATCTAAAAACCAAGCATCTCAATGTTTTGCCGGCAATCAACGGTGCCCCGTTGTTTGAATTTTCATTCCAATTTCTTGCATGGGACCTAAGGATGCACCCAAGGACACAGATTTGATTTTTCAACCAATTTATATGCAATGGAGCATGTGCATGTAGTTCAAATTTGAATTATGCACATAAAATGCATTGAAAACTTAGTTAATGCATAAACATGTCCAAACAAACCCCGAAAAATCACAAAAATTTACACAACACTCCTGTTGTTCTATGTTGACACGAGAAAAAAATTTGAAAGCCATAAGGGGCAATGGATATCGTTTCGTCCCCAAAGGTGGGACGTGCCCTAACGAAAACCATCATGCTTGTTGTGAGAAGCTCCAGTTTGTGAGAAGCATATACCCAAACCTGCCCCAAATGGGACAAAATTTGTGCCACGGCATGTTGATACCGCTCCATGATAGCATGCGAAGTTTCATGAATTTCAGACGAGTTTTGAATTTACTAGAATTTAAAACCAGGCATCTCAATGTTTTGCCGGCAATCAACGGTGCCCCTGTGTTTGAAATTCATTCCCATTTCTTGTATGGGACCTAAGCATGCACCCAAGGACACAGATTTGATTTTTCAACCAATTTATATGCACTAGAGCATGTGCATGTAGTTCAAATTTGAATTATGCACATAAAATGCAATGAAAACTCAGTTAATGCATAAAAATGTCCAAACAAACACCGAAAAATCACAAAAATTCACACAACACTCCTGTTGTTTTATGTTGACACGAGGAAAAAAATTGAAAGCAATAAGAGCCAATGGATATCGTTTCGTTCCCAAAGGTGGGACGGTCCATAACGAAAACCATCATGCTTGTTGTGAGAAGCTCCGGTTTCTGAGAAGCATATACCCAAACCTGCCCCAATTGGGACAAAATTTGTACCACGACATGTTGATGCCGCTCCATGATAGCATGCCAAGTTTCATGAATTTCAGACGAGTTTTGGATTTACTAGATTCTAAAAACCAGGCATCTCAATGTTTTGCCGGCAATCAAAGGTGCCCCGTTGTTTGAATTTTCATTCCCATTTCTTGCATGGGACCTAAGCATGCACCCAAGGACACATATTTGATTTTTCAACCAATTTATATGCACTGTAGCATGTGCATGTAGTTCAAAGTTGAATTATGCACATAAAATGCATTGAAAACTCAGTTAATGCATAAACATGTCCAAACAAACCCCGAAAAATCACAAAAATTCACACAACACTCCTGTTGTTCTATGTTGACATGAGAAAAAAAATTGAAAGCCATAAGAGGCAATGGATATCGTTTCGTCCCCAAAGGTGGGACGTGCCCTAACGAAAACCATCATGCTTGTTGTGAGAAGCTCCAGTTTGTGAGAATCATATACCCAAACCTGCCCAAACGGGACAAAATTTGTGCCACAGCATGTTGATACCGCTCCATGATAGCATGCCAAGTTTCATGAATTTCAGACGAGTTTTGGATTTACTAGAATCTAAAAACCAGGCATCTCAATGTTTTGCCGGCAATCAAAGGTGCCCCGTTGTTTGAAAATTCATTCCCATTTCTTGCATGGGACCTAAGCATGCACCCAAGGACACATATTTGATTTTTCAACCAATTTATATGCACTGGAGCATGTGCATGTGTTTCAAATTTGAATTATGCACATAAAATGCATTGAAAACTCAGTTAATGCATAAACATGTCCAAACAAACCCCGAAAAATCACAAAAATTCACACGACACTCCTGTTGTTCAATGTTGACACCAGAAAAAAAATTGAAAGCCATAAGAGGCAATGGATATCGTTTCGTCCCCAAAGGTGGGACGTGCCCTAACGAAAACCATCATGCTTGTTGTGAGAAGCTCCAGTTTGTGAGAATCATATACCCAAACCTGCCCAAATGGGACAAAATTTGTGCCACAGCATGTTGATACCGCTCCATGATAGCATGCCAAGTTTCATGAATTTCAGACGAGTTTTGGATTTACTAGAATTTAAAAACCAGGCATCTCAATGTTTTGCCGGCAATCAACGGTGCCCCGGTGTTTGAAATTCATTCTCATTTCTTGCATGGGACCTAAGCATGCACCCAAGGACACAGATTCAATTTTTCAACCAATTTATATGCACTGGAGCATGTGCATGTAGTTCAAATGTGAATTATGCACAAAAATGCATTGAAAACTCAGTTAATGCATAAAAATGTCCAAACGAACCCCGAAAAATCACAAAAATTCACACAACAGTCCTGTTGTTCTATGTTGACACGAGAAAAAAAATTGAAAGCAATAAGAGCCAATGGATATTATTTCGTTCCCAAAGGTGGGACGTTCCGTACCGAAAGCCATCATGCTTGTTGTGAGAAGCTCCGGTTTCTGAGAAGCATATACCCAAACCTGCCCCAATTGGGACAAAATTTGTACCACGACATGTTGATGCCGTTCCATGATAGCATGCCAAGTTTCATGCATTTCAGACGAGTTTTTGATTTAGTAGAATCTAAAAACCAGGCATCTCAATGTTTTGCCGGCAATCAACGGTGCCCCGTTGTTTGAATTTTCATTCCCATTTCTTGCATGGGACCTAAGCATGCACCCTAGGACACAGATTTGATTTTTCAACCAATTTATATGCACTGCAGCATGTGCATGTAGTTCAAATTTGAATTATGCACATAAAATGCATTGAAAACTTAGTTAATGCATAAACATGTCCAAACGAACCCCGAAAAATCACAAAAATTCACACAACACTCCTATTGTTCTATGTTGACACGAGAAAAAATTTGAAAGCCATAAGGGGCAATGGATATCGTTTCGTCCCCAAAGGTGGGACGTGCCTAACGAAAACCATCATGCTTGTTGTGAGAAGCTCCAGTTTGTGAGAAGCATATACCCAAACCTGCCCCAAATGGGACAAAATTTGCGCCACGGCATGTTGATGCCCCTCCATGATAGCATGCGAAGTTTCATGAATTTCAGGCGAGTTTTGGATTTACTAGAATTTAAAACCAGGCATCTCAATGTTTTGCCGGCAATCAACGGTGCCCCTGTGTTTGAAATTCATTCCCATTTCTTGTATGGGACCTAAGCATGCACCCAAGGACACAGATTTGATTTTTGAACCAATTTATATGCACTGGAGCATGTGCATGTAGTTCAAATTTGAATTATGCACATAAAATGCATTGAAAACTCAGTTAATGCATAAAAATGTCCAAACAAACACCGAAAAAGCACAAAAATTCACACAACACTCCTGTTGTTCTATGTTGACACGAGGAAAAAATTTGAAAGCAAGAAGAGCCAATGGATATTGTTTCGTTCCCAAAGGTGGGACGGTCCCTAACGAAAACCATCATGCTTGTTGTGAGAAGCTCCGGTTTCTGAGAAGCATATACCCAAACCTGCCCCAATTGGGACAAAATTTGTACCACGACATGTTGATGCCGCTCCATGATACCATGCCAAGTTTCATGAATTTCAGACGAGTTTTGGATTTACTAGAATCTAAAAACCAGGCATCTCAATGTTTTGCCGGCAATCAAAGGTGCCCCGTTGTTTGAAAATTCATTCCCATTTCTTGCATGGGACCTAAGCATGCACCCAAGGACACATATTTGATTTTTCAACCAATTTATATGCACTGGAGCATGTGCATGTGTTTCAAATTTGAATTATGCACATAAAATGCATTGATAACTCAGTTAATGCATAAACATGTCCTAACAAACCCCGAAAAATCACAAAAATTCACACAACACTCCTGTTGTTCTATGTTGACACGAGAAAAAAAATTGAAAGCCATAAGAGGCAATGGATATCATTTCGTCCCCAAAGGTGGGACGTGCCCTAAGGAAAACCATCATGCTTGTTGTGAGAAGCTCCAGTTTGTGAGAATCATATACCCAAACCTGCCCAAATGGGACAAAATTTGTGCCACAGCATGTTGATACCGCTCCATGATAGCATGCCAAGTTTCATGAATTTCAGACGAGTTTTGGATTTACTAGAATTTAAAAACCAGGCATCTCAATGTTTTACCGGCAATCAACGGTGCCCCGGTGTTTGAAATTCATTCTCATTTCTTGCATGGGACCTAAGCATGCACCCAAGGACACAGATTCAATTTTTCAACCAATTTATATGCACTGGAGCATGTGCATTTAGTTCAAATGTGAATTATGCACAAAAATGCATTGAAAACTCAGTTAATGCATAAAAATGTCCAAACGAACCCCGAAAAATCACAAAAATTCACACAACACTCCTGTTGTTCTATGTTGACACGAGAAAAAAAATTGAAAGCAATAAGAGCCAATGGATATTATTTCGTTCCCAAAGGTGGGACGTTCCATACCGAAAACCATCATCGTTGTTGTCAGAAGCTCCGGTTTGTGAGAAGCATATACCCAAACCTGCCCCAAACGGGACAAAATTTGTACCACGACATGTTGATGCCGCTCCATGATAGCATGCCAAGTTTCATGCATTTCAGACGAGTTTTGGATTTAGTAGAATCTAAAAACCAGGCATCTCAATGTTTTGCCGGCAATCAACGGTGCCCCGTTGTTTGAATTTTCATTCCCATTTCTTGCATGGGACCTAAGCATGCACCCAAGGACACAGATTTGATTTTTCAACCAATTTATATGCACTGGAGCATGTGCATGTGGTTCAACTTTGCATTATGCACATATAACGCATTGAAAACTCAGTTAATGCATAAACATGTCCAAGCAAACCTCGAAAAATCACAAAAATTCACACAACACTCCTGTTGTTCTTTGTTGACACGAGAAAAAATATTGACAGCAATAAGAGGCAATGGATATCGGTTCGTCCCCAAAGGTGGGACGTGCCCTAACGAAAAACATCATGCTTGTTGTGAGAAGCTCCAGTTTGTGAGAAGCATATACCCAAACCTGCCTCAAATGGGACAAAATTTGTACCACGGCATGTTGATGCCGCTCCATGATAGCATGCCAAGTTTCATGAATTTCGGACGAGTTTTGGATTTACTAGAACCTAAAAACCAGGCAACTCAATGTTTTGCCGGCAATCAACGGTGCCCCTGTGTTTGAAATTCATTCCCATTTCTTGCATGGGACCTAAGCATGCACCCAAGGACATAGATATCATTTTTCAACCAATTTATATCCACTGTAGCATGTGCATGTAGTTGAAATTTGAATTATGCACAAAAAATGCATTGAAAACTCAGTTAATGCATAAAAATGTCCAAACAAACCCCCAAAAATCACAAAAATTCACACAACACTCTTGTTGTTCTATGTTGACACGAGAAAAAAAAATTGAAAGCAATAAGAGGCAATGGATATCGTTTCGTCCCCAAAGGTGGGACGTGCCCTAACGAAAACCATCATGCTTGTTGTGAGAAGCTCTAGTTTGTCAGAAGCATATACCCAAACCTGCCCCAAATGTGACAAAATTTGTGCCACGGCATGTTGATACCGCTCCATGATAGCATGCCAAGTTTCATGAATTTCAGACGAGTTTTGGATTTACTAGAATTTAAAAACCAGGCATCTCAATGTTTTGCGGCAATCAACGGTGCCCCGGTGTTTGAAATTCATTCCCATTCCTTGAATGGGACCTAAGCATGCACCCAAGGACACATATTTGATTTTTCAACCAATTTATATGCACTGGAGCATGTGCATGTAGTTCAAATGTGAATTATGCACAAAAAATGCATTGAAAACTCAGTTAATGCATAAAAATGTCCAAACGAACCCCGAAAAATCACAAAAATTCACACAACACTCCTGTTGTTCTATGTTGACACGAGAAAAAAAATTGAAAGCAATAAGAGGCAATGGATATTGTTTCGTTCCCAAAGGTGGGACGTTCCCTACCGAAACCATCATGGTTGTTGTGAGAAGCTCCAGTTTGTGAGAAGCGTATACCCAAACCTGCCCCAAATGGGACAAAATTTGTACCACGACATGTTGATGCCGCTCCATGATAGCATGCCAAGTTTCATGAATTTCAGACGAGGTTTGGATTTACTAGAATTTAAAAACCAGGCATCTCAATATTTTGCCGGCAATCAACGGTGCCCCGGTGTTTGAAATCCATTCCCATTTCTTGCATGGGACCTAAGCATGCACCCAAGGACACAGATTTGATTTTTCAACCAATTTATCGGCACTGGAGCATGTCCATGTAGTTCAAATGTGAATTATGCACAAAAAATGCATTGAAAACTCAGTTAACGCATAAAAATGTCCAAACGAACCCCGAAAAATCACAAAAATTCACACAACACTCCTGTTGTTCTATGTTGACACGAGAAAAAAATTTGAAAGCAATAAGAGGCAATGGATATCATTTCGTCCCCAAAGGTGGGACATGCCCTAACGAAAACCATCATGCTTGTTGTGAGAAGCTCTAGTTTGTCAGAAGCATATACCCAAACCTGCCCCAAATGTGACAAAATTTGTGCCACGACATGTTGATACCGCCGCATGATAGCATGCCAAGTTTCATGAATTTCAGACGACTTTTGGATTTACTAGAATTTAAAAACCAGGCATCTCAATGTTTTGCCGGCAATCAACGGTGCCCCGGTGTTTGGAATTCATTCCCATTCCTTGCATGGGACCTAAGCATGCACCCACGGACACAGATTTGATTTTTCAACCAATTTATATGCACTAGAGCATGTGCATGTAGTTCAAATGTGAATTATGCACAAAAAATGCATTGAAAACTCAGTTAATGCATAAAAATGTCCAAACAAACCCCGAAAAATCACAAAAATTCACAAAACACTCCTGTTGAGCTATGTTGACACGAGAAAAAAATTGAAAGCAATACGAGGCAATGGATATTGTTTCGTTCCCAAAGGTGGGACGTTCCCTACCGAAACCATCATGCTTGTTGTGAGAAGCTCCGGTTTGTGAGAAGCATATACCCAAACCTGCCCCAAATGGGACAAAATTTGTACCACGACATGTTGATGCCGCTCCATGATAGCATGCCAAGTTTCATGAATTTCAGACGAGTTTTGGATTTACTAGAATCTAAAAACCAGGCAACTCAATGTTTTGTCGGCAATCAACAGTGCCCCGTTGTTTGATTATCATTCCCATTTCTTGCATGGGACCTAAGCATGCACCCAAGGACACAGATTTGATTTTTCAACCAATTTATATGCACTGGAGCATGTGCATGTAGTTCAAATTTGAATTATGCACATAAAATGCATTGAAAACTCAGTTAATGCATAAAAATGTCCAAACAAACACAGAAAAATCACAAAAATTCACACAACACTCCTGTTGTCCTTTGTTGACACGAGAAAAAAAATTGAAAGCAATAAGAGGCAATGGATATCGTTTCGTGCCCAAAGGTGGGATGTTCCCTAACGAAAACAATCATGCTTGTTGTGAGAAGCTCCAGTTTGTGAGAAGCATATACCCAATCCTGCCCCAAATGGGACAAAATTTGTACCACGACATGTTGATACCGCTGCATGATAGCATGCCAAGTTTCATGAATTTCAGATGAGTTTTGGATTTACTAGAATTTAAAAACCAGGCATCTCAATGTTTTGCCGGCAATCAACGGTGCCCCGGTGTTCGAAATTCATTCCCATTTCTTGCATGGGACCTAAGCATGCACCCAAGGACACAGATTTGATTTTTGAACCAATTTATATGCACTGGAGCATGTGCATGTAGTTCAAATCTGAATTATGCACATAAAATGCATTGAAAACTCAGTTAATGCATAAAAATGTCCAAACGAACCCCGAGAAATCACAAAAATTCACACAACACTCCTGTTGTTCTATGTTGACACGAGAAAAAAACTTGAAAGCAATAAGAGGCAATGGATATTGTTTCGTTCCCAAAGGTGGGACGTTCCCTACCGAAAACCATCATGCTTGTTGTGAGAAGCTCCGGTTTCTTAGAAGCATATACCCAAACCTGCTCCAATTGGGACAAAATTTGTACCACGACATGTTGATGCCGCTCCATGATAGCATGCCAAGTTTCATGAATTTCAGACGAGTTTTGGATTTACTAGAATCTAAAAACAGGGCATCTCAATATTTTGCCGGCAATCAACGGTGCCCCGTTGTTTGAATTTTCATTCCCATTTCTTGCATGGGACCTAAGCATGCACCCAAGGACACAGATTTTATTTTTCTACCAATTTATATGCACTGGAGCATGTGCATGCTGTTCAAATTTGAATTATGCACATAAAATGCATTGAAAACTCAGTTAATGCATAAAAATGTCCAAACAAACTCTGAAAAATAACAAAAATTCACACAACACTCCTGTTGTTCTATGTTGACACGAGAAAAAAATTTGAAAGCAATAAGAGGCAATGGATATCGTTTCGTCCCCAAAGGTGAGACGTTCCCTAACGAAAACCATCATGCTTGTTGTGAGAAGCTCCAGTTTGTGAGAAGCATATACCCAAACCTACCCCAAATTGACAAAATTTGTACCACGGCATGTTGATACCGCTCCATGATAGCATGCCAAGTTTCATGAATTTCAGACGAGTTTTGGATTTACTAGAATTTAAAAACCAGGCATCTCAATGTTTTGCCGGCAATCAACGGTGCCCCGTTGTTTGAATTTTCATTCCCAGTTCTTGCATGGGACCTACGCATGGACCCAAGGACACAGAATTGATTTCTCAACCAATTTATATGCACTGGAGCATGTGAATGTTGTTCAAATTTGAATTATGCACATAAAATGCATTGAAAACTCAGTTAATGCATAAAAATGTCAAAACAAACCCCGAAAAATCACAAAATATCACACAACACTCCTGTTGTTCTATGTTGACACGAGAAAAAAATTTGAAAGCAATAAGAGGCAATGGATATCGTTTCGTACCCAAAGGTGAGACGTTCCCTAACGAAAACCATCATGCTTGTTGTGAGAAGCTCTGGTTTGTGAGAAGCATATACCCAAACCTGCCCCAAATGGGAGAAAATTTGTACCACGACATGCTGATGCCGCTCCATGATAGCATGCCAAGTTTCATGAATTTCAAACGAGTTTCGGATTTACTAGAATCTAAAATCCAGGCATCTCAATGTTTTGCCGGCAATCGATGGTGCCCCGTTGTTTGAATTTTCATTCCCATTTCTTGCATGGGACATAAGCATGCACCCAAGGACACAGATTTTATTTTTCAACCAAGTTATATGCAGTGGAGCATGTGCATGTAGTTCAAATTTGAATTATGCACATAAAATGCATTGAAAACTCAGTTCATGCATAAAATGTCCAAACAAACTCCGAAAAATCACAAAAATTCACACAACACTCCTGTTGTTCTATGTTGACACGAGAAAAAAGTTTGAAAGCAATAAGAGGCAATGGATATCGTTTCGTCCCCAAAGGTGAGACGTTCCCTAACGAAAACCATCATGCTTGTTGTGAGAAGCTCCAGTTTGTGAGAAGCATATACCCAAACCTACCCCAAATGGGACAAAATTTGTACCACGGCATGTTGATACCACTCCATGATAGCATACCAAGTTTCATGAATTTCAGACGAGTTTTGGATTTACTAGAATTTAAAAACCAGGCATCTCAATGTTTTGCCGGCAATCAACGGTGCCCCGGTATTTGAAATTCATTCCCATTCCTTGCATGGGACCTAAACATGCACCCAAGGACACAGATTTGATTTTTCAACCAATTTATATGCACTGGAGCATGTGCATGTAGTTCAAATCTGAATTATGCACATAAAATGCATTGAAAACTCAGTTAATGCATAAAAATGTCCAAACGAACCCCGAGAAATCACAAAAATTCACACAACACTCCTGTTGTTCTATGTTGACACGAGAAAAAAATTTTGAAAGCAATAAGAGGCAATGGATATTGTTTCGTTCCCAATGGTGGGACGTTCCCTACCGAAAACCATCATGCTTGTTGTGAGAAGCTCCGGTTTGTGAGAAGAATATACCCAAACCTGCCCCAAATGGGACAAAATTTGTACCACGACATGTTGATGCCGCTCCATGATAGCATGCCAAGTTTCATGAATTTCAGACGAGTTTTGGATTTACTAGAATCTAAAAACCAGGCATCTCAATGTTTTGCCGGCAATCAACGGTGCCCCGTTGTTTGAATTTTCATTCCCATTTCTTGCATGGGACCTAAGCATGCACCCAGGGACGTAGATTTTATTTTTCAACCAATTTATATGCACTGGAGCATGTGCATGTTGTTCAAATTTGAATTATGCACATAAAATGCATTGAAAACTCAGTTAATGCATAAAAATGTCCAAAAAAACTCCAAAAAATCACAAAAATTCACACAACACTCCTGTTGTTTTTTGTTGACTCGAGAAAAAAAATTGAAAGCAATAAGAGGCAATGGATATCGTTTCGTCCCCAAAGGTGAGACGTTCCCTTACGAAAACCATCATGCTTGTTGTGAGAAGCTCCAGTTTGTGAGAAGCATATACCCAAACCTACCCCAAATGGGACAAAATTTGTACCACGGCATGTTGATACCGCTCCATGATAGCATACCAAGTTTCATGAATTTCAGACGAGTTTTGGATTTACTAGAATTTAAAAACCAGGCATCTCAATGTTTTGCCGGCAATCAACGGTGCCCCGGTGTTTGAATTCATTCCCATTTCTTGCATGGGACCTAAACATGCACCCAAGGACACAGATTTGATTTTTCAACCAATTTATATGCACTGGAGCATGTGCATGTAGTTCAAATCTGAGTTATGCACATAAAATGCATTGAAAACTCGGTTAATGCATAAAAATGTCCAAACGAACCCTAGAAAATCACAAAAATTCACACAACACTCCTGTTGTTCTATGTTGACACGAGAAAAAAATTTGAAAGCAATAAGAGGCAATGGATATTGTTTCGTTCCGAAAGGTGGGATATTCCCTACCGAAAACCATCATGCTTGTTGTGAGAAGCTCCCGTTTCTGAGAAGCATATACCCAAACCTGCCCCAAATGGGACAAAATTTGTACCACGCCATGTTGATGCCGCTCCATGATAGCATGCCAAGTTTCATGAATTTCAGACGAGTTTTGGATTTACTAGAATCTAAAAACCAGGCATCTCAATGTTTTGCCGGCTATCAACGATACACCGTTGTTTGAATTTTCATTCCCATTTCTTGCATGGGACCTAAGCATGCACACAAGGACACAGATTTTATTTTTCAACCAATTTATATGCACTGGAGCATGTGCATGTTGTTCAAATTTGAATTATGCACATAAAATGCATTGAAAACTCAGTTAATGCAGTAAAATATCCAAACAATCTCCGAAAAATCACAAAAATTCACACAACACTCCTGTTGTTCTTTGTTGACACGAGAAAAAAAAATTGAAAGCAATAAGAGGCAATGGATATCGTTTCGTCCCCCATAGGTGAGACGTTCCCTAACGAAAACCATATTGCTTGTTGTGAGAAGCTCCAGTTTGTGAGAAGCATATACCCAAACCTACCCCAAATGGGACAAAATTTGTACCACGGCATGTTGATACCGCTCCATGATAGCATACCAAGTTTCATGAATTTCAGACGAGTTTTGGATTTACTAGAATTTAAAAACGAGGCATCTCAATGTTTTGCCGGCAATCAACGGTGCCCCGGTGTTTGAAATTCATTCCCATTTCTTGCATGTGACTTAAACATGCACCCAAGGCACAGATTTGATTTTTCAACCAATTTATATGCACTGGAGCATCTGCATGTAGTTCAAATCTGAATTATGCACATAAAATGCATTGAAAACTCAGTTAATGCATAAAAATGTCCAAACGAACCCCTAGAAATCACAAAAATTCACACAACACTCCTGTTGTTCTATGTTGACACGAGAAAAAATTTGAAAGCAATAAGAGGCAATGGATATTGTTTCGTTCCCAATGTTGGGACGTTCCCTACCGAAAACCATCATGCTTGTTGTGAGAAGCTCCGGTTTCTGAGAAGCATATACCCAAACCTGCCCCAAATGGGACAAAATTTGTACCACGACATGTTGATGCCGCTCCATGATAGCATGCCAAGTTTCATGAATTTCAGACGAGTTTTGGATTTACTAGAATCTAAAAACCAGGCATCTCAATGTTTTGCCGGCAATCAACGGTGCCCCGTTGTTTGAATTTTCATTCCCATTTCTTGCATCGGACCTAAGCATGCACCCAAGGACACAGATTTTATTTTTCAACCAATTTATATGCACTGGAGCATGTGCATGTTGTTCAAATTTGAATTATGCACATAAAATGCATTGAAAACTCAGTTAATGCATAAAAATGTCCAAACGAACTCCGAAAAATCACAAAAATTCACACAAAACTCCTGTTGTTCTATGTTGACACGAGAAAAAAATTTGAAAGCAATAAGAGGCAATGGTTATCGATTCGTCCCCAAAGGTGAGACGTTCCCTAACGAAAACCATCATGCTTGTTATGAGAAGCTCCAGTTTGTGAGAAGCATATACCCAAACCTACCCCAAATGGGACAAAATTTGTACCACGGCATGTTGATACCGCTCCATGATAGCATGCCAAGTTTCATGAATTTCAGACGAGTTTTGGATTTACAAGAATTTAAAAACCAGGCATCTCAATGTTTTGCCGGCAATCAATGGTGCCCCGGTGTTTGAAATTCATTCCCATTTCTTGCATGGGACCTAAACATGCACCCAAGGACACAGATTTGATTTTTCAACCAATTTATATGCACTAGAGCATGTGCATGTAGTTCAAATCTGAATTATGCACATAAAATGCATTGAAAATTCAGTTAATGCATAAAAATGTCCAAACGAACCCCGAGAAATCACAAAAATTCACACAACACTCCTGTTGTTCTATGTTGACACGAGAAAAAATTTGAAAGCAATAAGAGGCAATGGATATTGTTTCGTTCCCAATGGTTGGACGTTCCCTACCGAAAACCATCATGCTTGTTGTGAGAAGCTCCGGTTTCTGAGAAGCATATACCCAAACCTGCCCCAAATGGGACAAAATTTGTACCACGACATGTTGATGCCGCTCCATGATAGCATGCCAAGTTTCATGAATTTCAGACGAGCTTTGGATTTACTAGAATCTAAAAACCAGGCATCTCAATGTTTTGCCGGCAATCAACGATGCCCCGTTGTTTGAATTTTCATTCCCATTTCTTGCATGGCACCTAAGCATGCACCCAAGGACACATATTTTATTTTTCAACCAATTTATATGCACTGGAGCATGTGCATGTTGTTAAAATTTGAATTATGCACATAAAATGCATTGAAGACTCAGTTAATGCATAAAAATGTCCAAACAAACTCCAAAAAATCACAAAAATTCACACAACACTCCTGTTGTTCTATGTTGACACGAGAAAAAAATTTGAAAGCAATACGAGGCAATGGATATCGTTTCGTCCCCAAAGGTGAGACGTTCCCTAACGAAAACCATCATGCTTGTTATGAGAAGCTCCAGTTTGTGAGAAGCATATACCCAAACCTACCCCAAATGGGACAAAATTTGTACCACGGCATGTTGATACCGCTCCATGATAGCATGCCAAGTTTCATGAATTTCAGACGAGTTTTGGATTTACAAGAATTTAAAAACCAGGCATCTCAATGTTTTGCCGGCAATCAACGGTGCCCCGGTGTTCGAAATTCATTCCCATTTCTTGCATGGGACCTAAACATCCACCCAAGGACACAGATTTGATTTTTCAACCAATTTATATGCACTGGAGCATGTGCATGTAGTTCAAATCTGAATTATGCACATAAAATGCATTGAAAACTCAATTAATGCATAAAGATGTCCAAACGAACCCCGAGAAATCACAAAAATTCACACAACACTCCTATTGTTCTATGTTGACACGAGAAAAAATTTGAAAGCAATAAGAGGCAATGGATATTGTTTCTTTCCCAATGGTGGGACATTCCCTACCGAAAACCATCATGCTTGTTGTGAGAAGCTCCGGTTTCTGAGAAGCATATACCCAAACCTGCCCCGAATGGGACAAAATTTGTACCATGACATGTTGATGCCGCTCCATGATAGCATGCCATGTTTCATGAATTTCAGACGAGTTTTGGATTTACTAGAATCTAAAAACCAGGCATCTCAATGTTTTGCCGGCAATCAGCGGTGCCCCGTTGTTTGAATTTTCATTCCCATTTCTTGCATGGGACCTAAGCATGCACCCAAGGACACAGATTTTATTTTTCAACCAATTTATATGCACTGTAGCATGTGCATGTTGTTCAAATTTGAATTATGCACATAAAATGCATTGAAAACTCAGTTAATGCATAAAAATGTCCAAACAAACTCCAAAAAATCACAAAAATTCACACAATACTCCTGTTGTTCTATGTTGTCACGAGAAAAAAAAATGAAAGCAATAAGAGGCAATGGATATCGTTTCGTCCCCAAAGGTGAGACGTTCCCTAACGAAAACCATCATGCTTGTTGTGAGAAGCTCCGGTTTGTGAGAAGCATATACCCAAACCTGCCCCAAATGGAACAAAATTTGTACCACGACATGTTGATGCCTCTCCATGATAGCATGCCAAGTTTCATGAATTTCAGACGAGTTTTGGATTTACTAGAATTTAAAAACCAGGCATCTCAATGTTTTGCCGGCAATCAACGCTGCCCTGGTGTTTGAAATTCATTCCCATTTCTTGCATGGGACCTAAACATGCACCCAAGGACACAGATTTGATTTTTCAACCAATTTATATGTACTGGAGCATGTGCATGTAGTTCAAATCTGAATTATGCACATAAAATGCATTGAAAACTCAATTAATGCATAAAGATGTCCAAACGAACCCCGAGAAATCACAAAAATTCACACAACACTCCTATTGTTCTATGTTGACACGAGAAAAAATTTGAAAGCAATAAGAGGCAATGGATATTGTTTCGTTCCCAATGGTGGGACATTCCCTACCGAAAACCATCATGCTTGTTGTGAGAAGCTCCGGTTTCTGAGAAGCATATACCCAAACATGCCCCGAATGGGACAAAATTTGTACCATGACATGTTGATGCCGCTCCATGATAGCATGCCATGTTTCATGAATTTCAGACGAGTTTTGGATTTACTAGAATCTAAAAACCAGGCATCTCAATGTTTTGCCGGCAATCAACGGTGCCCCGTTGTTTGAATTTTCATTCCCATTTCTTGCATGGGACCTAAGCATGCACCCAAGGACACAGATTTTATTTTTCAACCAATTTATATGCACTGGAGCATGTGCATGTTGTTCAAATTTGAATTATGCACATAAAATGCATTGAAAACTCAGTTAATGCATAAAAATGTCCAAACAAACTCCAAAAAATCACAAAAATTCACACAATACTCCTGTTGTTCTATGTTGACACGAGAAAAAAATTTGAAAGCAATAAGAGGCAATGGATATCGTTTCGTCCCCAAAGGTGAGACGTTCCCTAACGAAAACCATCATGCTTGTTGTGAGAAGCTCCGGTTTGTGAGAAGCATATACCCAAACCTGCCCCAAATGTGACAAAATTTGTACCACGACATGTTGATGCCGCTCCATGATAGCATGCCAAGTTTCATTAATTTCAGACGAGTTTTGGATTTACTAGAATCTATAATCCAGGCATCTCAATGTTTTGCCGGCAATCAATGGTTCCCCATTGTTTGCATTTTCATTCCCATTTCTTGCATGGGACCTAAGCACGCACCCAAGGACACAGATTTTATTTTTCAACCAATTTATATGCACTGGAGCATGTGCATGTTGTTCAAATTTCAATTATGCACATAAAATGCATTGAAAACTCAGTTAATGCATAAAAATTTCCAAACAAACTCCTAAAAATCACAAAAATTCACACAACACTCCTGTTGTTCTATGTTGACCGGAGAAAAAAAATTGAAAGCAATAAGAGGCAATGGATATCGTTTCGTCCCCAAAGGTGAGACGTTCCCTAACGAAAGCCATCATGCTTGTTGTGAGAAGCTCCAGTTTGTGAGAAGCATATACCCAAACCTACCCCAAATGGGACAAAATTTGTACCACGGCATGTTGATACCGCTCCATGATAGCATGCCAAGTTTCATGAATTTCAGACGAGTTTTGGATTTACTAGAATTTAAAAACCAGGCATCTCAATGTTTTGCCGGCAATCAACGGTGCCCCGGTGTTTGAAATTCATTCCCATTTCTCGCATGGGACCTAAACATGCACCCAAGGACACAGATTTGATTTTTCAACCAATTTATATGCACTGGAGCATGTGCATGTAGTTCAAATCTGAGTTATGCACATAAAATGCATTGAAAACTCGGTTAATGCATAAAAATGTCCAAACGAACCCTAGGAAATCAAAAAAATTCACACAACACTCCTGTTGTTCTATGTTGACACGAGAAAAAAATTTGAAAGCAATAAGAGGCAATGGATATTGTTTCGTTCCCAAAGGTGGGATATTCCCTACCGAAAACCATCATGCTTGTTGTGAGAAGCTCCGGTTTCTGAGAAGCATATACCCAAACCTGCCCCAAATGGGACAAAATTTGTACCACGCCATGTTGATGCCGCTCCATGATAGCATGCCAAGTTTCATGAATTTCAGACGAGTTTTGGATTTACTAGAATCTAAAAACCAGGCATCTCAATGTTTTGCCGGCTATCAACGATGCACCGTTGTTTGAATTTTCATTCCCATTTCTTGCATGGGACCTAAGCATGCACCCAAGGACACAGATTTTATTTTTCAACCAATTTATATGCACTGGAGCATGTGCATGTAGTTCCAATTTGAATTATGCACATAAAATGCATTGAAAACTCAGTTAATGCAGAAAAATATCCAAACAAACTCCAAAAAATAACAAAAACTCACACAACACTCCTGTTGTTCTTTGTTGACACGAGAAAAAAAATTGAAAGCAATAAGAGGAAATGGATATCGTTCCGTCCCCCATAGGTGAGACGTTCCCTAACGAAAACCAACATGCTTGTTGTGAGAAGCTCCAGTTTGTGAGAAGCATATACCCAAACCTACCCCAAATGGGACAAAATTTGTACCACGGCATGTTGATACCGCTCCATGATAGCATACCAAGTTTCATGAATTTCAGACGAGTTTTGGATTTACTAGAATTTAAAAACGAGGCATCTCAATTCTTTGCCGGCAATCAACGGTGCCCCGGTGTTTGAAATTCATTCCCATTTCTTGCATGTGACTTAAACATGCACCCAAGGACACAGATTTGATTTTTCAACCAATTTATATGCACTGGAGCATGTGCATGTAGTTCAAATCTGAATTATGCACATAAAATGCATTGAAAACTCAGTTAATGCATAAAAATGTCCAAACGAACCCCGAGAAATCACAAAAATTCACACAACACTCCTGTTGTTCTATGTTGACACGAGAAAAAATTTGAAAGCAATAAGAGGCAATGGATATTGTTTCGTTCCCAATGTTGGGACGTTCCCTACCGAAAACCATCATGCTTGTTGTGAGAAGCTCCAGTTTCTGAGAAGCATATACCCAAACCTGCCCCAAATGGGACAAAATTTGTACCACGACATGTTGATGCCGCTCCATGATAGCATGCCAAGTTTCATGAATTTCAGACGAGTTTTGGATTTACTAGAATCTAAAAACCACGCATCTCAATGTTTTGCCGGCAATCAACGGTGCCCCGTTGTTTGAATTTTCATTCCCATTTCTTGCATCGGACCTAAGCATGCACCCAAGGACACATATTTTATTTTTCAACCAATTTATATGCACTGGAGCATGTGCATGTTGTTCAAATTTGAATTATGCACATAAAATGCATTGAAAACTCTGTTAATGCATAAAAATGTCCAAACGAACTCCGAAAAATCACAAAAATTCACACAACACTCCTGTTGTTCTATGTTGACACGAGAAAAAAATTTGAAAGCAATAAGAGGCAATGGATATCGATTCGTCCCCAAAGGTGAGACGTTCCCTAACGAAAACCATCATGCTTGTTATGAGAAGCTCCAGTTTGTGAGAAGCATATACCCAAAGCTACCCCAAATGGGACAAAATTTGTACCACGGCATGTTGATACCGCTCCATGATAGCATGCCAAGTTTCATGAATTTCAGACGAGTTTTGGATTTACAAGAATTTAAAAACCAGGCATCTCAATGTTTTGCCGGCAATCAACGGTGCCCGGTGTTTGAAATTCATTCCCATTTCTTGCATGGGACCTAAACATGCACCCAAGGACACAGATTTGATTTTTCAACCAATTTATATGCACTAGAGCATGTGCATGTAGTTCAAATTTGAATTATGCACATAAAATGCATTGAAAACTCAGTTAATGCATAAAAATG
This sequence comes from Triticum aestivum, assembly GCF_018294505.1. NCBI lineage: Eukaryota > Viridiplantae > Streptophyta > Magnoliopsida > Poales > Poaceae > Triticum > Triticum aestivum. The sequence goes on along the minus strand of NC_057805.1, from coordinate 171,855,577 downwards.
TCCAAACGAACCCCGAGAAATCAAGAAAATTCACACAACACTCCTGTTGTTCTATGTTGACACGAGAAAAAATTTGAAAGCAATAAGAGGCAATGGATATTGTTTCGTTCCCAATGGTTGGACGTTCCCTACCGAAAACCATCATGCTTGTTGTGAGAAGCTCCGGTTTGTGAGAAGCATATACCCAAACCTACCCCAAATGGGACAAAATTTGTACCACGACATGTTGATGCCGCTCCATGATAGCATGCCAAGTTTCATGAATTTCAGACGAGTTTTGGATTTACTAGAATCTAAAAACCAGGCATCTCAATGTTTTGCCGGCAATCAACGGTGCCCCGTTGTTTGAATTTTCATTCCCATTTCTTGCATGGGGACCTAAGCATGCACCCAAGGACACAGATTTTATTTTTCAACCAATTTATATGCACTGGCGCATGTGCATGTTGTTCAAATTTGAATTATGCACATAAAATGCATTGAAAACTCAGTTAATGCATAAAAATGTCCAAACAAACTCCGAAAAGTCACAAAAATTCACACAACACTCCTATTGTTCTATGTTGACACGAGAAAAAAAATTGAAAGCAATAAGAGGCAATGGATATCGTTTCGTCCCCAAATGTGAGACGTTCCCTAACGAAAACCATCATGCTTGTTGTGAGAAGCTCCGGTTTGTGAGAAGCATATACCCAAACCTGCCCCAAATGGGACAAAATTTGTACCACGACATGTTGATGCCTCTCCATGATAGCATGCCAAGTTTCATGAATTTCAGACGAGTTTTGGATTTACTAGAATTTAAAAACCAGGCATCTCAATGTTTTGCCGGCAATCAACGGTGCCCTGGTGTTTGAAATTCATTCCCATTTCTTGCATGGGACCTAAACATGCACCCAAGGACAGAGATTTGATTTTTCAACCAATTTATATGCACTGGAGCATGTGCATGTAGTTCAAATCTGAATTATGCACATAAAATGCATTGAAAACTCAATTAATGCATAAAGATGTCCAAACGAACCCCGAGAAATCACAAAAATTCACACAACACTCCTATTGTTCTATGTTGACACGAGAAAAAATTTGAAAGCAATAAGAGGCAATGGATATTGTTTCGTTCCCAATGGTGGGACATTCCCTACCGAAAACCATCATGCTTGTTGTGAGAAGCTCCGATTTCTGAGAAGCATATACCCAAACCTGCCCCAAATGGGACAAAATTTGTACCATGACATGTTGATGCCGCTCCATGATAGCATGCCAAGTTTCATGAATTTCAGACGAGTTTTGGATTTACTAGAATCTAAAAACCAGGCATCTCAATGTTTTGCCGGCAATCAACGGTGCCCCGTTGTTTGAATTTTCATTCCCATTTCTTGCATGGGACCTAAGCATGCACCCAAGGACACAGATTTTATTTTTCAACCAATTTATATGCACTGGAGCATGTGCATGTTGTTCAAATTTGAATTATGCACATAAAATGCATTGAAAACTCAGTTAATGCATAAAAATGTCCAAACAAACTCCGAAAAATCACAAAAATTCACACAATACTCCTGTTGTTCTATGTTGACACGAGAAAAAAAATTGAAAGCAATAAGAGGCAATGGATATCGTTTCGTCCCCAAAGGTGAGACGTTCCCTAACGAAAACCATCATGCTTGTTGTGAGAAGCTCCGGTTTGTGAGAAGCATATACCCAAACCTGCCCCAAATGTGACCAAATTTGTACCACGACATGTTGATGCCGCTCCATGATAGCATGCCAAGTTTCATTAATTTCAGACGTGTTTTGGATTTACTAGAATATATAATCCAGGCATCTCAATGTTTTGCCGGCAATCAATGGTTCCCCATTGTTTGCATTTTCATTCCCATTTCTTGCATGGGACCTAAGGACGCACCCAAGGACACAGATTTTATTTTTCAACCAATTTATATGCACTGGAGCATGTGCATGTTGTTCAAATTTCAATTATGCACATAAAATGCATTGAAAACTCAGTTAATGCATCAAAATTTCCAAACAAACTCCTAAAAATCACAAAAATTCACACAACACTCCTGTTGTTCTATGTTGACCGGAGAAAAAAAATTGAAAGCAATAAGACGCAATGGATATCGTTTCGTCCCCAAAGGTGAGACGTTCCCTAACGAAAGCCATCATGCTTGTTGTGAGAAGCTCCAGTTTGTGAGAAGCATATACCCAAACCTACCACAAATGGGACAAAATTTGTACCACGGCATGTTGATACCGCTCCATGATAGCATGCCAAGTTTCATGAATTTCAGACGAGTTTTGGATTTACTAGAATTTAAAAACCAGGCATCTCAATGTTTTGCCGGCAATCAACGGTGCCCCGGTGTTTGAAATTCATTCCCATTTCTCGCATGGGACCTAAACATGCACCCAAGGACACAGATTTGATTTTTCAACCAATTTATATGCACTGGAGCATGTGCATGTAGTTCAAATCTGAATTATGCACATAAAATGCATTGAAAACTCAGTTAATGCATAAAAAATGTCCAAACGAACCCCGAGAAATCACAAAAATTCACACAACACTCCTGTTGTTCTATGTTGACCCGAGAAACTAATTTGAAAGCAATAAGAGGCAATGTATATTGTTTCGTTCCCAATGGTGGGACGTTCCCTACCGAAAACCATCAAGCTTGTTGTGAGAGGCTCCGGTTTGTGAGAAGCATATACCCAAACCTGCCCCAAATGGGACAAAATTTGTACCACGACATGTTGATGCCTCTCCATGATAGCATGCCAAGTTTCATGAATTTCAGACGAGTTTTGGATTTACTAGAATTTAAAAACCAGGCATCTCAATGTTTTGCCGGCAATCAACGGTGCCCTGGTGTTTGAAATTCATTCCCATTTCTTGCATGGGACCTAAACATGCACCCAAGGACACAGATTTGATTTTTCAACCAATTTATATGCACTGGAGCATGTGCATGTAGTTCAAATCTGAATTATGCACATAAAATGCATTGAAAACTCAATTAATGCATAAAGATGTCCAAACGAACCCCGAGAAATCACAAAAATTCACACAACACTCCTATTGTTCTAAGTTGACACGAGAAAAAATTTGAAAGCAATAAGAGGCAATGGATATTGTTTCGTTCCCAATGGAGGGACATTCCCTACCGAAAACCATCATGCTTGTGGTGAGAAGCTCCGGTTTCTGAGAAGCATATACCCAAACCTGCCCCAAATGGGACAGAATTTGTACCATGACATGTTGATGCCGCTCCATGATAGCATGCCAAGTTTCATGAATTTCAAACGAGTTTTGGATTTACTAGAATCTATAATCTAGGCATCTCAATGTTTTGCCGGCAATCAACGGTGCCCCGTTGTTTGCATTTTCATTCCCATTTCTTGCATGGGACCTAAGGACGCACCCAAGGACACAGATTTTATTTTTCAACCAATTTATATGCACTGGAGCATGTGCATGTTGTTCAAATTTCAATTATGCACATAAAATGCATTGAAAACTCAGTTAATGCATAAAAATGTCCAAACAAACTCCGAAAAATCACAAAAATTCACACAACACTCCTGTTGTTCTATGTTGACACGAGAAAAAAAATTTGAAGCAATAAGAGGCAATGGATATCGTTTCGTCCCCAAAGGTGAGACGTTCCCTAACGAAAGCCATCATGCTTGTTGTGAGAAGCTCCGGTTTGTGAGAAGCATATACCCAAACCTACCCCAAATGGGACAAAATTTGTACCACGACATGTTGATGCCGCTCCATGATAGCATGCCAAGTTTCATGAATTTCAGACGAGTTTTGGATTTACTAGAATTTAAAAACAAGGCATCTCAATGTTTTGCCGGCAATCAACGGTTCCCCGGTGTTTGAAATTCATTCCCATTTCTTGCATGGTACCTAAACATGCACCCAAGGACACAGATTTGATTTTTCAACCAATTTATATGCACTGGAGCATGTGCATGTAGTTCAAATCTGAATTATGCACATAAAATGCATTGAAAACTCAGTTAATGCATAAAAATGTCCAAACGAACCCCGAGAAATCACAAAAATTCACACAACACTCCTGTTGTTCTATGTTGACCCGAGAAATTAATTTGAAAGCAACAAGAGGCAATGTATATTGTTTCGTTCCCAATGGTGGGACGTTCCCTACCGAAAACCATCATGCTTGTTGTGAGAAGCTCCGGTTTCTGTGAAGCATATACCCAAACCTGCCCCAAATGGGACAAAATTTGTACCACGACATGTTGATGCCGCTCCATGATAGCATGCCAAGTTTCATGAATTTTAGACGAGTTGCGGATTTACTAGAATCTAAAAACCAGGCATCTCAATGTTTTGCCGGCAATCAACGGTGCCCCGTTGTTTGAATTTTCTTTCCCATTTCTTGCATGGGACCTAAGCACGCACCCAAGGACACATATTTTATTTTTCAACCAATTTATATGCACTGGAGCATGTGCATGTTGTTAAAATTTGAATTATGCACATAAAATGCATTGAAAACTCAGTTAATGCATAAAAATGTCCAAACAAACTTCGAAAAATCACAAAAATTCACACAACACTCCTGTTGTTCTATGTTGACACGAGAAAAAAATTTGAAAGCAATAAGAGGCGATGGATATCATTTCGTCCCCAAAGGTGAGACGTTCCCTAACGAAAGCCATCATGCTTGTTGTGAGAAGCTCCAGTTTGTGAGAAGCATATACCCAAGCCTACCCCAAATGGGACAAAATTTGTACCACGGCATGTTGATACCGCTCCATGATAGCATGCCAAGTTTCATGAATTTCAGACGAGTTGTGGATTTACTAGAATTTAAAAACCAGGCATCTCAATGTTTTGCCGGCAATCAACGGTGCCCCGGTGTTTGAAATTCATTCCCATTTCTTGCATGGGACCTAAACATGCACCCAAGGACACGGATTTGATTTTTTTAACCAATTTATATGCACTGGATCATGTGCATGTAGTTCCAATCTGAATTATGCACATAAAATGCATTGAAAACTCAGTTATTGCATAAAAATGTCCAAACGAACCCCGAGAAATCACAAAAATTCACACAACACTCCTGTTGTTCTATGTTGACACGAGAAAAAATTTGAAAGCAATAAGAGGCAATGTATATTGTTTCGTTCCCAATGGTGGGACGTTCCCTACCGAAAACCATCATGCTTGTTGTGAGAAGCTCCGGTTTCTGTGAAGCATATACCCAAACCTGCCCCAAATGGGACAAAATTTGTACCACGACATGTTGATGCCGCTCCATGATAGCATGCCATGTTTCATGAATTTCAGACGACTTTTGGATTTACTAGAATCTAAAAACCAGGCATCTCAATGTTTTGCCGGCAATCAACGGTGCCCCGTTGTTTGAATTTTCATTCCCATTTCTTGCATGGGACCTAAGCATGCACCCAAGGATACAAATTTTATTTTTCAACCAATTTATATGCACTGGAGCTTGTGCATGTTGTTCAAATTTGAATTATGCACATAAAATGCGTTGAAAACTCAGTTAATGCATAAAAATGTCCAAACAAACTCCGAAAAATCACAAAAATTCACACAACACTCCTGTTGTTCTATGTTGACTTGAGAAAAAAAATTGAAAGCAATAAGAGGCAATGGATATCGTTTCGTCCCCAAACGTGAGACGTTCCCTAACGAAAACCATCATGCTTGTTGTGAGAAGCATATACCCAAACCTACCCCAAATGGGACAAAATTTGTACCACGGCATGTTGATACCGCTCCATGATAGCATGCCAAGTTTCATGAATTTCAGACGAGTTTTGGATTTACTAGAATTTAAAAACCAGGCATCTCAATGTTTTGCCGGCAATCAACGGTGCCCCGTTGTTTGAATTTTCATTCCCATTTCTTGCATGGGACCTATGCATGCACCCAAGGACACATATTTGATTTTTCAACCAATTTATACGCACTGGAGCATGTGAATGTTGTTCAAATTTGAATTATGCACATAAAATGCATTGAAAACTCAGTTAATGCATAAAAATGTCCAAACAAACCCCGAAAAATCACAAAAAATCACACAACGCTCCTGTTGTTCTATGTTGACACGAGAAAAAAATTTGAAAGCAATAAGAGGCAATGGATATCGTTTCGTCCCCAAAGGTGAGACGTTCCCTAAAAAAACCATCATGCTTGTTGTGAGATGCTCCGGTTTGTGAGAAGCATATACCCAAACCTGCCCCAAATGGGACAAAATTTGTACCATGACATGTTGATGCCGCTCCATGATAGCATGCCAAGTTTCATGAATTTCAGACGAGTTTTAGATTTACTAGAATCTAAAATCGAGGCATCTCAATGTTTTGTCGGCAATCAATGGTGCCCCGTTGTTTGAATTTTCATTCCCATTTCTTGCATGGGACCTAAGCACGCACCCAAGGACACAGATTTTATTTTTCAACCAATTTATATGCACTGGAGCATGTGCATGTTGTTCAAATTTGAATTATGCACATAAAATGCATTGAAAACTCAGTTAATGCATAAAAATGTCCAAACAAACTCCGAAAAATCACAAAATTTCACACAACACTCCTGTTGTTCTACGTTGACACGAGAAAAAATTTTGAAAGCAATAAGAGGCAATGGATATCGTTTCGTCCCCAAAGGTGAGACGTTCCCTAACGAAAACCATCATGCTTGTTGTGAGAAGCTCCAGTTTGTGAGAAGAATATAACCAAACCTACCCCAAATGGGACAAAATTTGTACCAAGGCGTGTTGATACCGCTCCATGATAGCATGCCAAGTTTCATGAATTTCTGACGAGTTTTGGATTTACTAGAATTAAAAAACCAGGCATCTCAGTGTTTTGCCGGCAATCAACGGTGCCCCGGTGTTTGAAATTCATTCCCATTTCTTGCATGGGACCTAAACATGCACCCAAGGACAGAGATTTGATTTTTCAACCAATTTATATGCACTGGAGCATGTGCATGTAGTTCAAATCTGAATTATGCACATAAAATGCATTGAAAACTCAGTTAATGCATAAAAATGTCCAAACGAACCCTGAGAAATCACAAAAATTCACACAACACTCCTGTTGTTCTATGTTGACACGAGAAAAAATTTGAAAGCAATAAGAGGCAATGGATATCGTTTCGTCCCCAAAGGTGAGACGTTCCCTAACAAAAACCATCATGCTTGTTGTGAGAGGCTCCGGTTTGTGAGAAGCATATACCCAAACCTGCCCCAAATGGGACAAAATTTGTACCACGACATGTTGATGCCGCTCCATGATAGCATGCCAAGTTTCATGAATTTCAGACGAGTTTTGGATTTACTAGAATCTAAAAACCAGGCATCTCAATGTTTTCCCGGCAATCAACGGTTCCCCGTTGTTTGAATTTTCATTCCCATTTCTTGCATGGGACCTAAGCATGCACCCAAGGACACAGATTTTATTTTTCAACCAATTTATATGCACTTGAGCATGTGCATGTTGTTCAAATTTGAATTATGCACATAAAATGCGTTGAAAAATCAGTTAATGCATAAAAATGTCCAAACAAACTCCGAAAAATCACAAAAATTAAAAAAACACTCCTGTTGTTCTATGTTGACACGAGAGAAAAATTAGAAAGCAATAAGAGGCAATGGATATCGTTTCGTCCCCCAAAGGTGAGACGTTCCCTAACGAAAACCATCATGCTTGTTGTGAGAAGCTCCGGTTTGTGAGAAGCATACACCCAAACCTGCCCCAAATGGGACAAAGTTTGTACCACGACATGTTGATGCCGCTCCATGATAGCATGCCAAGTTTCATGAATTTCAGACGAGTTTTGGACTTACTAGAATCTAAAATCCAGGTATCTCAATGTTTTGCCGGCAATCAATGGTGCCCCATTGTTTGAATTTTCATTCCCATTTCTTGCATGGGACCTAAGCGTGCACCCAAGGACATAGATTTTATTTTTCAACCAATTTATATGCACTGGAGCAGGTGCATGTTGTTCAAATTTGAATTATGCACATAAAATGCATTGAAAACTCAGTTAATGCATGAAAATGTCCAAACAAACTCCTAAAAATCACAAAAACTCACACAACACTCTTGTTGTTCTATGTTGACACGAGAAAAAGATTTGAAAGCAATAAGAGGCAATGGATATTGTTTCGTCCCCAAAGGAGAGACGTTCCCTAACGAAAACCATCATCCTTGTTGTGAGAAGCTCCAGTTTGTGAGAAGCCTATACCCAAACCTACCCCAAATGGGACAAAATTTGTACCACGGCATGTTTATACCGCTCCATGATAGCATGCCAAGTTTCATGAATTTCAGACGAGTTTTGGATTTACTAGAATTTAAAAACCAGGCATCTCAATGTTTTGCCGGCAATCAACGGTGCCCCGGTGTTTGAAATTCATTCCCATTTCTTGCATGGGACCTAAACATGCACCCAAGGACACAGATTTGATTTTTCAACCAATTTATATGCACTGGAGCATGTGCATGTAGTTCTAATATGAATTATGCACATAAAATGCATTGAAAACTCAGTTAATGCATAAAAATGTCCAAACGAACCCCGAGAAATCACAAAAATTCACACAACACTCCTGTTGTTCTATGTTGACATGAGAAAAAAATTTGAAAGCAATAAGAGGCAATGGATATTGTTTCGTTCCCAAAGGTGGGACGTTCCCTACCGAAAACCATCATGCTTGTTGTGAGAAGCTCCGGTTTCTGAGAAGCATATACCCAAACCTGCCCCTAATGGATCAAAATTTGTACCACGACATGTTGATGCCGCTCCGTGATAGCATGCCAAGTTTCATGAATTTCAGACGAGTTTTGGATTTACTAGAATTAAAAAATCAGGCATCTCAGTGTTTTGCCGGCAATCAACGGTGCCCCGGTGTTTGAAATTCATTCCCATTTCTTGCATGGGACCTAAACATGCACCCAAGGACACAGATTTGATTTTTCAACCAATTTATATGCACTGGAGCATGTGCATGTAGTTCAAATCTGAATTATGCACATCAAATGCATTGAAAACTCAGTTAATGCATAAAAATGTCCAAACGAACCCCGAGAAATCACAAAAATTCACACAACACTCCTGTTGTTCTATGTTGACACGAGAAAAAATTTGAAAGCAATAAGAGGCAATGGATATCGTTTCGTCCCCAAAGGTGAGACGTTCCCTAAGAAAAACCATCATGCTTGTTGTGAGAGGCTCCGGTTTGTGAGAAGCATATACCCAAACCTGCCCCAAATGGGACAAAATTTGTACCACGACATGTTGATGCCGCTCCATGATAGCATGCCAAGTTTCATTAATTTCATACGAGTTTTGGATTTACTAGAATCTAAAAACCAGGCATCTCAATGTTTTCCCGGCAATCAACGGTGCCCCGTTGTTTGAATTTTCATTCCCATTTCTTGCATGGGACCTAAGCATGCACCCAAGGACACAGATTTTATTTTTCAACCAATTTATATGCACTTGAGCATGTGCATGTTGTTCAAATTTTAATTATGCACATAAAATGCGTTGAAAACTCAGTTAATGCATAAAAATGTCCAAACAAACTCCGAAAAATCACAAAAATTCACACAACACTCCTGTTCTTCTATGTTGACACGAGAGAAAAATTAGAAAGCAATAAGAGGCAATGGATATCGTTTCGTCCCCCAAAGGTGAGACGTTCCCTAACGAAAACCATCATGCTTGTTGTGAGAAGCTCCGGTTTGTGAGAAGCATATACCCAAACCTGCCCCAAATGGGACAAAGTTTGTACCACGACATGTTGATGCCGCTCCATGATAGCATGCCAAGTTTCATGAATTTCAGACGAGTTTTGGACTTACTAGAATCTAAAATCCAGGCATCTCAATGTTTTGCCGGCAATCAATGGTGCCCCATTGTTTGAATTTTCATTCCCATTTCTTGCATGGGACCTAAGCGTGCGCCCAAGGACATAGATTTTATTTTTCAACCAATTTATATGCACTGGAGCAGGTGCATGTTGTTCAAATTTGAATTATGCACATAAAATGCATTGAAAACTCAGTTAATGCTTGAAAATGTCCAAACAAACTCCTAAAAATCACAAAAATTCACACAACACTCTTGTTGTTCTATGTTGACACGAGAAAAAGATTTGAAAGCAATAAGAGGCAATGGATATCGTTTCGTCCCCAAAGGAGAGACGTTCCCTAACGAAAACCATCATCCTTGTTGTGAGAAGCTCCAGTTTGTGAGAAGCCTATACCCAAACCTACCCCAAATGGGACAAAATTTGTACCACGGCATGTTTATACCGCTCCATGATAGCATGCCAAGTTTCATGAATTTCAGACGAGTTTTGGATTTACTAGAATTTAAAAACCAGGCATCTCAATGTTTTGCCGGCAATCAACGGTGCCCCGGTGTTTGAAATTCATTCCCATTTCTTGCATGGGACCTAAACATGCACCCAAGGACACAGATTTGATTTTTCAACCAATTTATATGCACTGGAGCATGTGCATGTAGTTCTAATATGAATTATGCACATAAAATGCATTGAAAACTCAGTTAATGCATAAAAATGTCCAAATGAACCCCGAGAAATCACAAAAATTCACACAACACTCCTGTTGTTCTATGTTGACATGAGAAAAAAATTTGAAAGCAATAAGAGGCAATGGATATTGTTTCGTTCCCAAAGGTGGGACGTTCCCTACCGAAAACCATCATGCTTGTTGTGAGAAGCTCCGGTTTCTGAGAAGCATATACCCAAACCTGCCCCTAATGGATCAAAATTTGTACCACGACATGTTGATGCCGCTCCGTGATAGCATGCCAAGTTTCATGAATTTCAGACGAGTTTTGGATTTACTAGAATTAAAAAACCAGGCATCTCAGTGTTTTGCCGGCAATCAACGGTGCCCCGGTGTTTGAAATTCATTCCCATTTCTTGCATGGGACCTAAACATGCACCCAAGGACACAGATTTGATTTTTCAACCAATTTATATGCACTGGAGCATGTGCATGTAGTTCAAATCTGAATTATGCACATAAAATGCATTGAAAACTCAGTTAATGCATAAAAATGTCCAAACGAACCCCGAGAAATCACAAAAATTCACACAACACTCCTGTTGTTCTATGTTGACACGAGAAAAAGTTTGAAAGCAATAAGAGGCAATGGATATCGTTTCGTCCCCAAAGGTGAGACGTTCCCTAACAAAAACCATCATGCTTGTTGTGAGAGGCTCCGGTTTGTGAGAAGCATATACCCAAACCTGCCCCAAATGGGACAAAATTTGTACCACGACATATTGATGCCGCTCCATGATAGCATGCCAAGTTTCATTAATTTCAGACGAGTTTTGGATTTACTAGAATCTAAAAACCAGGCATCTCAATGTTTTCCCGGCAATCAACGGTGCCCCGTTGTTTGAATTTTCATTCCCATTTCTTGCATGGGACCTAAGCATGCACCCAAGGACACAGATTTTATTTTTCAACCAATTTATATGCACTTGAGCATGTGCATGTTGTTCAAATTTGAATTATGCACATAAAATGCGTTGAAAACTCAGTTAATGCATAAAAATGTCCAAACAAACTCCAAAAAATCACAAAAATTCACACAACACTCCTGTTGTTCTATGTTGACACGAGAGAAAAATTAGAAAGCAATAAGAGGCAATGGATATCGTTTCGTCCCCCAAAGGTGAGACGTTCCCTAACGAAAACCATCATGCTTGTTGTGAGAAGCTCCGGTTTGTGAGAAGCATATACCCAAACCTGCCCCAAATGGGACAAAGTTTGTACCACGACATGTTGATGCCGCTCCATGATAGCATGCCAAGTTTCATGAATTTCAGACGAGTTTTGGACTTACTAGAATCTAAAATCCAGGCATCTCAATGTTTTGCCGGCAATCAATGGTGCCCCATTGTTTGAATTTTCATTCCCATTTCTTGCATGGGACCTAAGCGTGCACCCAAGGACATAGATTTTATTTTTCAACCAATTTATATGCACTGGAGCAGGTGCATGTTGTTCAAATTTGAATTATGCACATAAAATGCATTGAAAACTCAGTTAATGCATGAAAATGTCAAAACAAACTCCTAAAAATCACAAAAACTCACACAACACTCTTGTTGTTCTATGTTGACACGAGAAAAAGATTTGAAAGCAATAAGAGGCAATGGATATCGTTTCGTCCCCAAAGGAGAGACGTTCCCTAACGAAAACCATCATCCTGTTGTGAGAAGCTTCAGTTTGTGAGAAGCCTATACCCAAACCTACCCCAAATGGGACAAAATTTGTACCACGGCATGTTTATACCGCTCCATGATAGCATGCCAAGTTTCATGAATTTCAGACGAGTTTTGGATTTACTAGAATTTAAAAACCAGGCATCTCAATGTTTTGCCGGCAATCAACGGTGCCCCGGTGTTTGAAATTCATTCCCATTTCTTGCATGGGACCTAAACATGCACCCAAGGACACAGATTTGATTTTTCAACCAATTTATATGCACTTGAGCATGTGCATGTAGTTCTAATATGAATTATGCACATAAAATGCATTGAAAACTCAGTTAATGCATAAAAATGTCCAAACGAACCCCGAGAAATCACAAAAATTCACACAACACTCCTGTTGTTCTATGTTGACATGAGAAAAAAATTTGAAAGCAATAAGAGGCAATGGATATTGTTTCGTTCCCAAAGGTGGGACGTTCCCTACCGAAAACCATCATGCTTGTTGTGAGAAGCTCCGGTTTCTGAGAAGCATATACCCAAACCTGCCCCTAATGGGTCAAAATTTGTACCACGACATGTTGATGCCGCTCCGTGAGAGCATGCCAAGTTTCATGAATTTCAGACGAGTTTTGGATTTATTAGAATCTAAAAACCAGGCATCTCAATGTTTTGCCGGCAATCAACGGTGCCCCGTTGTTTGAATTTTCATTCCCATTTCTTGCATGGGACCTAAGGATGCACCCAAGGACACATATTTTATTTTTCAACCAATTTATATGCACTGGAGCATGTGCCTTTAGTTCAAATTTGAATTATGCACAAAAAATGCATTGAAAACTCAGTTAATGCATAAAAATGTCCAAACAAACCCCGAAAATTCACAAAAATTCACACAACACTCCTGTTGTTCTATGTTGACATGAGAAAAAAATTAGAAAGCAATAAGAGGCAATGGATATCGTTTCGTCCCCCGAAGGTGAGACGTTCCCTAACGAAAACCATCATGCTTGTTGTGAGAAGCTCCGATTTGTGAGAAGCATATACCCAAACCTGCCCCAAATGGGACAAAATTTGTACCACGACATGTTGATGCCGCTCCATGATATCATGCCAAGTTTCATGAATTTCAGACGAGTTTTGGACTTACTAGAATCTAAAATCCAGGCATCTCAATGTTTTGCCGGCAATCAATGGTGCCCCGTTGTTTGAACTTTCATTCCCATTTCTTGCATGGGACCTAAGGATGCACCCAAGGACACATATTTTATTTTTCAACCAATTTATATGCACTGGAGCATGTGCATGTTGTTCTAATTTGAATTATGCACATAAAATGCATTCAAAACTCAGTTAATGCATAAAAATGTCCAAACAAACTCCGAAAAATCACAAAAATTCACACAACACTCCTGTTGGTCTATGTTGACACGAGAAAAAAAATTGAAAGCAATAAGAGGCAATGGATATCGTTTCGTCCCCAAAGGTGAGACGTTCCCTAACGAAAACCATCATGCTTGTTGTGAGAAGCATATACCCAAACCTACCCCAAATGGGACAAAATTTGTACCACGGCATGTTGATACCGCGGCATGATAGCATGCCAAGTTTCATGAATTTCAGACGAGTTTTGGATTTACTAGAATTTTAAAACCAGGCATCTCAATGTTTTGCCGGCAATCAACGGTGCCCGGGTGTTTGAAATTCATTCCCATTTCTTGCATGGGACCTAAACATGCACCCAAGGACACAGATTTGATATTTCAACCAATTTATATGCACTGGAGCATGTGCATGTAGTTCTAATATGAATTATGCACATAAAATGCATTGAAAACTCAGTTAATGCATAAAAATGTCCAAACGAACCCCGAGAAATCACAAAAATTCAGACAACACTCCTGTTGTTCTATGTTGACATGAGAAAAAAATTTGAAAGCAATAAGAGGCAATGGATATTGTTTCGTTCCCAAAGGTGGGACGTTCCCTACCGAAAACCATCATGCTTGTTGTGAGAAGCTCCGGTTTCTGAGAAGCATATACCCAAACCTGCCCCTAATGGGTCAAAATTTGTACCACGGCATGTTTATGCCGCTCCGTGATAGCATGCCAAGTTTCATGAATTTCAGACGAGTTTTGGATTTATTAGAATCTAAAAACCAGGCATCTCAATGTTTTGCCGGCAATCAACGGTGCCCCGTTGTTTGAATTTTCATTCCCATTTCTTGCATGGGACCTAAGGATGCACCCAAGGACACATATTTTATTTTTCAACCAATTTATATGCACTGGAGCATGTGCCTTGAGTTCAAATTTGAATTATGCACAAAAAATGCATTGAAAACTCAGTTAATGCATAAAAATGTCCAAACAAACCCCGAAAATTCACAAAAATTCACACAACACTCCTGTTGTTCTATGTTGACATGAGAAAAAAATTAGAAAGCAATAAGAGGCAATGGATATCGTTTCGTCCCCCAAAGGTGAGACGTTCCCTAACGAAAACCATCATGCTTGTTGTGAGAAGCTCCGGTTTGTGAGAAGCATATACCCAAACCTGCCCCAAATGGGACAAAATTTGTACCACGACATGTTGATGCCGCTCCATGATATCATGCCAAGTTTCATGAATTTCAGACGAGTTTTGGACTTACTAGAATCTAAAATCCAGGCATCTCAATGTTTTGCCGGCAATCAATGGTGCCCCGTTGTTTGAACTTTCATTCCCATTTCTTGCATGGGACCTAAGGATGCACCCAAGGACACATATTTTATTTTTCAACCAATTTATATGCACTGGAGCATGTGCATGTTGTTCAAATTTGAATTATGCACATAAAATGCATTCAAAACTCAGTTAATGCATAAAAATGTCCAAACAAACTCCAAAAAATCACAAAAATTCACACAACACTCCTGTTGGTCTGTGTTGACACGAGAAAAAAAATTGAAAGCAATAAGAGGCAATGGATATCGTTTCGTCCCCAAAGGTGAGACGTTCCCTAACGAAAACCATCATGCTTGTTGTGAGAAGCTCCAGTTTGTGAGAAGCATATACCCAAACCTACCCCAAATGGGACAAAATTTGTACCACGGCATGTTGATACCGCGCCATGATAGCATGCCAAGTTTCATGAATTTCAAACGAGTTTTGGATTTACTAGAATTTAAAAACCAGGAATCTCAATGTTTTGCCGGCAATCAACGGTGGCCCGTTGTTTGAATTTTCATTCCCATTTCTTGCATGGGACCTACGCATGCACCCAAGGACAAAGATTTGATTTTTCAAGCAATTTATATGCACTGGAGCATGTGCCTTTAGTTCAAATTTGAATTATGCACAAAAAATGCATTGAAAACTCAGTTAATGCATAAAAATGTCCAAACAAACCCCGAAAATTCACAAAAATTCACACAACACTCCTGTTGTTCTATGTTGACATGAGAAAAAATTAGAAAGCAATAAGAGGCAATGGATATCGTTTCGTCCCCCAAAGGTGAGACGTTCCCTAACGAAAACCATCATGCTTGTTGTGAGAAGCTCCGGTTTGTGATAAGCATATACCCAAACCTGCCCCAAATGGGACAAATTTGTACCACGACATGTTGATGCCGCTCCATGATATCATGTCAAGTTTCATGAATTTCAGACGAGTTTTGGACTTACTAGAATCTAAAATCCAGGCATCTCAATGTTTTGCCGGCAATCAATGGTGCCCCGTTGTTTGAATTTTCATTCCCATTTCTTGCATGGGACCTAAGCATGCACCCAAGGACACAGATTTTATTTTTCAACCAATTTATATGCACTGGAGCATGTTGTTCAAATTTGAATTATGCACATAAAATGCATTGAAAACTCAGTTAATGCATGAAAATGTCCAAACAAACTCCGAAAAATCACAAAAATTCACACAACACTCCTGTTGTTCTATGTTGACACGAGAAAAAAATTTGAAAGCAATAAGAGGCAATGGATATCGTTTCGTCCCCAAAGGTGAGACGTTCCCTAACGAAAACCACCATGCTTGTTGTGAGAAGCTCCAGTTTGTGAGAGGCATATACCCAAACCTACACCAAATGGCACAAAATTTGTACCACGGCATGTTGATACCGCTCCATGATAGCATGCCAAGTTTCATGAATTTCAGACGAGTTTTGGATTTACTAGAATTTAAAAACCAGGCATCTCAATGTTTTGCTAGCAATCAACGGTGGATCGGTGTTTGAAATTCATTCCCATTTCTTGCATGGGACCTAAACATGCACCCAAGGACACAGATTTGATTTTTCAACCAATTTATATGGACTGGAGCATGTGCATGTAGTTCAAATTTGAATTATGCACATAAAATGCATTGAAAACTCAGTTAATGCATAAAACTGTCTAAACGAACCCCGAGAAATCACAAAAATTAAAACACTCCTGTTGTTCTATGTTGACACGAGAAAATTTTTTGAAAGCAATAAGAGGCAATGGATATTGTTTCGTCCCCAAAGGTGGGACGTTCCGTACCGAAAACCATCATGCTTGTTGTGAGAAGCTCCGGGTTGTGAGAAGCATATACCCAAACCTGCCCCAAATGGGACAAATTTTTTACCACGACATGTTGATGCCGCTCCATCATAGCATGCCAAGTTTCATGAATTTCAGACGAGTTTTGGATTTACTAGAATCTAAAATCCAGGCATCTCAATGTTTTGCCTGCAATCAATGGTGCCCCGTTGTTTGAATTTTCATTCCCATTTCTTGCATGGGACCTAAGCATGCACCCAAGGACAGAGATTTTATTTTTCAACCAATTTATACGCACTGGAGCATGTGCATGTACTTCTAATTTGAATTATGCACATAAAATGCATTGAAAACTCAGTTAATGCATAAAAATGTCCAGACGAACCCCGAAAAATCACAAAAATTCACACAACACTCCTGTTGTTCTATGCTGACACGAGAAAAAAAATTGAAAGCAATAAGAGGCAATGGATATCGTTTCCTCCCCAAAGATGGGACGTTCCCTACCGAAAACCATCATGCTTGTTGTGAGAAGCTCCGGTTTGTGAGATGCATATACCCAAACCTGCCCCAAATGGGACAATTATTTTACCATGGCACGTTGATGCCGCTCCATAATAGCATGCCAAGTTACATGAATTTCAGACGAGTTTTGGATTTACTAGAATTTAAAAACTAGGCATCTCGATGTTTGCCGGCAATCAATGGTGCCCCGGTGTTTGAAATTCGTTCCCATTTCTTGCATGGGACCTAAGCAAGCACCCAAGGACACAGATTTTATTTTTCAACCAATTCATATGCACTGCAGCATGTGCATGTAGTTGAAATTTCAATTATGCACATAAAATGTATTGAAAACTCAGTTAATGCATAAAAATGTCCAAATGAACCAGGAAAAATCAAAACATTCACACAACACTCCTGTTGTTCTATGTTGACACGAGAAAAAAATTTGAAAGCAATAAGAGGCAATGGATATCGTTTCGTCCCCAAAGGTGGGACGTTCCCTACCGAAAACCATCATGCTTGTTGTGAGAAGCTCCGGTTTGTGACAAGCATATACCCAAACCTGCGCCAAATGGGACAAAATTTGTATCACGGCATGTTGATGCCGCTCCATGATAGCATGCCAAGTTTCATGAATTTCAGACGAGTTTTGGATTTACTAGAATTTAAAAACCCGGCATCTCAATGTTTTGCCGGCAATCAACGGTGCCCCGGTGTTTGAAATTCATTCCCAATTCTTGCATGGGACCTAAGCCTGCACCCAAGGACACATATTTGATTTTTCAACCAATTTATATGCACTAGAGCATGTGCATGTAGTTCAAATTTGAATTATGCACATAAAATGCATTGAAAACTCAGTAATGCATAAAAATGTCCAAACGAACCCCAAAAAATCACAAAAATTCGCACAACACTCCTGTTGTTCTATGCTGACAGGAGAAAAAAATTGAAAGCAATAAGAGGCAATGGATATCGTTTCGTCCCCAAAGGTGGGACGTTCCCTACCGAAAACCATCATGCTTGTTGTGAGAAGCTCCGGTTTGTGAGAAGCATATACCCAAACCTGCCACAAATGGGACAAAATTTTTACCATGGCACGTTGATGCTGCTCCATAATAGCATGCCAAGTTACATGAATTTTAGACGAGTTTTGGATTTACTAGAATTTAAAAACTAGGCATCTCAATGTTTTGCCGGCAATCACTGGTGCCCCGGTGTTTGAAATTCATTCCCATTTCTTGCATGGGACCTAAGCAAGCACCCAAGGACACAGATTGTATTTTTCAACCAATTCATATGCACTGGAGCATGTGCATGTAGTTGAAATTTCAATTATGCACATAAAATGCATTGAAAACTCAGTTAATGCATAAAAATGTCCAAACGAACCCCGAAAAATCACAAAAATTCTCACAACACTCCTGTTGTTCTATGCTGACACGAGGAAAAAAATTGAAAGCAATAAGAGTCAATGGATATCGTTTCGTCCCCAAAGGTGGGACATTCCCTACCGAAAACCATCATGCTTGTTGTGAGAAGCTCCGGTTTGTGAGAAGCATATACCCAAACCTGCCCCAAATGGGACAATATTTGTATCACGGCATGTTGATGCTGCTCCATGATAGAATGCCAAGTTTCATGAATTTCAGACGAGTTTTGGATTTACTAGAATTTAAAAACCAGGCATCTCAGTGTTTTGCCGGCAAACAACGGTGCCCCGGTGTTTGAAATTCATTCCCATTTCTTGCATGGGACCTAAGCATGCACCCAAGGACACACATTTGATTTTTCAACCAATTTATATGCACTAGAGCATGTGCATGTAGTTCAAATTTGAATTATGCACATAAAATGCATTGAAAACTCAGTTAATGCATAAAAATGTTCAAACGAACCCCGACAAATCACAAAAATTCTCACAACACTCCTGTTGTTCTGTGTTCACACGAGAAAATAATTTCAAAGCAATAAGAGGCAATGGATATCGTTTCGTCCCCAAAGGTGGGACGTTCCCTACCGAAAACGATCATGCTTGTTGTGAGAAGCTCCGGTTTATGAGAAGCATATACCCAAACCTGCCTCAAATGGGACAAAATTTGTACCACGGCATGTTGGTGCCGCTCGATGATAGCATGACAAGTTTCATGAATTTCAGACGAGTTTTGGATTTACTAGAATTTAAAAACCAGGCATCTCAATGTTTTGCCGGCAATCAACGGTGCCCCGGTGTTTGAAATTCATTCACATTTCATGCATGGGACCTAAGCATGCACCCAAGGACACAGATTTTATTTTTCAACCAATTTATATGCACTAGAGCATGTGCATATAGTTCAAATTTGAATTATGCATATAAAATGCATTCAAAACTCAGTTAATGCATAAAAATGTCCAAATGAACCCTGAAAAATCACAAAATTCACACAACACTCCTGTTGTTCTATGCTGACACGAGAAAAAAAATTGAAAGCAATAAGAGGCAATGGATATCGTTTCGTCCCCAAAGGTGGGACGTTCCCTACCGAAAGCCATCATGCTTGTTGTGAGAAGCTCCGATTTGTGAGAAGCATATACCCAAACCTGCTCCCAATGGGACAAATATTTTACCATGGCACGTTGATGCCGCTCCATAATAGCATGCCAAGTTACATGAATTTCAGACGTGTTTTGGATTTACTAGAATTTAAAAACTAGGCATCTCAATGTTTGCCAGCAATCAATGGTGCCCCGGTGTTTGAAATTCATTTCCATTTCTTGCATGGGACCTAAGCAAGCACCCAAGGACACAGATTTTATTTTTCAACCAATTTATATGCACTAGAGCATGTGCATGTAGTTCAAATTTGAATTATGCACATAAAATGCATTGAAAACTCAGTTAATGCATAAAAATGTCCAAACGAACCCCGACAAATCACAAAAATTCTCACAACACTCCTGTTGTTCTGTGTTCACACGAGAAAAAAATTTGAAAGCAATAAGAGGCAATGGATATCGTTTCGTCCCCAAAGGTGGGACGTTCCCTACCGAAAACGATCATGCTTGTTGTGAGAAGCTCCGGTTTATGAGAAGCATATACCCAAACCTGCCTCAAATGGGACAAAATTTGTACCACGGCATGTTGGTGCCGCTCGATGATAGCATGACAAGTTTCATGAATTTCAGACGAGTTTTGGATTTACTAAAATTTAAAAACCAGGCATCTCAATGTTTTGCCGGCAATCAACGGTGCCCCGGTGTTTGAAATTCATTCACATTTCATGCATGGGACCTAAGCATGCACCCAAGGACACATATTTTATTTTTCAACCAATTTATATGCACTAGAGCATGTGCATGTAGTTCAAATTTGAATTATGCACATAAAATGCATTGAAAACTCAGTTAATGCATAAAAATGTCCAAACGAACCCTGAAAAATCACAAAAATTCACACAACACTCCTGTTGTTCTATGCTGACACGAGAAAAAAAATTGAAAGCAATAAGAGGCAATGGATATCGTTTCGTCCCCAAAGGTGGGACGTTCCCTACCGAAAGCCATCATGCTTGTTGTGAGAAGCTCCGATTTGTGAGAAGCATATACCCAAACCTGCTCCCAATGGGACAAATATTTTACCATGGCACGTTGATGCCGCTCCATAATAGCATGCCAAGTTACATGAATTTCAGACGAGTTTTGGATTTACTAGAATTTAAAAACTAGGCATCTCAATGTTTGCCAGCAATCAATGGTGCCCCGGTGTTTGAAATTCATTTCCATTTCTTGCATGGGACCTAAGCAAGCACCCAAGGACACAGATTTTATTTTTCAACCAATTCATATGCGCTGGAGCATGTGCATGTAGTTGAAATTTCAATTATGCACATAAAATCCATTGAAAACTCAGTTAATGCATAAAAATGTCCAAACGAACCCCGAAAAATCAATAAATTCACACAACACTCCGGTTGTTCTATGTTGACACGAGAAAAAAAATTGAAAGCAATAAGAGGCAATGGATATCGTTTCGTCCCCAAAGGTGGGACGTTCCCTACCGAAAACCATCATGCTTGTTGTGAGAAGCTCCGGTTTGTGAGAAGCATATACCCAAACCTGCCCCAAATGGGACAAAATTTGTATCACGGCATGTTGATGCCGCTCCATGATAGCATGCCAAGTTTCATGAATTTCAGACGTGTTTTGGATTTACTAGAATTTAAAAACCAGGCATCTCAATGTTTTGCCGGCAATCAACGGTGCCCCGGTGTTTGAAATTCATTCCCATTTCTTGCATGGGACCTAAGCATGCACCCAAGGACACAGATTTGATTTTTCAACCAATATATATGCACTAGAGCATGTGCATGTAGTTCAAATTTGAATTATGCACATAAAATGCATTGAAAACTCAGTTAATGCATAAAAATGTCCAAACGAACCCCGAAAAATCACAAAAATTCACACAACACTCCTGTTGTTCTATGTTGACACGAGAAAACAAGTTGAAAGCAATAAGAGGCAATGGATATCGTTTCATCCCCAAAGGTGGGACGTTCCCTACCGAAAACCATCATGCTTGTTGTGAGAAGCTCCGGTTTGTGAGAAGCATATACCCAAACCTGCCCCAAATGGGACAAAATTTGTATCACGGCATGTTGATGCCGCTCCATGATAGCATGCCAAGTTTCATGAATTTCAGACGAGTTTTGGTTTTACTAGAATTTAAAAACCAGGCATCTCAATGTTTTGCCGGCAATCAACAGTGCCCTGGTGTTTGAAATTCATTCCCATTTCTTGCATGGGACCTAAGCATGCACCCAAGGACACATATTTGATTTTTCAACCAATTTATATGCACTAGAGCATGTGCATGTAGTTCAATTTTGAATTATGCACATAAAATGCATTGAAAACTCAGTTAATGCATAAAAATGTCCAAACGAACCTCGAAAAATCACAAAAATTCACACAACACTCCTGTTGTTCTATGCTGACACGAGAAAAAAAATTGAAAGCAATAAGAGGCAATGGATATCGTTTCGTCCCCAAAGGTGGGACGTTCCCTACCGAAAACCATCATGCTTGTTGTGAGAAGCTCCGGTTTGTGAGAAGCATATACCCAAACCTGCCCCAAATGGGACAAAATTTTTACCATGGCACGTTGATGCCGCTCCATAATAGCATGCCAAGGTACATGAATTTCAGACGAGTTTTGGATTTACTAGAATTTAAAAACTAGGCATCTCAATGTTTTGCCGGCAATCAATGGTGCCCCCGTGTGTGAAATTCATTCCCATTTCTTGCATGGGACCTAAGCAAGCACCCAAGGACATAGATTTTATTTTTCAACCAATTCATATGCACTGGAGCATGTGCATTTAGTTGAAATTTCAATTATGCACATAAAATGCATTGAAAACTCAGTCAATGCATAAAAATGTCCAAACAAACCCGAAAAATCACAAAAATTCACACAACACTCCTGTTGTTCTATGCTGACACGAGGAAAAAAATTGAAAGCAATAAGAGGCAATGGATATCGTTTCGTCCCCAAAGGTGGGACGTTCCGTACCGAAAACCATCATGCTTGTTGTGAGAAGCTCCGGTTTGTGAGAAGCATATAGCCAAACCTGCCCCAAATGGGACAAAATTTGTATCACGGCATGTTGATGCCGCTCCATGATAGCATGCCAAGTTTCATGAATTTCAGACGAGTTTTGGTTTTACTAGAATTTAAAAACCAGGCATCTCAATGTTTTGCCGGCAATCAACGGTGCCCTGGTGTTTGAGATTCATTCCCATTTCTTGCATGGGACCTAAGCATGCACCCAAGGACACATATTTGATTTTTCAACCAATTTATATGCACTAGAGCATGTGCATGTAGTTCAATTTTGAATTATGCACATAAAATGCATTGAAAACTCAGTTAATGCATAAAAATGTCCAAACGAACCCTGAAAAATCACAAAAATTCACACAACACTCCTGTTGTTCTATGCTGACACGAGAAAAAAATTGAAAGCAATAAGAGGCAATGGATATCGTATCGTCCCCAAAGGTGGGACGTTCCCTACCGAAAACCATCATGCTTGTTGTCAGAAGCTCCGGTTTGTGAGAAGCATATACCCAAACCTGCCCCAAATGGGACAAAATTTGTATCACGGCATGTTGATGCCGCTCCATGATAGCATGCCAAGTTTCATGAATTTCAGACGAGTTTTGGTTTTACTAGAATTTAAAAACCAGGCATCTCAATGTTTTGCCGGCAATCAACGGTGCCCTGGTGTTTGAGATTCATTCCCATTTCTTGCATGGGACCTAAGCATGCACCCAAGGACACATATTTGATTTTTCAACCAATTTATATGCACTGGAGCATGTGCATGTAGTTCAATTTTGAATTATGCACATAAAATGCATTGAAAACTCAGTTAATGCATAAAAATGTCCAAACGAACCCTGAAAAATCACAAAAATTCACACAACACTCCTGTTGTTCTATGCTGACACGAGAAAAAAATTGAAAGCAATAAGAGGCAATGGATATCGTATCGTCCCCAAAGGTGGGACGTTCCCTACCGAAAACCATCATGCTTGTTGTCAGAAGCTCCGGTTTGTGAGAAGCATATACCCAAACCTGCCCCAAATGGGACAAAAATTTTACCATGGCACGTTGATGCCGCTCCATGATAGCATGCCAAGTTACATGAATTTCAGACGAGTTTTGGATTTACTAGAATTTAAAAACTAGGCATCTCAATGTTTTGCCGGCAATCAATGGTGCCCCGGTGTGTGAAATTCATTCCCATTTCTTGCATGGGACCTAAGCAAGCACCCAAGGACACAGATTTTATTTTTCAACCAATTCATATGCACTGGAGCATGTGCATGTAGTTGAAATTTCAATTATTTACATAAAATGCATTGAAAACTCAGTCAATGCATAAAAATGTCCAAACGAACCCCGAAAAATCACAAAAATTCACACAACACTCCTGTTGTTCTATGCTGACACGAGGAAAAAAATTGAAAGCAATAAGAGGCAATGGATATCGTTTCGTCCCCAAAGGTGGGACGTTCCGTACCGAAAACCATCATGCTTGTTGTGAGAAGCTCCGGTTTGTGAGAAGCATATACCCAAACCTGCCCCAAATGGGACAAAATTTGTATCACGGCATGTTGATGCCGCTCCATGATAGAATGCCAAGTTTCATGAATTTCAGATGAGTTTTGGATTTACTAGAATTTAAAAACCAAGCATCTCAATGTTTTGCCGGCAAACAACGGTGCCCCGGTGTTTGAAATTCATTCCCATTTCTTGCATGGGACCTAAGCATGCACCCAAGGACACATATTTGAATTTTCAACCAATTTATATGCACTAGAGCATGTGCATGTAGTTCAAATTAGAATTATGCACATAAAATGCATTGAAAACTCAGTTAATGCATAAAAATTTCCAAACGAACCCCGAAAAATCACAAAAATTCACACAACACTCCTGTTGTTCTATGCTGACACGAGAAAAAAAATTGAAAGCAATAAGAGGCAATGGATATCGTTTCGTCCCCAAAGGTGGGACGTTCCCTACCGAAAACCATCATGCTTGTTGTGAGAAGCTCCGGTTTGTGAGAAGCATCTACCCAAACCTGCCCCAAATGGGACAAAAAATTTACCATGGCACGTTGTTGCCGCTCCATAATAGCATGCCAAGTTACATGAATTTCAGACGAGTTTTGGATTTACTAGAATTTAAAAACTAGGCATCTCAATGTTTTGCCGGCAATCAATGGTGCCCCGGTGTGTGAAATTCATTCCCATTTCTTGCATGGGACCTAAGCAAGCACCCAAGGACACAGATTTTATTTTTCAACCAATTCATATGCACTGGAGCATGTGCATGTAGTTGAAATTTCAATTATGCACATAAAATGCATTGAAAACTCAGTCAATGCATAAAAATGTCCAAACAAACCCCGAAAAATCACAAAAATTCACACAACACTCTTGTTGTTCTATGCTGACAGGAGGAAAAAAATTGAAAGCAATAAGAGGCAATGGATATCGTTTCGTCCCCAAAGGTGGGACGTTCCGTACCGAAAACCATCAAGCTTGTTGTGAGAAGCTCCGGTTTGTGAGAAGCATATACCCAAACCTGCCCCAAATGGGACAAAATTTGTATCACGCCATGTTGATGCCGCTCCATGATAGAATGCCAAGTTTCATGAATTTCAGATGAGTTTTGGATTTACTAGAATTTAAAAACCAAGCATCTCAATTTTTTGCCGGCAAACAACGGTGCCCCGTTGTTTGAAATTCATTCCCATTTCTTGCATGGGACCTAAGCATGCACCCAAGGACACATATTTGATTTTTCAACCAATTTATATGCACTAGAGCATGTGCATGTAGTTCAAATTAGAATTATGCACATAAAATGCATTGAAAACTCAGTTAATGCATAAAAATGTCCAAACGAACCCCAAAAAATCACAAAAATTCACACAACACTCCTGTTGTTTTCTGCTGACACGAGAAAAAAAAATTGAATGCTATAAGAGGCAATGGATATCATTTCGTCCCCAAAGGTGGGACGTTCCCTACCGAAAACCATCATGCTTGTTGTGAGAAGCTCCGGTTTGTGAGAAGCATATACCCAAACCTGCCCCAAATGGGACAAATTTTTTACCATGGCACGTTGATGCCGCTCCATAATAGCATGCCAAATTACATGAATTTCAGACGAGTTTTGGATTTACTAGAATTTAAAAACAAGGCATCTCAATGTTTTGCCAGCAATCAATGGTGCCCCAGTGTTTGAAATTCATTCCCATTTCTTGCATGGGACCTAAGCAACCACCCAAGGACACAGATTTTATTTTTCAACCAATTCATATGCACTGGAGCATGTGCATGTAGTTGAAATTTCAATTATGCACATAAAATGCATTCAAAACTCAGTTAATGCATAAAAATGTCCAAAGGAACCCCGAAAAATCACAAAAATTCACACAACACTCCTGTTGTTCTATGCTCACACGAGGAAAAAAATTGAAAGCAATAAGAGGCAATGGATATCGTTTCGTCCCCAAAAGTGGGACGGTCCCTACCGAAAACCATCATGCTTGTTGTGAGAAGCTCCGGTTTGTGAGAAGCATATACCCAAACTTGCCCCAAATGGGACAAAATTTGTACCACAGCATGTTGGTGCCGCTCGATGATAGCATGCCAAGTTTCATGAATTTCAGACGACTTTTGGATTTACTAGAATTTAAAAACCAGGCATCTCAATGTTTTGCCGGCAATCAACGGTGCCCCGGTGTTTGAAATTCATTCACATTTCTTGCATGGGACCTAAGCATGCACCAGAGGACACAGATTTGATTTTTCAACCAATTTATATGCACTAGAGCATGTGCATGTAGTTCAAATTTGAATTATGCACATAAAATGCATTGAAAACTCAGTTAATGCATAAAAATGTCCAAACGAACCCTGAAAAATCACAAAAATTCACACAACACTCCTGTTGTTCTATGCTAACACGAGAAAAAAAATTGAAAGCAATAAGAGGCAATGGATATCGTTTCGTCCCCAAAGGTGGGACGTTCCCTACCGAAAACCATCATGCTTGTTGTGAGAAGCTCCGGTTTGTGAGAAGCATATACCCAAACCTGCCCCAAATGGGACAAAAATTTTACCATGCACGTTGATGCCGCTCCATAATAGCATGCCAAGTTACATGAATTTCAGACGAGTTTTGGATTTACTAGAATTTAAAAACTAGGCATCTCAATGTTTTGCCGGCAATCAATGGTGCCCCAGTGTGTGAAATTCATTCCCATTTCTTGCATGGGACCTAAGCAAGCACCCAAGGACACAGATTTTATTTTTCAACCAATTCATATGCACTGGAGCATGTGCATGTAGTTGAAATTTCAATTATGCACATAAAATGCATTGAAAACTCAGTCAATGCATAAAAATGTCCAAACAAACCCCGAAAAATCACAAAAATTCACACAACACTCCTGTTCTTCTATGCTGACACGAGGAAAAAAATTGAAAGCAATAAGAGGCAATGGATATCGTTTCGTCCCCAAAGGTGGGACGTTCCGTACCGAAAACCATCATGCTTGTTGTGAGAAGCTCCGGTTTGTGAGAAGCATATACCCAAACCTGCCCCAAATGGGACAAAATTTGTATCACGGCATGTTGATGCCGCTCCATGATAGAATGCCAAGTTTCATGAATTTCAGATGAGTTTTGGATTTACTAGAATTTAAAAACCAAGCATCTCAATGTTTTGCCGGCAAACAACGGTGCCCCGGTGTTTGAAATTCATTCCCATTTCTTGCATGGGACCTAAGCATGCACCCAAGGACACATATTTGAATTTTCAACCAATTTATATGCACTAGAGCATGTGCATGTAGTTCAAATTTGAATTATGCACATAAAATGCATTGAAAACTCAGTTAATGCATAAAAATGTCCAAACGAACCCTGAAAAATCACAAAAATTCACACAACACTCCTGTTGTTCTATGCTAACACGAGAAAAAAATTGAAAGCAATAAGAGGCAATGGATATCGTTTCGTCCCCAAAGGTGGGACGTTCCCTACCGAAAACCATCATGCTTGTTGTGAGAAGCTCCGGTTTGTGAGAAGCATATACCCAAACCTGAACCAAATGGGACAAATTTTTTACCACGGCACGTTGATGCCGCTCCATAATAGCATGCCAAGTTACATGAATTTCAGACGAGTTTTGGATTTACTAGAATTTAAAAACTAGGCATCTCAATGTTTTGCCGGCAATCAATGGTGCCCCGGTGTTTCAAATTCATTCCCAGTTCTTGCATGGGACCTAAGCATGGACCCAAGGACACAGATTTGATTTTTCGACCAATTCATATGCACTGGAGCATGTGCATGTAGTTGAAATTTTAATTATGCACCTAAAATGCATTGAAACTCAGTTAATGCATAAAAATGTCCAAACGAACCCCGAAAAATCACAAAATTCACACAACACTCCGGTTGTACTATGTTGACACGAGAAATTTTTTTGAAAGCAATAAGAGGCAATGGATATCGTTTCGTCCCCAAAGGTGGGACGTTCCCTACCGAAAACCATCATGCTTGCTGTGAGAAGCTCCGGTTTGTGAGAAGCATATACCCAAACCTGCCCCAAATGGGACAAAATTTGTATCATGGCATGTTGATGCCGCTCCATGATAGCATGCCAAGTTTCATGAATTTCAGACGAGTTTCGGTTTTACTAGAATTTAAAAACCAGGCATCTCAATGTTTTGCCGGCAATCAACGATGCCCCGGTGTTTGAACTTTATTCCCATTTCTTGCATGGGACCTAAGCATGCACCCAAGGACACAGATTTGATTTTTCAACCAATTCATATGCACTGGAGCATGTGCATGTAGTTCAAATTTGAATTATGCACATAAAACGCATTGAAAACTCAGTTAATGCATAAAAATGTCCAAACGAACCCCGAAAAATCACAAAAATTCACACAACACTCCTGTTGTTCTATGTTGACACAAGAAAACAAATTGAAAGCAATAAGAGGCAATGGATATCGTTTCGTCCCCAAAGGTGGGATGTTCCCTACCGAAAACCATCATGCTTGTTGTGAGAAGCTCCGGTTTGTGAGAAGCATATACCCAAACCTGCCCCAAATGGGACAAAATTTGTATCACGGCATGTTGATGCCGCTCCATGATAGCATGCCAAGTTTCACGAATTTCAGACGAGTTTTGGATTTACTAGAATTTAAAAACCAGGCATCTCAATGTTTTGCCGGCAATCAACGGTGCCCCGGTGTTTGAAATTCATTCCCATTTCTTGCATGGGACATAAGCATGCACCCAAGGACACATATTTGATTTTTCAACCAATTTATATGCACTAGATCATGTGCATGTAGTTCAAATTTGAATTATGCACATAAAATGCATTGAAACCTAAGTTAATGCATAAAAATGTCCAAACGAACCCTGAAAAATCACAAAAATTGATACAACACTCGTGTTGTTCTATGCTGACACGAGAAAAAAATTTGAAAGCAATAAGTGGCAATGGATATCGTTTCGTCCCCATAGGTGGGACGTTCCCTACCAAAAACCATCATGCTTGTTGTGAGAAGCTCCGGTTTATGAGAAGCATATACCCAAACCTGCCCCAAATGGGACAAAATTTGTACCACGGCATGTTGGTGCCGCTCCATGATAGCATGCCAAGTTTCATGAATTTCAGACGAGTTTTGGATTTACTAGAATTTAAAAACCAGGCATCTCAATGTTTTGCCGCCAATCAACGGTGCCCCGGTGTTTCAAATTCATTCCCAGTTCTTGCATGGGACCTAAGCATGCACCCGAGGACACAGATTTGATTTTTCAACCAATTCATATGCACTGGAGCATGTGCATGTAGTTCAAATTTGAATTATGCACATCAAATGCATTGAAAACTTAGTTAATGCATAAAAATGTCCAAACGAACCCTGAAAAATCACAAAAATTCACACAACACTCCTGTTGTTCTATGCTGACACGAGAGAAAAAATTGGAAGCAATAAGAGGCAATGGATATCATTTCGTCCCCAAAGGTGGGACGTTCCCTACCGAAAACCATCATGCTTGTTGTGAGAAGCTCCGGTTTGTGAGAAGCATATACCCAAACCTGCCCCAAATGGGACAAAATTTGTATCACGGCATGTTGATGCCGCTCCATGATAGAATGCCAAGTTTCATGAATTTCAGACGAGTTTTGGATTTACTAGAATTTAAAAACCAGGCATCTCAATGTTTTGCCGGCAAACAACGGTGCCCCGGTGTTTGAAATTCATTCCCATTTCTTGCATGGGACCTAAGCATGCACCCAAGGACACAGATTTGATTTTTCGACCAATTTATAAGCACTGGAGCATGTGCATGTAGTTGAAATTTTAATTATGCACCTGAAATGCATTGAAAACTCAGTTAATGCATAGAAATGTCCAAACGAACCCCGAAAAATCACAAAATTCACACAACACTCCTGTTGTTCTATGTTGACACAAGAAAACAAATTGAAAGCAATAAGAGGCAATGGATATCGTTTCATCCCCAAAGGTGGGACGTTCCCTATCGAAAACCATCATGCTTGTTGTGAGAAGCTCCGGTTTGTGAGAAGCATATACCCAAACCTGCCCCAAATGGGACAAAATTTGTATCACGGCATGTTGATGCCGCTCCATGATAGCATGCCAAGTTTCATGAATTTCAGACGAGTTTTGGATTTACTAGAATTTAAAAACCAGGCATCTCAATGTTTTGCCGGCAATCAACGGTGCCCCGGTGTTTGAAATTCATTCCCATTTCTTGCATGGGACATAAGCATGCACCCAAGGACACATATTTGATTTTTCAACCAATTTATATGCACTAGAGCATGTGCATGTAGTTCAAATTTCAATTATGCACATAAAATGCATTGAAACCTCAGTTAATGCATAAAATTGTCCAAACGAACCCCAAAAAATCACAAAAATTGATACAACACTCGTGTTGTTCTATGTTGACACGAGAAAAAAATTTGAAAGCGATAAGTGGCAATGGATATCGTTTCGTCCCCATAGGTGGGACGTTCCCTACCGAAAACCATCATGCTTGTTGTGAGAAGCTCCGGTTTATGAGAAGCATATACCCAAACCTGCCCCAAATGGGACAAAATTTGTACCACGGCATGTTGGTGCCGCTCCATGATAGCATGCCAAGTTTCATGAATTTCAGACGAGTTTTGGATTTACTAGAATTTAAAAACCAGGCATCTCAATGTTTTGCCGGCAATCAACGGTGCCCCGGTGTTTGAAATTCATTCACATTTCTTGCATGGGACCTAAGCATGCACACGAGGACACAGATTTGATTTTTCAACCAATTCATATGCACTGGAGCATGTGCATGTAGTTCAAATTTGAATTATGCACATAAAATGCATTGAAAACTCAGTTAATGGCTAAAAATTTCCAAACGATCCCTGAAAAATCACAAAAATTCACACAACACTCCTGTTGTTCTATGCTGACACGAGAGAAAAAATTGCAAGCAATAAGAGGCAATGGATATCATTTCGTCCCCAAAGGTGGGACGTTCCCTACCGAAAACCATCATGCTTGTTGTGAGAAGCTCCGGTTTGTGAGAAGCATATACCCAAACCTGCCCCAAATGGGACAAAATTTGTATCACGGCATGTTGATGCCGCTCCATGGTAGAATGCCAAGTTTCATGAATTTCAGACGAGTTTTGGATTTACTAGAATTTAAAAACCAGGCATCTCAATGTTTGGCCGGCAAACAACGGTCCCCCGGTGTTTGAAATTCATTCCCATTTCTTGCATGGGACCTAAGCATGCACCCAAGGACACATATTTGATTTTTCAACCAATATATATGCACTAGAGCATGTGCATGTAGTTCAAATTTGAATTATGCACATAAAATGCATTGAAAACTCAGTTAATGCATAAAAATGTCCAAACGAACCCCGAAAAATCACAAAAATTCACACAACACTCCTGTTGTTCTATGCTGACACGAGAGAAAAAATTGCAAGCAATAAGAGGCAATGGATATCATTTCGTCCCCAAAGGTGGGACGTTCCCTACCGAAAACCATCATGCTTGTTGTGAGAAGCTCCGGTTTGTGAGAAGCATATACCCAAACCTGCCCCAAATGGGACAAAATTTGTATCACGGCATGTTGATGCCGCTCCATGGTAGAATGCCAAGTTTCATGAATTTCAGACGAGTTTTGGATTTACTAGAATTTAAAAACCAGGCATCTCAATGTTTGGCCGGCAAACAACGGTCCCCCGGTGTTTGAAATTCATTCCCATTTCTTGCATGGGACCTAAGCATGCACCCAAGGACACATATTTGATTTTTCAACCAATTTATATGCACTAGAGCATGTGCATGTAGTTCAAATTTGAATTATGCACATAAAATGCATTGAAAACTCAGTTAATGCATAAAAATGTCGAAACAAACCCCGAAAAATCACAAAAATTCTCACAACACTCCTGTTGTTCTATGTTCACACGAGAAAAAACTTTGAAAGCAATAAGAGGCAATGGATATCATTTCGTCCCCAAAGGTGGGACGTTCCCTACCGAAAACCATCATGCTTGTTGTGAGAAGCTCCGGCTTATGAGAAGCATATACCCAAACCTGCCCCAAATGGGACAAAATTTGTACCACGGCATGTTGGTGCCGCTCGATGATAGCATGCCAAGTTTCATGAATTTCAGACGACTTTTGGATTTACTAGAATTTAAAAACCAGGCATCTCAATGTTTTGCCGGCAATCAACGGTG
Source organism: Triticum aestivum (assembly GCF_018294505.1). Classification (NCBI taxonomy): domain Eukaryota; kingdom Viridiplantae; phylum Streptophyta; class Magnoliopsida; order Poales; family Poaceae; genus Triticum; species Triticum aestivum. The sequence goes on along the minus strand of NC_057805.1, from coordinate 171,822,895 downwards.
CCCCGGTGTTTGAAATTCATTCACATTTCTTGCATGGGACCTTAGCATGCACCCAAGGACACAGATTTGATTTTTCAACCAATTTATATGCACTAGAGCATGTGCATGTAGTTCAAATTTGAATTATGCACATAAAATGCATTGAAAACTTAGTTAATGCATAAAAATGTCCAAACGAACCCTGAAAAATCACAAAAATTCACACAACACTCCTGTTGTTCTATGCAAACACGAGAAAAAAAATTGAAAGCAAAAAGAGGCAATGGATATCGTTTCGTCCCCAAAGGTGGGACGTTCCCTACCGAAAACCATCATGCTTGTTGTGAGAAGCTCCGGTTTGTGAGAAGCATATACCCAAACCTGAACCAAATGGGACAAAATTTTTACCATGGCACGTTGATGCCGCTCCATAATAGCATGCCAAGTTACATGAATTTCAGACGAGTTTTGGATTTACTAGAATTTAAAAACTAGGCATCTCAATGTTTTGCCGGCAATCAATGGTGCCCCGGTGTTTCAAATTCATTCCCAGTTCTTGCATGGGACCTAAGCATGCACCCAAGGACACAGATTTGATTTTTCGACCAATTCATAAGCACTGGAGCATGTGCATGTAGTTGAAATTTTAATTATGCACCTAAAATGCATTGAAAACTCAGTTAATGCATAAAAATGTCCAAACGAACCCCGAAAAATCACAAAATTCACACAACACTCCTGTTGTTCTATGTTGACACAAGAAAACAAATTGAAAGCAATAAGAGGCAATGGATATCGTTTCGTCCCCAAAGGTGGGACGTTCCCTACCGAAAACCATCATGCTTGTTGTGAGAAGCTCCGGTTTGTGAGAAGCATATACCCAAACCTGCCCCAAATGGGACAAAATTTGTATCACGGCATGTTGATGCCGCTCCATGATAGCATGCCAAGTTTCACGAATTTCAGACGAGTTTTGGATTTACTAGAATTTAAAAACCAGGCATCTCAATGTTTTGCCGGCAATCAACGGTGCCCCGGTGTTTGAAATTCATTCCCATTTCTTGCATGGGACCTAAGCATGCACCCAAGGACACATATTTGATTTTTCAACCAATTTATATGCACTAGAGCATGTGCATGTAGTTCAAATTTGAATTATGCAGACAAAATGCATTGGAACCTCAGTTAATGCATAAAAATGTCCAAACGAACCCCGAAATTTTTTGAAAGCAATAAGAGGCAATGGATATCGTTTCGTCCCCGAAGGTGGGACGTTCCGTACCGAAAACCATCATGCTTGCTGTGAGAAGCTCCGATTTGTGAGAAGCATATACCCAAACCTGCCCCAAATGGGACAAAATTTGTATCATGGCATGTTGATGCCGCTCCTTGATAGCATGCCAAGTTTCATGAATTTCAGACGAGTTTTGGTTTTACTAGAATTTAAAAACCAGGCATCTCAATGTTTTGCCGGCAATCAACGATGCCCCGGTGTTTGAACTTTATTCCCATTTCTTGCATGGGACCTAAGCATGCACCCAAGGACACAAATTTCATTTTTCAACCAATATATATGCACTAGAGCATGTGCATGTAGTTCAAATTTGAATTATGCACATAAAATGCATTGAAAACTCAGTTAATGGATAAAAATGTCCAAACGAACCCCGAAAAATCACAAAAATTCACACAACACTCCTGTTGTTCTATGTTGACACAAGAAAACAAATTGAAAGCAATAAGAGGCAATGGATATCGTTTCGTCCCCAAAGGTGGGACGTTCCCTACCGAAAACCATCATGCTTGTTGTGAGAAGCTCCGGTTTGTGAGAAGCATATACCCAAACCAGCCCCAAATGGGACAAAATTTGTATCACGGCATGTTGATGAAGCTCCATGATAGCATGCCAAGTTTCACGAATTTCAGACGAGTTTTGGATTTACTAGAATTTAAAAACCAGGCATCTCAATGTTTTGCCGGCAATCAATGGTGCCCCGGTGTTTGAAATTCAATCCCATTTCTTGCATGGGACCTAAGCATGCACCCAAGGGCACATATTTGATTTTTCAACCAATTTATATGCACTAGAGCATGTGCATGTAGTTCAAATTTGAATTATGCACATAAAATGCATTGAAACCTCAGTTAATGCATAAAAATGTCCAAACGAACCCCGAAAAATCACAAAAATTCACACAACACTCCTGTTCTTCTATGTTGACACGAGAAAAAAATTTGAAAGCAATAAGTGGCAATGGATATCGTTTCGTCCCCATAGGTGGGACGTTCCCTACCGAAAACCATCATGCTTGTTGTGAGAAGCTCCGGTTTATGAGAAGCATATACCCAAACCTGCCCCAAATGGGACAAAATTTGTACCACGGCATGTTGGTGCCGCTCCATGATAGCATGCCAAGTTTCATGAATTTCTGACGAGTTTTGGATTTACTAGAATTTAAAAACCAGGCATCTCAATGTTTTGCCGGCAATCAATGGTGCCCCGGTGTTTGAAATTCATTCACATTTCTTGCATGGGACCTAAGCATGCACCCGAGGACACAGATTTGATTTTTCAACCAATTCATATGCACTGGAGCATGTGCATGTAGTTCAAATTTGAATTATGCACATAAAATGCATTGAAAACTCAGTTAATGCATAAAAATGTCCAAACGAACCCTGAAAAATCACAAAACTTCACACAACACTCCTGTTGTTCTATGCTGACACGAGAGAAAAAATTGGAAGCAATAAGAGGCAATGGATATCAGTTCGTCACCAAAGGTGGGACGTTCCCTACCGAAAACCATCATGCTTGTTGTGAGAAGCTCCGGTTTGTGAGAAGCATATACCCAAACCTGCCCCAAATGGGACAAAATTTGTATCACGGCATGTTGATGCTGCTCCATGATAGAATGCCAAGTTTCATGAATTTCAGACGAGTTTTGGATTTACTAGAATTTAAAAACCAGGCATCTCAATGTTTTGCCGGCAAACAACGGTGCCCCGGTGTTTGAAATTCATTCCCATTTCTTGCATGGGACCTAAGCGTGCACCCAAGGACACATATTTGATTTTTCAACCAATTTATCTGCACTAGAGCATGTGCATGTAGTTCAAATTTGAATTATGCACATAAAATGCATTGAAAACTCAGTTAATGCATAAAAATGTCCAAACAAACCCCGAAAAATCACAAAAATTCTCACAACACTCCTGTTGTTCTATGTTCACACGAGAAAAAAATTTGAAAGCAATAAGAGGCAATGGATATCGTTTCGTCCCCAAAGGTGGGACGTTCCCTACCGAAAACGAGCATGCTTGTTGTGAGAAGCTCCGGTTTATGAGAAGCATATACCCAAACCTGCCCCAAATGGGACAAAATTTGTACCACGGCATGTTGGTGCCGCTCGATGATAGCATGCCAAGTTTCATGAATTTCAGACGACTTTTGGATTTACTAGAATTTAAAAACCAGGCATCTCAATGTTTTGCCGGCAATCAACGGTGCCCCGGTGTTTGAAATTCATTCACATTTCTTGCATGGGACCTAAGCATGCACCCAAGGACACAGATTTGATTTTTCAACCAATTTATATGCACTAGAGCATGTGCATGCAGTTCAAATTTCAATTATGCACATAAAATGCATTGAAAACTCAGTTAATGCATAAAAATGTCCAAACGAACCCCGAAATTTTTTGAAAGCAATAAGAGGCAATGGATATCGTTTCGTCCCCGAAGGTGGGACGTTCCGTATCGAAAACCATCATGCTTGCTGTGAGAACCTCCGATTTGTGAGAAGCATATACCCAAACCTGCCCTAAATGGGACAAAATTTGTATCATGGCATGTTGATGCCGCTCCATGATAGCATGCCAAGTTTCATGAATTTCAGACTAGTTTTGGGTTTACTAGAATTTAAAAACCAGGCATCTCAATGTTTTGCCGGCAATGAAGGATGCCCCGGTGTTTGAACTTTATTCCCATTTCTTGCATGGGACCTAAGCATGCACCCAAGGACACAGATTTGATTTTTCAACCAATATATATGCACTAGAGCATGTGCATGTAGTTCAAATTTGAATTATGCACATAAAATGCATTGAAAACTCACTTAATGCATAAAAATGTCCAAACGAACCCCGAAAAATCACAAAAATTCACACAACACTCCTCTTGTTCTATGTTGACACAAGAAAACAATTTCAAAGCAATAAGAGGCAACGGATATCGTTTCGTCCCCAAAGGTGGGACGTTCCCTACCGAAAACCATCATGCTTGTTGTGAGAAGCTCCGGTTTGTGAGGAGCATATACCCAAACCTGCCCCAAATGGGACAAAATTTGTATCACGGCATGTTGATGCCGCTCCTTTATAGCATGCCAAGTTTCATGAATTTGAGACGAGTTTTGGATTTACTAGAATTTAAAAACTAGGCATCTCAATGTTTTGCCGGCAATCAACGGTGCCCTGGTGTTTGAAATTCATTCCCATTTCTTGCATGGGACCTAAGCATGCACCCAAGGAAACATATTTGATTTTTCAACCAATTTATATGCACTAGAGCATGTGCATGTAGTTCGAATTTGAATTATGCACATAAAATGCATTGAAACCTCAGTTAATGCATAACAATGTCCAAACGAACCCCGAAAAATCACAAAAATTCACACAACACTCCTGTTGTTCTATGCTGACACGAGAGAAAAAATTGGAAGCAATAAGAGGCAATGGATATCGTTTCGTCCCCAATGGTGGGACGTTCCCTACCGAAAACCATCATGCTTGTTGTGAGAAGCTCCGGTTTGTGAGAAGCATATACCCAAACCTGAACCAAATTGGCCAAAAAATTTACCATGGCACGTTGATGCCGCTCCATAATAGCATGCCAAGTTACATGAATTTCAGATGAGTTTTGGTTTACTAGAATTTAAAAACTAGACATCTCAATGTTTTGCCGGCAATCAATGGTGCCTCGGTGTTTGAAATTTATTCCCATTTCTTGCATGGGGCCTAAGCATGCACCCAAGGACACAAATTAGATTTTTCAACCAATTCATATGCACTGGAGCATGTGCATGTAGTTGAAATTTCAATTATGCACATAAAATGCATTGAAAACTCAGTTAATGCATAAAAATGTCCAAACGAACCCCGAAAAATCAGAAAATTCACACAACACTCCGGTTGTTCTATGTTGACACGAGAAAAAAATTTGAAAGCAATAAGAGGCAATGGATATCGTTTCGTACCCAAAGGTGGGACGTTCCCTACCGAAAACCATCATGCTTGTTGTGAGAAGCTCCTGTTTATGACAAGCATATACCCAAACCTGCCCCAAATGGGAGAAAATTTGTACCACGGCATGTTGGTGCCGCTCCATGATAGCATGCCAAGTGTCATGAATTTCAGACGAGTTTTGGATTTACTAGAATTTAAAAACCAGGCATCTCAATGTTTTACCGGCAATCAACGGTGCCCCTGTGTTTGAAATTCATTCACATTTCTTGCATGGGACCTAAGCATGCACCCAAGGACACAAATTTGATTTTTCAACCAATTTATATGCACTAGAGCATGTGCATGTAGTTCAAATTTGAATTATGCACATAAAATGCATTGAAAACTCAGTTAATGCATAAAAATTGTCCAAACGAACCCAGAAAAATCACAAAAATTCACCCAACACTCCTGTTGTTCTATGCTGACACGAGAGAAAAAATTGGAAGCAATAAGAGGCAATGGATATCGTTTCGTCCCCAATGGTGGGACGTTCCCTACCGAAAACCATCATGCTTGTTGTGAGAAGCTCCGGTTTGTGAGAAGCATATACCCAAACCTGAACCAAATTGGCCAAAAAATTTACCATGGCACGTTGATGCCGCTCCATAATAGCATGCCAAGTTACATGAATTTCAGATGAGTTTTGGTTTACTAGAATTTAAAAACTAGACATCTCAATGTTTTGCCGGCAATCAATGGTGCCTCGGTGTTTGAAATTTATTCCCATTTCTTGCATGGGGCCTAAGCATGCACCCAAGGACACAAATTAGATTTTTCAACCAATTCATATGCACTGGAGCATGTGCATGTAGTTGAAATTTCAATTATGCACATAAAATGCATTGAAAACTCAGTTAATGCATAAAAATGTCCAAACGAACCCCGAAAAATCAGAAAATTCACACAACACTCCGGTTGTTCTATGTTGACACGAGAAAAAAATTTGAAAGCAATAAGAGGCAATGGATATCGTTTCGTACCCAAAGGTGGGACGTTCCCTACAGAAAACCATCATGCTTGTTGTGAGAAGCTCCGGTTTGTGAGAAGCATATACCGAAACCTGCCCCAAATGGGAGAAAATTTGTATCACGGCATGTTGATGCCGCTCCATGATAGCATGCCAAGTTTCATGAATTTCAGACGAGTTTTAGATTTACTAGAATTTAAAAACTAGGCATCTCAATGTTTTGTCGGCAATCAACGGTGCTCCGGTGTTTGAAATTCATTCTTATTTCATGCGTGGGACCAAAGGATGCACCCAAGGACAGAGATTTGATTTTTCAACCAATATATACGCACTAGAGGATGTCCATGTAGTTCAAATTTTAATTATGCACATAAAATGCATTGAAAACTCAATTAATGCATAAAAATGTCCAAACGAACCCTGAAAAATCACAAAAATTCACACAACACTCCTGTTGTTCTATGTTCACACGAGAAAACAAATTGAAAGCAATAAGAGGCAATGGATATCATCTCGTCCCCAAAGGTGGGACGTTCCCTACCGAAAACCATCATGCTTGCTGTGAGAAGCTCCGGTTTGTGAGAAGCATATACCCAAACCTGCCCCAAATGGGACAAAATTTGTATCATGGCATGTTGATGCCGCTCCATGATAGCATGCCAAGTTTCATGAATTTCAGACGACTTTTGGATTTACTAGAATTTGAAAACCAGGCATCTCAATGTTTTGCCGGCAAACAACGGTGGCCCGGTGTTTGAAATTCATTCCCATTTCTTGCATGGGACCTAAGCATGCACCCAAGGACACATATTTGATTTTTCAACCAATTTATATGCACTAGAGCATGTGCATGTAGTTCAAATTTGAATTATGCACATAAAATGCATTGAAAACTCATTTAATGCATAAAAATGTCCAAACAAACCCCGAAAAATCACAAAAATTGTCACAACACTCCTGTTGTTCTATGTTGACATGAGAAAAAAATTTGAAAGCAATAAGAGGCAATGGATATCGTTTCGTCCCCAACGGTGGGACGTTCCCTACTGAAAACGATCATGCTTGTTGTGAGAAGATCCGGTTTCTGAGAAGCATATACCCAAACCTGCCCCAAATGGGACAAAATTTGTACCACAGCATGTTGGTGCCGCTCGATGATAGCATGCCAAGTTTCATGAATTTCAGACGACTTTTGGATTTACTAGAATTTAAAAACCAGGCATCTCAATGTTTTGCCGGCAATCAACGGTGCCCCGGTGTTTGAAATTCATTCACATTTCTTGCATCGGACCTAAGCATGCACCCAAGGACACAGATTTGATTTTTCAACCAATTTATATGCACTAGAGCATGTGCATGTAGTTCAAAATTGAATTATGCACATAAAATGCATTGAAAACTCAGTTAATGCATAAAAATGTCCAAACGAACCCTGAAAATTCACAAAAATTCACACAACACTCCTGTTGTTCTATGCTAACACGAGAAAAAAAATTGAAAGCAATAAGAGGCAATGGATATCGTTTCGTCCCCAGAGGTGGGACGTTCCCTACCGAAAACCATCATGCTTGTTGTGAGAAGCTCCGGTTTGTGAGAAGCATATACCCAAACCTGAACCAAATGGGACAAAATTTTTACCATGGCACGTTGATGCCGCTCCATAATAGCATGCCAAGTTACATGAATTTCAGACGAGTTTTGGATTTACTAGAATTTGAAAACTGGGCATCTCAATGTTTTGCCGGCAATCAATGGTGCCCCGGTGTTTGAAATTCATTCCCAGTTCTTGCATGGGATCTAAGCATGCACCCAAGGACACAGATTTGATTTTTCGACCAATTCATATGCACTGGAGCATGTGCATGTAGTTGAAATTTTAATTATGCACCTAAAATGCATTGAAAACTCAGTTAATGCATAAAACTGTCCAAACGAACCCCGAAAAATCACAAAATTCACACAACACTCTGGTTGTACTATGTTGACACGAGAAATTTTTTTGAAAGCAATAAGAGGCAATGGATATCGTTTCGTCCCCAAAGGTGGGACGTTCCCTACCGAAAACCATCATGCTTGCTGTGAGAAGCTCCGGTTTGTGAGAAGCACATACCAAAACCTGCCCCAAATGGGACAAAATTTGTATCATGGCATGTTGATGCCGCTCCATGATAGCATGCCAAGTTTCATGAATTTCAGACGAGTTTTGGTTTTACTAGAATTTAAAAACCAGGCATCTCAATGTTTTGCCGGCAATCAACGATGCCCCGGTGTTTGAACTTCATTCCCATTTGTTGCATGGGACCTAAGCATGCACCCAAGGACACAGATTTGATTTTTCAACCAATATATATGCACTAGAGCATGTGCATGTAGTTCAAATTTGAATTATGCACATAAAATGCATTGAAAACTCACTTAATGCATAAAAATGTCCAAACGAACCCCGAAAAATTACAAAAATTCACACAACACTCTTGTTGTTCTATGTTGAAACAAGAAAACAATTTCAAAGCAATAAGAGGCAATGGATATCGTTTCGTCCCCAATGGTGGGACGTTCCCTACCGAAAACCATCATGCTTGTTGTGAGAAGCTCCGGTTTGTGAGAAGCATATACCGAAACCTGCCCCAAATGGGACAAAATTTGTATCACGGCATGTTGATGCCGCTCCTTTATAGCATGCCAAGTTTCATGAATTTCAGACGAGTTTTGGATTTACTAGAATTTAAAAACGAGGCATCTCAATGTTTTGCCGGCAATCAACGGTGCCCCGGTGTTTGAAATTCATTCCCATTACTTGCATGGGACCTAAGCATGCACCCAAGGACACAGATTTGATTTTTCAACCAATTTATATGCACTAGAGCATGTGCATGTAGTTCAAATTTGAATTATGCACATAAAATGCATTGAAACCTCAGTTAATGCATAAAAATATCCAAACGAACCCCAGAAAATCACAAAAACTCACACAACACTCCTGTTGTTCTAAGTTGACACGAGAAAAAAATTGAAAGCAATAAGAGGAAATGGATATCGTTTCGTCCCCAAAGGTGGGACGTTCCCTACCGAAAACCATCATGCTTGTTGTGAGAAGCTCCGGTTTGTGAGAAGCATATACCCAAACCTGAACCAAATGGGACAAAATTTTTACCATGGCACGTTGATGCTGCTCCATAATAGCATGCCAAGTTACATGAATTTCAGACGAGTTTTGTATTTACTAGAATTTGAAAACTAGGCATCTCAAAGTTTTGCCGGGAATCAATGGTGCCCCGGTGTTTGAAATTCATTCCCAGTTCTTGCATGGGATCTAAGCATGCACCCAAGGACACAGATTTGATTTTTCGACCAATTCATATGCACTAGAGCATGTGCATGTAGTTGAAATTTTAATTATGCACCTAAAATGCATTGAAAACTCAGTTAATGCATAAAAATGTCCAAACGAACCCCGAAAAATCACAAAATTCACACAACACTCTGGTTGTACTATGTTGACACGAGAAAATTTTTTGAAAGCAATAAGAGGCAATGGATATCGTTTCGTCCCCAAAGGTGGGACGTTCCCTACCGAAAACCATCATGCTTGCTGTGAGAAGCTCCGGTTTGTGAGAAGCACATACCCAAACCTGCCCCAAATGGGACAAAATTTGTATCATGGCATGTTGATGCCGCTCCATGATAGCATGCCAAGTTTCATGAATTTCAGACGAGTTTTGGTTTTACTAGAATTTAAAAACCAGGCATCTCAATGTTTTGCCGGCAATCAACGATGCCCCGGTGTTTGAACTTCATTCCCATTTGTTGCATGGGACCTAAGCATGCACCCAAGGACACAGATTTGATTTTTCAACCAATATATATGCACTAGAGCATGTGCATGTAGTTCAAATTTGAATTATGCACATAAAATGCGTTGAAAACTCACTTAATGCATAAAAATGTCCAAACGAACCCCGAAAAATCACAAAAATTCACACAACACTCCTGTTGTTCTATGTTGACACAAGAAAACAATTTCAAAGCAATAAGAGGCAATGGATATCGTTTCGTCCCCAATGGTGGGACGTTCCCTACCGAAAACCATCATGCTTGTTGTGAGAAGCTCCGGTTTGTGAGAAGCATATACCGAAACCTGCCCCAAATGGGACAAAATTTGTATCACGGCATGTTGATGCCGCTCCTTTATAGCATGCCAAGTTTCATGAATTTCAGACGAGTTTTGGATTTACTAGAATTTAAAAACGAGGCATCTCAATGTTTTGCCGGCAATCAACGGTGCCCCGGTGTTTGAAATTCATTCCCATTTCTTGCATGGGACCTAAGCATGCACCCAAGGAAACATATGTGATTTTCAACCAATTTATATGCACTAGAGCATGTGCATGTAGTTCAAATTTGAATTATGCACATAAAATGCATTGAAACCTCAGTTAATGCATAAAAATATCCAAACGAACCCCGGAAAATCACAAAAACTCACACAACACTCCTATTGTTCTAAGTTGACACGAGAAAAAAAATTGAAAGCAATAAGAGGCAATGGATATCGTTTCGTCCCCAAAGGTGGGACGTTCCCTACCGAAAACCATCATGCTTGTTGTGAGAAGCTCCGGTTTATGACAAGCATATACCCAAACCTGCCCCAAATGGGACAAAATTTGTACCACGGCATGTTGATGCTGCTTCGTGATAGCATGCCAAGTTTCATGAATTTCAGACGAGTTTTGGATTTACTAGAATTTAAAAACCAGGCATCTCAATGTTTTGCCGTTAATCAACGGTGCCCCGGTGTTTGAAATTCATTCCCATTTCTTGCATGGGACCTAAGCATGCACCCAAGGACACAGATTTGATTTTTCAACCAATTTATATGCACTAGAGCATGTGCATGTAGTTCAAATTTTAATTATGCACATAAAATGCATTAAAAACTCAGTTAATGCATAAAAATGTCCAAACGAACCCTGAAAAAACACAAAAATTCACACAACACTCCTGTTGTTCTATGCTGACACGAGAGAAAAAATGAAAGCAATAAGAGGCAATGGATATCGTTTCGTCCCCAAAGGTGGGACGTTCCCTACCGAAAACCATCATGCTTGTTGTGAGAAGCTCCGATTTGTGAGAAGCATATACCCAAACCTGAACCAAATGGGACAAAAAATTTACCATGGCACGTTGATGCCGCTCCATAATAGCATGCCAAGTTACATGAATTTCAGATGAGTTTTGGATTTACTAGAATTTAAAAACCAGGCATCTCATTGTTTTGCCGGCAATCAACGGTGCCCCGGTGTTTGAAATTCATTCCCATTTCTTGCATGGGACCTAAGCATGCACCCAAGGACACTGATTTGATTTTTCAACCAATTTATATGCACCGGAGCATGTGCATGTAGTTCCAATTTGAATTATGCACATAAAATGCATTGAAAACTCAGTTAATGCATAAAAATGTCCAAACGAACCCCGAAAAATCACAAAAATTCACACAACACTCCTGTTGTTCCATGTTGACACGAGAAAAAAATTTGAAAGCAATAAGAGGCAATGGATATTGTTTTGTCCCCAAAGGTGGGACATTCCCTACCGAAAACCATCATGCTTTTTGTGAGAAGCTCCGGTTTGTGAGAAGCATATACCCAAACCTGCCCCAAATGGGACAAATTTTTTACCATGGCACGTTGATGCTGCACCATGACGGCATACCAAGTTACATGAATTTCACACGAGTTTTGATTTTAGTAGAATTTAAAAACCAGTCATCTCAATGTTTTGCCGGCAATCAATGGTGCTTCGGTGTTTGAAAATCATTCCCATTTCTTGCATCGGACCTAAGCATGCACCCATGGAAACAGATTTGATTTTTCAACCAGTTTATATGCACTGGAGCATGTGCATGTAGTTCAAATTTGAATTATGCACATAAAATGCATTGAAAACTCAGTTAATGCATAAAAATGTCCAAACGAACCCCGGAAAATCACAAAAATTCACACAACACTCCTGTTGTTCTATGTTGACACGAGAAAAAAATTGAAAGCAATAACAGGCAATGGTATCGTTTCGTCCCCAAAGGTGGGACGTTCCCTACCGAAAACCATCATGCTTGTTGTCAGAAGCTTCGGTTTCTGAGAAGCATATACCAAAACCTGCCCCAAATGGGACACAATTTGTACCACGGCATGTTGATGCTGCTCCATGATAGCATGCCAAGTTTCATGAATTTCAGACTAGTTTTGGATTTACTAGAATTTAAAAACCAGACATCTCAATGTTTTGCCGGCAATCAATGGTGCCCCGGTGTTTGAAATTCATTCCCATTTCTTGCATGGGACCTAAGAATGCACCCAAGGACACAGATTTGATTTTTCAACCACTTTATATGCACTAGAGCATGTGCATGTAATTCAAATTTTAATTATGCACATAACATGCATTGAAAACTCAGTTAATGCATAAAAATGTCCAAACGAACCCCGAAAAATCACAAAAATTCACACAACACTCATGTAGTTCTATGTTGACAGGAGAAAACAAATTGAAAGCAATAAGAGGCAATGGATATCGTTTCATCCCCAAAGGTGGGACGTTCCCTACCGAAAACCATCATGCTTGTTGTGAGAAGCTCCGGTTTGTGACAAGCATATATCCAAAGCTGCCCAAAATAGGACAAAATTTGTACCACGGCATGTTGATGCCGCTCCATGATAGCATGCCAAGTTTCATGAATTTCAGACGAGTTTTGGATTTACTAGAATTAAAAAACCAGGCATCTCAATGTTTTGCCGGCAATCAACGGTGCCCCGGTGTTTGAAATTCATTCCCATTTCTTTCATGGGACCTAAGCATGCACCCAAGGACACACATTTATTTTCCAACCAATTCATACGCACTGGAGCATGTGCATGCTGTTCAAATTTGAATTATGCACATAAAATGCATTGAAATCTCAGTTAATGCATAAAAATGTCCAAACGAACCCCAAAATATCACAAAAATTCACACAACACACCAGTTGTTCTATGTTGACATGAGAAAAAAATAAAGCAATAAGAGGCAATGGATATCGTTTCGTCCCCAAAGGTGGGACGTTCCCCACCGAAAACCATCATGCTTATTGTGAGAAGCTCCGGTTTGTGAGAAGCATATACCCAAACCTGCCCAAGATAGGGAAAAATTTGTACCACGGCATGTTGATGTCGTTCCGTGATAGCATGCCAAGTTTCATGAATTTCAGATGAGTTTTGGATTTACTAGAATTTAAAAATCAGGCATCTCAATGTTTTGCCGGCAATCAATGGTGCCCCGGTATTTGAAATTCATTCCCATTTCTTACATGGGACCTAAGCATGCACCCAAGGACAAATATTTGATTTTTCAACCAATTCATACGCACTGGAGCATGTGCATGTTGTTCAAATTAGAATTATGCACATAAAATGAATTGAAAACTCAGTTAATGCATAAAAATGTCGAAATGAACCCCGAAAAATCAAAAAAATTCACACAACACTCCGGTTGTTCTTTGTTGACACGAGATTTTTTTTGAAAGCAATAAGAGGCAATGGATATCGTTTCGTCCCAAAGGTGGGACCTTCCCTACCGAAAACCATCATGCTTGTTTTGAGAAGCTTTGGTTTGTGAGAAGCATATACCCAAACCTGCCCCAAATGGGACAAAATTTGTACCATGGCATGTTGATGCCGCTCCGTGATAACATGCCAAGTTTCATGAATTTCAGACGAGTTTTGGATTTATTAGAATTTAAAAACAGGCATCTCAATGTTTTGCCTGCAATCAATGGTGCCCCGATATTTTAAATTCATTCCCATTTCTTGCATGGGACCTAAGCATGCACCTAAGGACACAGATTTGAGTTTTCAACCAATTCATACGCACTGGAGCATGTGCATGCTGTTCAAGTTTGAATTATGCACATAAAATGCATTGAAAACTCAGTTAATGCATAAAAATGTCCAAACGAACCCCAAAATATCACAAAAATTCACACAACTCACCTGTTGTTCTATGTTGACACGAGAAAAAAATAAAGCAATAAGAGGCAATGGATATCGTTTCGTCGCCAAAGGTGGGACGTTCCCTACCGAAAACCATCATTCTTATTGTGAGAGGCTCCGGTTTGTGAGAAGCATATACCCAAACTTGCCCAAGATAGGGCAAAATTTGTACCACGGCAGGTTGATGCCGCTCCATGATAGCATGCCAAGTTTCATGAATTTCAGACGAGTTTTGGATTTACTAGAATTTAAAAACCAGGCATCTCAATGTCTTGCCGGCGATCAATGGGGCCCCGGTATTTGAAATTCATTCCCATTTCTTGCATGGGACCTAAGCATGCACCCAAGGACACAGATTTGATTTTTCAACCAATTCATACGCACTGGAGCATGTGCATGTTGTTCAAATTAGAATTATGCACATAAAATGCATTGAAAATTCAGTTAATGCATAAAAATGTCCAAATGAACCCCGAAAAATCAAAAAAAATTCACACAACACTCCGGTTGTTCTTTGTTGACACGAGAATTTTTTTGAAAGCAATAAGAGCAATGGATATCGTTTCGTCCCCAAAGGTGGGACGTTCCCTACCGAAAACCATCATGCTTGTTTTGAGAAGCTTTGGTTTGTGAGAAGCATATACCCAAACCTGCCCCAAACGGGACAAAATTTGTACCACGGCATGTTGATGCCGCTCCGTGATAACATGCCAAGTTTCATGAATTTCAGACGAGTTTTGGATTTACTAGAATTTAAAAACCAGGCATCTCAATGTTTGGCCGGTAATCAATGGTGCCCCGGTTTTTGAAATTCATTCCCATTTCTTGCATGGGACCTAAGCATGCACCCAAGGACACAGATTTTATTTTTCAACCAATTCATACGCACTGGAGCATGTGCATGCTGTTCAAATTTGAATTATGCACATAAAATGCATTGAAAACTCAGTTAATGCATAAAAATGTCCAAACGAACCGCAAAATATCACAAAAATTCACACAACACACCTGTTGTTCTATGTTGACATGAGAAAAAAATAAAGCAATAAGAGGCAATGGATATCGTTTCGTCCCCAAAGGTGGGACGTTCCCTACCGAAAAACATCATGCTTATTGTGAGAAGCTCCGGTTTGTGAGAAGCATATAACCAAACCTGCCTAAGATAGGGCAAAATTTGTACCACGGCATGTTGATGCCGCTCCATGATAGCATGCCAAGTTTCATGAATTTCAGACGAGTTTTGGATTTACTAGAATTTAAAAACAAGGCATCTCAATATTTTGCCGGCAATCAATGGTGCCCCGGTATTTGAAATTCATTCCCATTTCTTGCATGGGACCTAAGCATGCACCCAAGGACACAGATTTGATTTTTCAACCAATTCATACGCACTGGAGCATGTGCATGTTGTTCAAATTAGAATTATGCACATAAAATGCATTGAAAACTCAATTAATGCATAAAAATGTCCAAACGAACCCCGAAAAATTAAAAAAAATTCACACAACACTCCGGTTGTTCTATGTTGACACGAGAAATTTTTTGAAAGCAATAAGAGGCAATGGATATCGTTTCGTCCCCAAAGGTGGGACGTTCCCTACCGAAAACCATCATGCTTGTTGTGAGAAGCTCTGGTTTGTGAGAAGCATATACCCAAACCTGCACCAAATGGGACAAAATTTGTACCACGGCATGTTGATGCTGCTGCGTGATAGCATGCCAAGTTTCATGAATTTCAGACGAGTTTTGGATTTACTAGAATTTAAAAACCAGGCATCTCAATGCTTTGTCGGCAATCAATGGTGCCCCGGTGTTTGAAATTCATTCCCATTACTTGCATGGTACCTAAGCATGCACCCAAGGACACAGATTTGATTTTTCAACCAATTTATATGCACTGGAGCATGTGCATGCTGTTCAAATTTGAATTATGCACATAAAATGCATTGAAAACTCAGTTAATGCATAAAAATGTCCAAACGAACCCCAAAATATCACAAAAATTCACACAACTCACCTGTTGTTCTATGTTGACACGAGAAAAAATATAAAGCAATAAGAGGCAATGGATATCGTTTCGTCCCCAAAGGTGGGACGTTCCCTACCGAAAACCATCATGCTTATTGTGAGAAGCTCCGGTTTGTGAGAAGCATATACCCAAACCTGCCCAAGATAGGGCAAAATTTGTACCACGGCATATTGATGCCGCTCCATGATAGCATGCCAAGTTTCATGAATTTCAGACGAGTTTTGGATTTACTAGAATTTAAAAACCAGGCATCTCAATGTTTTGCCGGCAATCAATGGTGCCCCGGTATTTGAAATTCATAAGACCTAAGCATGCACCCAAGGACACAGATTTGATTTTTCAACCAATTCATACGTACTGGAGCATGTGCATGCTGTTCAAATTTGAATTATGCACCTAAAATGCATTGAAAACTCAGTTAATGCATAAAAATGTCCAAACAAACCGCAAAATATCACAAAAATTCACACAACACACCTGTTGTTCTATGTTGACATGAGAAAAAAATAAGGCAATAAGAGGCAATGGATATCGTTTCGTCCCCAAAGGTGGGACGTTCCCTACCGAAAACCATCATGCTTATTGTGAGAAGCTCCGGTTTTTGAGAAGCATATACCCAAACCTGCCCAAGATAGGGCAAAATTTGTACCACGGCATGTTGATGCCGCTCCATGATAGCATGCCAAGTTTCATGAATTTCAGACGAGTTTTGGATTTACTAGAATTTAAAACAAGGCATCTCAATGTTTTGCCGGCAATCAATGGTGCCCCGGTATTTGAAATTCATTCCCATTTCTTGCATGGGACCTAAGCATGCACCCAAGGACACAGATTTGATTTTTCAACCAATTCATACGCACTGGAGCATGTGCATGTTGTTCAAATTAGAATTATGCACATAAAATGCATTGAAAACTCAGTTAATGCATAAAAATGTCCAAACGAACCCCGAAAAATCAAAAAAAAAATCACACAACACTCCGGTTGTTCTATGTTGACACGACAAATTTTTTGAAAGCAATAAGAGGCAATGGATATCGTTTCGTCCCCAAAGGTGGGACGTTCCCGAAAACCATCATGCTTGTTGTGAGAAGCTCTGGTTTGTGAGAAGCATATACCCAAACCTGCCCCAAATGGGACAAAAATTTTACCACGGCATGTTGATGCCGCTCCGTGATAGCATGCCAAGTTTCATGAATTTCAGACGAGTTTTGGATTTACTAGAATTTAAAAACTAGGCATCTCAATGTTTTGCCGGCAATCAACGGTGCCCCGGTATTGGAAATTCATTCTCATTTCTTGCATGGGACCTAAGCATCCACCCAAGGACACAGATTTGATTTTTCAACAAATTCATACGCGCTGGAGCATGTGCATGTTGTTCAAATTTGATTTATGTACATAAAATGCATTGAAAACTCAGTTAATGCATAAAAATGTCCAAACGAACCCCGAAAAATCAAAAACAAATTCACACAACACTCCGGTTGTTCTATGTTGACATGAGAAATTTTTTGAAAGCAATAAGAGGCAATGGATATCGTTTCGTCCCCAAAGGTGGGACGTTCCCTACCAAAAACCATCATGCTTGTTGTGAGAAGCTCTGGTTTGTGAGAAGCATATACCCAAACCTGCACCAAATGGGACAAAATTTGTACCACAACATGTTGATGCTGCTGCGTGATAGCATGCCAAGTTTCATGAATTTCAGACGAGTTTTGGATTTACTAGAATTTAAAAACCAGGCATCTCAATGCTTTGCCGGCAATCAATGGTGCCCCGGTGTTTGAAATTCATTCCCATTACTTGCATGGGACCTAAGCATGCACCCAAGGACACAGATTTGATTTTTCAACCAATGTATATGCACTGCAGCATGTGCATGTAGTTCAAATTTGAATTATGCACATAAAATGCATTGCAAACTCAGTTAATGCATAAAAATGTCCAAACGAACCTTGAAAAATCACAAAAAAACACACAACACTCCTGTTGTTCTATGTTGACACGAGAAAAAAATTTGAAAGCAATAAGAGGCAATGGATATCGTTTCGTCCTCAACGGTGGGACGTTCCCTATCGAAAACCATCATGCTTGTTGTGAGAAGCTCCGGTTTGTGAGAAGCATATACCCAAACCTGCCGCAACTGGGATAAAATTTGTACCACGGCATGTTGATGCCGCTCCGTGGTAGCACACAAAGTTTCATGAATTCCAGATGAGTTTTGGATTTACAAGAAACTAAAAACTAGGTATCTAATTTTTTTGCTGGCAATCAATGGTGCCCCGGTGTTTGAAATTCATTCCCATTTCTTGCATGGGACCTAAGCATGCACCCAAGGACACAGATTTGAATTTTCAACCACTTTATATGCACTAGAGCATGTGCATGTAGTTCAAATTTTAATTATGCACATAACATGCATTGAAATCTCAGTTAATGCATAAAAATGTCCAAACAAACCCCGAAAAATCAAAAAAAATCAGTCAACACTCCGACTGTTCTATGTTGACACGAGAAATTTTTTGAAAGCAATAAGAGGCAATGGATATCGTTTCGTCCCCAAAGATGGGACATTCCCGACCGAAAACCATCATGCTTGTTGTGAGAAGCTTAGTTTGTGAGAAGCAACCGAAACCTGCCCCAAATGGGACAAAATTTGTACCACGGCATGTTGGTGCCGCTCCGTGATAGCATGCCAAGTTTCATGAATTTCAGACGAGTTTTGGATTTACTAGAATTTAAAACCAGGCATCTTAATATTTTGCCGGCAATCAATAGTGCCCCGGTGTTTGAAATTCATTCCCATTACTTGCATGGGACCTAAGCATGCACCCAAGGACACAGATTTGATTTTTCAACCAATTTATATGCACTGCAGCATGTGCATGTAGTTCAAATTTGAATTATGCACCTAAAATGCATTGAAAACTCAGTTAATGCATAAAAATGTCCAAAGGAACCTTGAAAAATCACAAAAATTCACACAACACTCCTGTTGTTCTTTGTTGACACGAGAAAAAAAATTGAAAGCAGTAAGAGGCAATGGATATCGTTTCGTCCCCAAAGGTGGGACGTTCCCTACCGAAAACCATCATGCTTGTTGTGAGAAGCTCCGGTTTGTGAGAAGCATATACCCAAACCTGCCCCAAATGGGACAAAATTTGTATCACGGCATGTTGATGCCGCTCCATTATTGGTGCCCCGGTGTTTGAAATTCAATCCCATTTCTTGCATGGGACCTAAGCATGCACCCAAGGACACAGATTTGATTTTTCAACCAATTTATATGCACTAGAGCATGTGCATGTAGATCAAATTTGAATTATGCACATGAAATGCATTGAAAACTCAGTTAATGCATAAATATGTCCAAATGAACCCCAAAATATCACAAAAATTCAGACAACACACCTGTTGTTCTATGTTGACACGAGAAAAAAATATGAAAGCAAGAGAGGCAATGAATATCGTTTTGTCCCCAATGGTGGGACGTTTCCTACCGAAAACCATCATGCTTGTGGTGAGAATCTCCGGTTTGTGAGAAGCATATACAAAAGCCTGCCCCAAATGGGACAAAATTTGTACCACGACATGTTGATGCCGTTCCGTGATAGCATGCGAAGTTTCATGAATATCAGACGAGTTTTGGATTTACTAGAATTTAAATACCAGGCATCTCAATGTTTTGCCGCCAATCAATGGTGCCCCGGTGTTTGAAATTCATTCCCATTACTTGCATGGGACCTAAGCAGTCACCCAAGGACACATATTTGATATTTCAACCAATTTATATGCACTAGAGCATGTGCATGTAGTTCAAATTTGAATTATGCAAATAAAATGCATTGAAAACTCAGTCAATGCATAAAAATGTCCAAACGAACCCCGAAAAATCACAAAAATTCACACAACACTCTTGTTGTTCTATGTTGACATGAGTAAAAAATTTGAAAGCAATAAGAGGCAATGGATATCGTTTCGTCCCCAAAGGTGGGACGTTCCCTACGGAAAACCATCATGCTTGTTGTGAGAAGCTCCGGTTTTTGAGAAGCATATACCCAAACCTGCCCCAAATGGGACAAAATTTGTACCATGGCACGTTGATGCCACTCCATGATAGCATGCCAAGTTACATGAATTTTAGACGAGTTTTGGATTTACTAGAATTTAAAAACCAGACATCTCAATGTTTTGCCAGCAATCAACGGTGCCTCGGTGTTTGAAATTCAATCCCATTTCTTGCATGGGACCTAAGCATGCACCCAAGGACACATATTTGATTTTTTAACCAATTTATATGCAGTAGAGCATGTGCATGTAGTTCAAATTTGAATTATGCACATAAAATGCATTGAAAACTCACTTAATGCATAAAAATGTCCAAACGAACCCCAATATATCACAAAAATTCACACAACACACCTGTTGTTCTATGTTGACACGAGAAAAAAAATAAAGCAATAAGAGGCAATGGATATCGTTTCATCCCCAAAGGTGGGACGTTCCCTACCGAAAACCATCATGCTTATTGTGAGAAGCTCCGGTTTGTGAGAAGCATATACCCAAACCTGCCCAAAATAGGGCAAAATTTGGACCACGGCATGTTGATGCCGCTCCATGATAGCATGCCAAGTTCATGAATTTCAGACGATTTTTGGATTTACTAGAATTTAAAAACCAGGCATCTCAATGTTTTGCCGTCAATCAATGGTGCCCCAGTATTTGAAATTCATTCCCATTTCTTGAATGGGACCTAAGCATGCACCCAAGGACACAGATTTGATTTTTCAACCAATTCATACGCACTGGAGCATGTGCATGTTGTTCAAATTTGAATTATGCACATAAAATGCATTGAAAACTCAGTTAATGCATAAAAATGTCCAAACGAACCCCAAAATATCACAAAACTTCACACAACACACCTGTTGTTCTATGTTGAAACGAGAAAAAAATAAAGCAATAAGAGGCAAATGATATCGTTTCGTCCCCAAAGGTGGGACGTTCCCTACCGAAAACCATCATGCTTATTGTGAGAAGCTCTGGTTTGTGAGAAGCATATACCCAAACCTGCACCAAATGGGACAAAATTTGTACCACGGCATGTTGATGCTGCTGCGTGATAGCATGCCAAGTTTCATGAATTTCAGACGAGTTTTGGATTTACTAGAATTTAAAAACCAGGCATCTCAATGCTTTGCCGGCAATCAATGGTGCCCCGGTGTTTGAAATTCATTCCCATTACTTGCATGGGACCTAAGCATGCACCCAAGGACACAGATTTGATTTTTCAACCAATGTATATGCACTGCAGCATGTGCATGTAGTTCAAATTTGAATTATGCACATAAAATGCATTGAAAACTCAGTTAATGCATAAAAATGTCCAAACGAACCTTGAAAAATCACAAAAAAACACACAACACTCCTGTTGTTCTATGTTGACACGAGAAAAAATTTGTACCACGGCATGTTGATGCCGCTCCATGATAGCATGCCAAGTTTCATGAATTTCAGACGAGTTTTGGATTTACTAGAATTTAAAAACCAGGCATCTCAATTTTTTGCCGGCAATCAATGGTGCCCCGGTATTTGAAATTCATTCCCATTTCGTGCATGGGACCTAAGCATGCACCCAAGGACACAGATTTGATTTTTCAACCAATTCATACGCACTGGAGCATGTGCATGTTGTTCAAATTTGAATTATGCACATAAAATGCATTGAAAACTCAGTTAATGCATAAAAATGTCCAAACGAACCCCGAAAAATCAAAAAAAATTCTCCGGTTGTTCTATGTTGACACGAGAAGTTTTTTGAAAGCAATAAGAGGCAATGGATATCGTTTCGTCCCCAAAAGTGGGACGTTCCCTACCGAAAACCATCATGCTTGTTGTGAGAAGCTCTGGTTTGTGAGAAGCATATACCCAAACCTGCCCCAAATGGGACAAAATTTGTACCACGGCATGTTGATGCCGCTCCGTGATAGCATGCCAAGTTTCATGACTTTTAGACGAGTTTTGGATTTACTAGAATTTAAAAACTAGGCATCTCAATGTTTTGCCGGCAATCAACGGTGCCCCGGTATTTGAAATTCATTCCCATTTCTTGCATGGGACCTAAGCATGCACCCAAGGACACAGATTTGATTTTTCAACCAGTTCATACGCACTGGAGCATGTGCATGTTGTTCAAATTTGAATTATGCACATAAAATGCATTGAAAACTCAGTTAATGCATAAAAATGTCCAAACGAACCCCGAAAAATAAAAAAAAAATCACACAACACTCCGGTTGTTCTATGTTGACACGTGAAATTTTTTGAAAGCAATAAGAGGCAATGGATATCGTTTTGTCCCCAAAGGTGGGACGTTCCCTACCAAAAACCATCATGCTTGTTGTGAGAAGCTCTGGTTTGTGAGAAGCATATACCCAAACATGCACCAAATGGGACAAATTTGTACCACGGCATGTTGATGCCGCTCCGTGATAGCATGCCAAGTTTCATGAATTTCAGACGAGTTTTGGATTTACTAGAATTTAAAAACTAGGCATCTCAATGCTTTGCCGGCAATCAATGGTGCCCGGTGTTTGAAATTCATTCCCATTACTTGCATGGGACCTAAGCATGCACCCAAGGACACAGATTTGATTTTTCATCCAATTTATATGCACTGCAGCATGTGCATGTAGTTCATATTTGAATTATGCACATAAAATGCATTGAAAACTCAGTTAATGCATAAAAATGTCCAAACGAACCTTGAAAAATCACAAAAATTCACGCAACACTCCTGTTATTCTATGTTGACACGAGAAAAAAATTTGAAAGCAATAAGAGGCAATGGATATCGGTTCGTCCCCAAAGGTGGGACGTTCCCTACCGAAATCCATGATGCTTGTTGTGAGAAGCTCCGGTTTGTGCGAAGCATATACCCAAACCAGCTCCAACTGGGACAAAATTTGTACCACGGCATGTTGATACCGCTCCGTGATAGCATGTCGAGGTTCATGAATTCCAAACGAGTTTTGGATTTACTAGAATTCAAAAACCAGGCATCTCAATGTTTTGCAGGCAATCAATGATGCCCCGGTGTTTGAAATTCATTCCCATTTCTTGCATGGGACCTAAGCATGCACCCAAGGACACATATTTGATTTTTCAACCATTCGTATGCACCGGAGCATGTGCAAGTTGTTCAAATTTGAATTATGCACATAAAATGCATTAAAAACTCAGTTAATGCCTAGAAATGTCCAAACAAACCCCGAAAAATCAAATAAATTCAGACAACACTCCGGTTGTTCTATGTTGAGACGAGAAATTATTTGAAAGCAATAAGAGGCAATGGATATCGTTTCGTCCCCAAAGGTGGGACATTCCCTACCGAAAACCATCATGCTTGTTGTGAGAAGCAACCGAAACCTGCCCCAAATGGGACAAAATTTGTACCACGGCATGTTGGTGCCGCTCCGTGATAGCATGCCAAGTTTCATGAATTTCAGACGAGTTTTGGATTTACTAGAATTTAAAACCAGGCATCTCAATGTTTTGCCGGCAATCAATGGTGCCCCGGTGTTTGAAATTCATTCCCATTACTTGCATGGGACCTAAGCATGCACCCAAGGACACAGATTTGATTTTTCAACCAATTTATATGCACTGCAGCATGTGCATGTAGTTCAAATTTGAATTATGCACCTAAAATGCATTGAAAACTCAGTTAATGCATAAAAATGTCCAAAGGAACCTTGAAAAATCACAAAAATTCACACAACACTCCTGTTGTCCGATGTTGACACGAGAAAAAAAATTGAAAGCAATAAGAGGCAATGGATATCGTTTCGTCCCCAAAGGTGGGACGTTCCCTACCGAAAACCTTCATGCTTGTTGTGAGAAGCTCCGGTTTGTGAGAAGCATATACCCAAACCTGGCCCAACTGGGACAAAATTTGTACCACGGCATGTTGATGCCGCTCCATTATAGCACACAAAGTTTCATGAATTCCAGATGAGTTTTGGATTTACAAGAAAATAAAAACCAGGCATCTCAAATTTTTGCCGGTAATCAACGGTGCCCCGGGGTTTGAAATTCATTCCCATTTCTTGCATGGGACCTAAGCATGCACCAAAGGACACAGATTTGATTTTTCAACCAATTCATATGCACTGGAGCATATGCATGTAGTTCAAATTTGAATTATGCACATAAAATGCATTGGAAACTCAGTTAATGCATAAAATTGTCCAAACGAACCCTGAAAAATCCCAAAAATTCACACAACACTCCTGTTGTTCTATGTTGACACGAGAAAAAAAATTAAAGTAATAAGAGGCAATGGATATCGTTTCGTCCCCAACGGTGGGACGTTCCCTACCGAAAACCATCATGCTTGTTGTGAGAAGCTCCGGTTTATGAGAAGCATATACCCAAACCTGCCCCACATGGGACAAAATTTGTACCACGGCATGTTGATGCCGCTCCATGATAGCTTGCCAAGTTACATGTATTTCAGACAAGTTTTGGATTTACTAGAATTTAAAAACCAGGCATCTCGATGTTTCGCCGGCAATCAACGATGCCCCGATGTTTGAAATTCATTCCCATTTCTTGCATGGGATCTAAGCATGCACCCAGGGACACATATTTGATTTTTCAACCAATTTATATGCACTAGATTATGTGCATGTAGTTCAAATTTGAATTATGCACATAAAATGCATTGAAAACTCAGTTAATGCATAAAAATGTCAAAACGAACCCCGAAAAAAAATCACACAACACTCCGGTTGTTCTATGTTGACACGAAAAAAAATTGAAAGCAATAAGAGGTAATGAATATCGGTTCGTCCCCAAAGGTGGGACGTTCCTACCAAAAACCATCATGCTTGTTGTGAGAAGCTCCGGTTTGTGAGAAGCATATACACAAACCTGCCCCAACTGGGACAAAATTTGTACCACGGCATGTTGATGCCGCTCCATGATAGCATGCAAAGTTTCATGAATTCCAGACGAGTTTTGGATTTAAAAGAAATTAAAAACCAGGCATCTCAATTTTTGCCGGCAACCAACGGTGCCCCGGTGTTTGAAATTCATTCCCATTTCTTGCATGGGACCTAAGCATGCACCCAAGGACACAGATTTGATTTTTCAACCAATTCATATGCACTGGAGCATATGCATGTAGTTCAAATTTGAATTATGCACATAAAATGCATTGGAAACTCAGTTAATGCATAAAAATGTCCGAACGAACCCTGAAAAATCACAAAAATTCACACAACACTCCTGTTGTTCTATGTTGACACGAGAAAAAAATTTGAAAGCAATAAGAGGCAATGGATATCGTTTCGTCCCCAAAGGTGGGACGTTTCCTACCGAAAACCATCATGCTTGTTGTGAGAAGCTCCGGTTTGTGAGAAGCATATAACCAAACCTGCCCCAAATGGGACAAAATTTGTACCACGGCATGTTGATGCCGCTCCATGATAGCTTGCCAAGTTACATGTATTTCAGACGAGTTTTGGATTTACTAAAATTTAAATCCAGGCATCTCAATGTTTTGCCGGCAATCAATGATGCCCCGATGTTTGTAATTCATTCCCATTTCTTGCATGGGACCTAAGCATGCACCCAGGGACACGGATTTGATTTTTCAACCAATTTATAAGCACTGGAGCATGTGCATGCTGTTCAAATTTGAATTATGCACATAAAATGCATTGAAAAATCAGTTAATACATAAAAATGTCCAAACGAAGCCCGAAAAAACACAAACATTCACACAACACTCCGGTTGTTCTATGTTGAAACGAGAAAAAAAATTTGAAAGCAATAAGAGGCAATGGATATCGTTTCGTCCCCAAAGGTGGGACGTTCCCTACCGAAAACCATCATGCTTGTTGTGAGAAGCTCCGGTTTGTGCGAAGCATATACCCAAACCTGCTCCAACTGGGACAAAATTTGTACCACGGCATGTTGATGCCGCTCCGTGATAGCATGCCAAGTTTCATGAATTACAAACGAGTTTTGGATTTACTAGAATATAAAAACCAGGCATCTCATTGTTTTGCCGGCAATCAACGATGCCCCGATGTTTGAAATTCATTCCCATTTCTTGCATGGGACCTAAGCATGCACCCTGGGACACAGATCTGATTTTTCAACCAATTTATATGCACTGGAGCATGTGCATGTAGTTCAACTTTGAATTATGCACATAAAATGCATGGAAAACTCAGCTAATGCATAAAAATGTCCAAACGAACACCAAAAAAACACAAAAATTCACACAACACTCCAGTTGTTCTATGTTGACACGAGAAAAAAATTTGAAAGCAATAAGAGGCAATGGATATCGTTTCGTCCCCAAAGTGGGATGTTCCCTACCGAAAACCATCATGCTTGTTGTGAGAATCTCCGGTTTGTGAGAAGCATATACCAAACCTGCCCCAAATGGCACAAAGTTTGTACCACGGCATGTTGATGCCGCTCCGTGATAGGATTCCAAGTTTCATGAATTTCAGACGAGTTTTGGATTTACTAGAATTTAGAAACCAGGCATCTCAATGTTTTGCCGGCAATCAATGGTGCCCGGTGTTTGAAATTCATTCCCATTACTTGCATGGGACCTAAGCATGCACCCAAGGACACCTATTTGATTTTTCAACCAATTTATATGCACTCAGCATCTGCATGTAGTTCAAATTTGAATTGTGCACATAAAATGCATTGAAAACTCAGTTAATGCATAAAAATGTCCAAACGAACCTCGAAAAATCATAAAAATTCACACAAAACTCCTGTTGTTCTATGTTGGCATGAGAAAAAATTTGAAAGCAATAAGAGGCAATGGATATCGTTTCGTCCCCAAAGGTGGGACGTTCCCTACCAAAAACCATCATGCTTGTTGTGAGAAGCTCCGGTTTGTGAGAAGCATATACCCAAACCTGCCCCAACTCGGACAAAATTTGTAGCATGGCATGTTGATGCCGCTCCGTGATAGCATGCATAGTTTCATGAATTCCAGACGAGTTTTGGATTTAATAGAAATTAAAAACCAGGCATCTCAATTTTTTGCCGGCAATCAACGGTGCCCCGGTGTTTGAAATTCATTCCCATTTCTTGCATGGGACCTAAGCATGCACCCAAGGACACAGATTTGATTTTTCAACCAATTCATATGCACTGGAGCATATGCATGTAGTTCAAATTTGAATTATGCACATAAAATGCATTGGAAACTCAGTTAATGCATAAAAATGTCCAAACGAACCTGAAAAATCACAAAAATTCACACAACACTCCTGTTGTTCTATGTTGACACGAGAAAAAAAATTGAAAGCAATAAGAGGCAATGGATATCGTTTCGTCCCCAAAGGTGGGACGTTCCCTACCGAAAACCATCATGCTTTTTGTGAGAAGCTCCGGTTTGTGACAAGCATATGCCCAAACCTGCCCCAACTGGGCCAAAATTTGTACCATGGCATTTTGGTGCCGCTCCATGATAGCATGCCAAGTTTCATGAATTCCAGACGAGTTTTGGATTTACTAGAATTTAAAGACCAGGCATCTCAAAGTTTTGCAGGCAATCAACGGTTCCCCGGTGTTTGAAATTCATTCCCATTTCTTGCATGGGACCTAAGCATGCACCCAAGGACACAGATTTGATTTTTCAACCAATTTATATGCACTGGAGCATGTGCATGTAGTTCAAATTTGAATTATGCACATAAAATGCATTGAAAACTCAGTTAATGCATAAAAATGTCCAAACGAACCCCGAAAAAACACAAAAATTCACACAACACTCCGGTTGTTCTATGTTGACACGAGAAAAAAATTTGAAAGCAATAAGAGGCAATGGATATCGTTTTGTCCCCAAAGGTGGGACGTTCCCTAACGAAAACCATCATGCTTGTTGTGAGAAGCTCCGGTTTGTGCGAAGCATATACCCAAACCAGCTCCAACTGGGACAAAATTTGTACCACGGCATGTTGATGCTGCTTCGTGATAGCATGCCAAGTTTCATGAATTCCAAACGAGTTTTGGATTTACTAGAATTTAAAAACCAGGCATCTCAATGCTTTGCCAGCAATCAACGATGCCCCGATGTTTGAAATTCATTCCCATTTCTTGCATGGGACCTAAAATTGCACCCAGGGACACAGATTTGATGTTTCAACCAATTTATATGCACTGGAGCATGTGCATGTAGTTCAACTTTGAATTATGCACGTAAAATGCATTGAGAACTCAGTTAATGCATAAAAATGTCCAAACGAACCCCGAAAAAACACAAAAATTCACACAACACTCCAGTTGTTCTATGTTGACACGAGAAAAAAAATTGAAAGCAATAAGAGGCAATGGATATCGTTTCACCCCCAAAGGTGGGACGTTCCCTACCGAAAACCATCATGCTTGTTGTGAGAACCTCCGGTTTGTGAGAAGCATATACCCAAACTTGCCCCAAATGGGACATAATTTGTACCACGGCATGTTGATGCCGCTCCGTGATAGGATGCCAAGTTTCATGAATTTCAGACAAGGTTTGGATTTACTAGAATATAAAAACCAGGCATCTCAATGTTTTGCCGGCAATCAATGGCGCCCCGGTGTTTGAAATTCATTCCCATTACTTGCATGGGACCTAAGCATGCACCCAAGGACACATATTTGATTTTTCAACCAATTTATATGCACTGCAGCATGTGCATGTAGTTCAAATTTGAATTGTGCACACAAAATGCATTGAAAGCTCAGTTAATGCATCAAAATGTCCAAACGAACCTCGAAAAATCACAAAAATTCACACAACACTCCTGTTGTTCTATGTTGACACGAGAAAAAATTTGAAAGCAATAAGAGGCAATGGATATCGTTTCGTCCCCAAAGGTGGGACGTTCCCTACCAAAAACCGTCATGCTTGTTGTGAGAAGCTCCGGTTTGTGAGAAGCATATATCCAATCCTGCCCCAACTCGGACAAAGTTTGTACCACGGCATGTTGATGCCGCTCCGTGGTAGCATGCAAAGTTTCATGAATTCCAGACGAGTTTTGGATTTAAAAGAAATTAAGAACCAGCCATCTCAATTTTTTGCCGGCAATCAACGGTGCCCCGGTGTTTGAAATTCATTCCCATTTCTTGCATGGGGCCTAAGCATGAACCCAAGGACACAGATTTGATTTATCAACCAATTTATATGCACTGGAGCATGTGCATGTAGTTCAATTTTAACTACGCACATAAAATGCATTGAAAACTCAGTTAATGCATAAAAATGTCCAAACGAACCCCGAAAAAACACAAAAATTCACACAACACTCCAGTTGTTCTATGTTGACACGAGAAAAAAATTTGAAAGCAATAAGAGGCAATGGATATCGTTTCGTCCCCAAAGGTGGGACGTTCCCTACCAAAAACCATCATGCTTGTTGTGAGAAGCTCCGGTTTGTGAGAAGCATATACCCAAACCTGCCCCAAATGGGACAAAATTTGTACCACGGCATGTTGACGCCGCTCCGTGATAGGATGCCAAGTTTCATGAATTTCAGACGAGTTTTGGATTTACTAGAGTTTAAAAACGAGGCATCTCAATGTTTTGCCGGCAGTCAATGGTGCCCATTGTTTGAAATTCATTCCCATTACTTGCATGGGACCTAAGCATGCACCCAAGGACACATATTTGATTTTTTAACCAATTTATATGCACTGCAGCATGTGCATGTAGTTCCAATTTGAATTGTGCTCATAAAATGCATTGAAAACTCAGTTAATGCATCAAAATGTCCAAACGAACCTCGAAAAATCACAAAAATTCACACAACACTCCTGTTGTTCTATGTTGACACGAGAAAAAATTTGAAAGCAATAAGAGGCAATGGATATCGTTTCGTCCCCAAAGGTGGGACGTTCCCTACCAAAAACCATCATGCTTGTTGTGAGAAGCTCCGGTTTGTGAGATGCATATATCCAATCCTGCCCCAACTCGGACAAAGTTTGTACCACGGCATGTTGATGCCGCTCCGTGATAGCATGCAAAGTTTCATGAATTCCAGACGAGTTTTGGATTTAAAAGAAATTAAAACCAGGCATCTCAATTTTTTGCCGGCAATCAACGGTGCCCCGGTGTTTGAAATTCATTCCCATTTCTTGCATGGGGCCTAAGCATGAACCCAAGGACACAGATTTGATTTATCAACCAATTTATATGCACTGGAGCATGTGCATGTGGTTCAAATTTGAATTACGCACATAAAATGCATTGAAAACTAATTAATGCATAAAAATATCCAAACGAACCATGAAAAATCAAAAAATCCATACAACACTCATGTTGTTCTATGTTGACACGAGAAAAAATTGGAAAGCAATAAGAGGCAATGGATATCGTTTCGTCCCCAAAGGTGGGACGTTCCCTACCAAAAACCATCATGCTTGTTGTGACAAGCTCCGGTTTGTGAGAAGCATATACCCAATCCTGCCCCAACTCGGACAAAGTTTGTACCATGGCATGTTGATGCCGCTCCGTGATAGCATGCAAAGGTTCATCAATTCCAGACGAGTTTTGGATTTAAAAGAAATTAAAAACCAGGCATCTCAATTTTTTGCCGGCAGTCAACGGTGCCCCGGTGTCTGAAATTCATTCCCATTTCTTGCATGGGACCTAAGCATGCACCCAAGGACACATATTTGATTTTTCAACCAATTTATATGCACATGAGCATGTGCATGTAGTTCAAATTTTAATTATGCTCATAAAATACATTGAAAACTCAGTTAATGCATAAAAATGTCCAAACGAACCCCGAAAATCACAAAAATTCACACAACACTCCTGTTGTTCTATGTTGACACGAGAAAAAATTTTGATAGCAATAAGAGGCAATGGATATCGTTTCGTCCCCAAAGGTGGGACGTTCCCTACCGAAAACCATCATGCTTGTTGTGAGAAGCTCCGGTTTGTGAGAAGCATCTACACAAACCTTCCCCAAATGGGACAAATTTTGTACCACGGCATGTTGATGCCGCTCCATGATAGCTTGCCAAGTTACATGTATTTCAGACGAGTTTTGGATTTACTAGAATTTAAAAACCAGGCATCTCAATATTTTGCCGCAATCAACGATGCCCCGATGTCTGAAATTCATTCCCATTTCTTGCATGGGACGTAAGCATGCACCCAGGGACACATATTTGATTTTTCAACCAATTTATATGCACTGGAGCATGTGCATGTAGTTCAAATTTGAATTATGCACATAAAATGCATTGAAAACTCAGTTAATGCATAAAAATGTACAAACGAACCCCGAAAAAACACAAAAATTCACACAACACTCCGGTTGTTCTATGTTGACAAAAAAAATTGAAAGCAATAAGAGGCAATGGATATCGTTTCGTCACCAAAGATGGGTCGTTCCCTACCGAAAACCATCAAGCTTGTTGGGAGAAGCTCCGGTTTGTGAGAAGCATATACCCAAACCTACCCCAAATGGGACACAATTTGTACCACGACATGTTGATGCCGCTCCGTGATAGGATGCCAAGTTTCATGAATTTCAGACGAGTTTTGGATTTACTAGAATTTAAAAACCAGGCATCTCAATGTTTTGCCGGCAATCAATCGAGCCCCGGTGTTTGAAATTCATTCCCATTTCTTGCATGGGACCTAAGCATGCACCCAGGGACACAGATTTGATTTTTCAACCAATTTATATGCACATGAGCATGTGCATGTAGTTCAAATTTTAATTATGCTCATAAAATACATTGAAAACTCAGTTAATGCATAAAAATGTCCAAACGAACCTCGAAAAATAACAAAAATTCACACAACACTCCTGTTGTTCTATGTTGATACGAGAAAAAAATTGAAAGCAATAAGAGGCAATGGATATTGTTTCGTCCCCAAAGGTGGGACATTCCCTACCAAAACCATCATGCTTGTTGTGAGAAGCTCCGGTTTGTGAGAAGCATATAACCAAACCTTCCCCAACTTGGACAAAATTTGTACCACGGCATGTTGATGCCGCTCCGTGATAGCATGCAAAGTTTCATGAATTCCGGACGAGTTTTGGATTTAAAAGAAATTAAAAACAAGGCATCTCAATTTTTTGCCGGCAATCAACGGTGCACCGGTGTTTGAAATTAATTCCCGTTTCTAGCATGGGACCTAAGCATGCACCCAGGGACACAGATTTGATTTTTCAACCAATTTATATGCACTGGAGCATGTGCATGTAGTTCAAATTTGAATTATGCACATAAAATGCATTGAAAACACAGTTATTGCATAAAAATGTCCATACGAACCCTGAAAAAACACCAAAATTCAAACTACACTCCGGTTGTTCTATGTTGACACGAGAAAAAAATTTGAAAGCAAAAGGGGCAATGGATATCGTTTCGTCCCCAAAGGTGGGACGTTCGCTACCGAAAACCATCATGCTTTTTGTGAGAAGCTCCGATTTGTGAGAAGCATATACCCAAACCTGCACCAAATGGGACAAAATTTGTACCACGGCATGTTGATGCCGCTCCGTGATAGGATGCCAAGTTTCATGAATTTCAGACGAGTTTTGGATTTACTAGAATTTAAAAACCAGGCATCTCAATGTTTTGCCGGCAATCAATGGTGCCCCGGTGTTTGAAACTCATTCACATTACTTGCATGGGACATAAGCATGCACCCAAGGACACATATTTGATTTTTCAACCAATTTATATGCACTGCAGCATGTGCATGTAGTTCAAATTTGAATTATGCACATAAAATGCATTGAAAACTCAGTTAATGCATAAAAATGTCCAAACGAACCTCGAAAAATCACAAAAATTCACACAACACTCCTGTTGTTCTATGTTGACACGAGAAAAAATATTGAAAGCAATAAGGGTCAATGGATATCGTTTCGTCCCCAAAGGTGGGACGTTCCCTACCAAAACCATCATGCTTGTTGTGAGAAGCTCTGGTTTGTGAGAAGCATATACCCAAACCTGCCCCAACTGGGACAAAATTTGTACCACAGCATGTTGATGCCGCTCCGTGATAGCATGCAAAGTTTCATGAATCCCGGACGAGGTTTGGATTTAAAAGAAATTAAAAACAAGGCATCTCAATTTTTTGCCGGTAATCAACGGTGCACCGGTGTATGAAATTAATTCCCACTTCTAGCATGGGACCTAAGCATGCACCAACGACACAGATTTGATTTTTCAACCAATTTATGTGCACTCGAGCATGTGCATGCAGTTCAAATTTGAATTATGCACATAAAAGCATTGAAAACTCAGTTAATGCATAAAAATGTCCATACGAACCCCAAAAAAACACAAAAATTCAAACAACACTCCGGTAGTTCTATGTTGACACGAGAAAACAATTTGCAAGCAATAAGAGGCAATGGATATCGTTTCGTCCGCAAAGGTGCGACGTTCCCTACCGAAAACCATCATGCTTTTTGTGAGAAGCTCCGGTTTGTGAGAAGCATATACCCAAACCTGCCCTAAATGGGACAAAATTTCTACCACGGCATGTAGATGCCGCTTCGTGATAGGATGCCAAGTTTCATGAATTTCAGATGAGTTTTGGATTTACTAGAATTTATAAACCAGGCATCTCAATGTTTTGTCGGCAATCAATGGTGCCCGGTGTTTGAAATTCATTCCCATTACTTGCATGGGACCTAAGCATGCACCCAAGGACACATATTTGATTTTTCAACCAATTTATATCCACTGCAGCATGTGCATGTAGTTCAAATTTGAATTATGCACATAAAATGCATTGAAAACTCAGTTAATGCATAAAAATGTCCAAACGAACCACGAAAAATCACAAAAATTCACACAACACTCCTGTTGTTCTATGTTGATACGAGGAAAATTTTGAAAGCAATGAGAGGCAATGGATATCGTTTCGTCCCCAAAGGTGGGACGTTCCCTACCAAAACCATCATGCTTGTTGTGAGAAGCTCCGGTTTGTGAGAAACATATACCCAAACCTGCCCCAACTGGGACAAAATTTGTACCACGGCATGTTGATGCCGCTCCGTGATAGCATGCAAAGTTTCATGAATTCCGGACGAGTTTTTGATTTAAAAGAAATTAAAAACAAGGCATCTCAATGTTTTGCCGGCAATCAACGGTGCACCAGTGTTTGAAATTTATACCCATTTCTTGCATGGGACCTAAGCATGCACCCAAGGACACAGATTTGATTTTTCAACCAATTCATATGCATTGGAGCATATGCATGTAGTTCAAATTTGAATTATGCACATAAAATGCTTCGGAAACTCAGTTAATGCATAAAAATGTCCAAACGAACCCTGAAAAATTACAAAAATTCACACAACACTCCTGTTGTTCTATGTTGACACGAGAAAAAAATTTGAAAGCAATAAGAGGCAATGGATATCGTTTCGTCCCCAAAGGTGGGACATTCCCTACCGAAAACCATCATGCTTGTTGCGAGAAGCTCCGGTTTGTGAGAAGCATATACACAAACCTGCCCCAACCCGGACAAAATTTGTACCACGGCATGTTGGTGCCGCTCTGTGATAGCATGCCAAGTTTCATGAATTCCAGGCATCTCAATGTTTTGCAGGCAATCAACGGTTCCCCGGTGTTTGAAATTCATTCCTATTTCTTGCATGGGACCTAAGCATGCACCCAAGGACACATATTTGATTTTTCAACCAATTTATATGCACTGGAGGATGTGCATGTAGTTCAAATTTGAATTATGCACATAAAATGCATTGAAAACTCAGCTAATGCATAAAATGTCCAAACGAACCCCGAAAAATAACAAAAAATCACACAACACTCCTGTTGTTCTATGTTGACACAAGAGAAAATCTTGAAAGCAATAAGAGTCAATGGATATCATTTCGTCCCCAAAGGTGGGACGTTCCCTACCAAAACCATCATGCTTGTTGTGAGAAGCGCCGGTTTGTGAGAAGCATATACCCAAACCTGCCCCAACTGGGACAAAATTTGTACCACGGCATGTTGATGCCGCTCCGTGATAGAATGCAAAGTTTCATGAATCCCGGACGAGTTTCGGATTTAAAAGAAATTAAAAACAAGGCATCTCAATTTTTTGCCGGCAATCAACGGTGCACCGGTGTCTGAAATTAATTCCCATTTCTAGCATGGGACCTAAGCATGCACCCAGTGACACAGATTTGATTTTTCAACCAATTTATATGCACTGGAGCATGTGCATGTAGTTCAAATTTGAATTATGCACATAAAATGCATTGAAAACTCAGTTAATGCATAAAAATGTCCAAACGAACCCCAAAAAAACACAAAAATTCAAACAACACTCCGGTTGTTCTATGTTGACACGAGAAAAAAAATTGAAAGCAATAAGAGGCAATGGATATCGTTTCGTCCGCAAAGGTGCGACGTTCCCTACCGAAAACTATCATGCTTTTTGTGAGAAGCTCCTGTTTGTGAGAAGCATATACCCAAACCTGCCCCAAATGGGACAAAATTTGTACCACCGCATGTTGATGCCGCTCCGTGATAGGATGCCAAGTTTCATGAATTTCAGACGAGTTTTGGATTTACTAGAATTTAAAACCAGGCATCTCAATGTTTTGCCGGCAATCAATGGTGCCCCGGTGTTTGAAATTCATTCCCATTACTTGCATGGGACCTAAGCATGCACCCAAGGACACATATTTGATTTTTCAACCAATTTATATGCACTGCAGCATGTGCATGTAGTTCAAATTTGAATTATGCACATAAAATGCATTGAAAACTCGGTTAATGCATAAGAATGTCCAAACGAACCTCGAAAAATCACAAAAATTCACACAACACTCCTGTTGTTCTATGTTGATACGAGAAAAAATTCGAAAGCAATAAGAGGAAATGGGTATCATTTCGTCCCCAAAGGTGGCACGTTCCCTACCAAAACCATCATGCTTGTTGTGAGAAGCTCCGGTTTGTGAGAAGCATATACCCAAACCTGCCCCAACTGGGACAAAATTTGTAACACGGCATGTTGGTGCCGCTCCGTGATAGCATGCCAAGTTTCACGAATTCTAGACGAATTTTGGATTTACTAGAATTTAAAGACCAGGCATCTCAATGTTTTGCAGGCAATCAACGGTTCCCCGATGTTTGAAATTCGTTCCTATTTCTTGCATGGGACCTAAGCATGCACCCAAGGACACAGATTTGATTTTTCAACCAATTTATATGCACTTGAGGATGTGCATGTAGTTCAAATTTGAATTATGCACATAAAATGCATTGAAAACTCAGTTAATGCATAAAAATGTCCAAATGAACCCCGAAAAATCACGAAAATTCACACAACACTCCTGTTGTTCTATGTTGACACAAGAAAAAAATTTGAAAGCAATAAGAGTCAATGGATATCGTTTCGTCCCCAAAGGTGGGACGTTCCCTACCAAAACCATCAGGCTTGTTGTAAGAAGCTCCGGTTTGTGAGAAGCATATACCCAAACCTGCCCCAACTGGGAGAAAATTTGTACCACGGCATGTTGATGCCGCTCCGTGATAGCATGCAAAGTTTCATGAATCCCGGACGAGTTTTGCATTTAAAAGAAATTAAAAACAAGGCATCTCAATTTTTTGCCGGCAATCAACGGTGCACCGGTGTATGAAATTAATTCCCATTTCTTGCATGGGACCTAAGCATGCACCCAGGGACACATATTTGATTTTTCAACCAATTTATATGTACTGCAGCATGTGCATGTAGTTCAAATTTGAATTATGCACATAAAATGCATTGAAAACTCAGTTAATGCATAAAAATGTCCAAACGAACCTCCAAAAATCACAAAAATTCACACAACACTCCTGTTGTTCTATGTTGATACGAGAAAAAATTTGAAAGCAATAAGAGGAAATGGATATCATTTCGTCCCCAAAGGTGGGACGTTCCCTACCAAAACCATCATGCTTGTTGTGAGAAGCATATACCCAAACCTGCCCCAACTGGGACAAAATTTGTACCACGGCATGTTGGTGCCGCTCCGTGATAGCATGCCAAGTTTCATGAATTCTAGACGAATTTTGGATTTACTAGAATTTAAAGACCAGGCATCTCAATGTTTTGCACGCAATCAACGGTTCCCCGGTGTTTGAAATTCATTCCTATTTCTCGAATGGGACGTAAGCATGCACCCAAGGACACAGATTTGATTTTTCAACCAATTTATATGCACTTGAGGATGTGCACGTAGTTCAAATTTGAATTATGCACATAAAATGCATTGAAAACTCAGTTAATGCATAAAAATGTCCAAATGAACCCCGAAAAATCACAAAAATTCACACAACACTCCTGTTGTTATATGTTGACACAAGAAAAAAATTTGAAAGCAATAAGAGTCAATGGATATCGTTTCGTCCCCAAAGGTGGGACGTTCCCTACCGAAAACCATCATGCTTGTTCCGAGAAGCTCCGGTTTGTGAGAAGCATATACACAAACCTGCCCCAACTGGGACAAAATTTGTACCACGGCATGTTGGTGCCGCTCCGTGATAGCATGCCAAGTTTCATGAATTCTAGACGAATTTTGGATTTCCTAGAATTTAAAGACGAGGCATCTCAATGTTTTGCAGGCAATCAACGGTTCCCCGGTGTTTGAAATTCATTCCTATTTCTAGCATGGAACCTAAGCATGCACCCAAGGACACAGATTTGATTTTTCAACCAATTTATATGCACATGAGGATGTGCATGTAGTTCAAATTTGAATTATGCACATAAAATGCATTGAAAACTCAGTTGATGCATAAAAATGTCCAAATGAACCCCGAAAAATCACAAAAATTCACACAACACTCCTGTTGTTCTATGTTGAAAGCAATAAGAGTCAATGGATATCGTTTCGTCCCCAAAGGTGGGACGTTCCCTACCAAAACCATCATGCTTGTCGTGAGAAGCTTCGGTTTGTGAGAAGCATATACCCAAACCTGCCCCAACTGGGACAAAATTTGTACCACGGCATGTTGATGCCGCTCCGTGATAGCATGCAAAGTTTCATGAATCCCGGACGAGTTTTGGATTTAAAAGAAATTAAAAACAAGGCATCTCAATTTTTTGCCGGCAATCAACGGTGCACCCGTGTATGAAATTAATTCCCATTTCTTGCATGGGACCTAAGCATGCACCCAGGGACACAGATTTGATTTTTCAACCAATTTATATGGAGTGGAGCATGTGCATGTAGTTCAAATTTGAATTATGCACATCAAATTCATTGAAAAGTCAGTTAATGCATAAAAATGTCCAAACGAACCCCGAAAAAACACAAAAATTCAAACAACACTCCGGTAGTTCTATGTTGACACGAGAAAAAAATTTGAAAGCAATAAGAGGAAATGGATATCATTTCGTCCCCAAAGGTGGGACGTTCCCTACCAAAACCATCATGCTTGTTGTGAGAAGCATATACCCAAACCTGCCCCAACTGGGACAAAATTTGTACCACGGCATGTTGGTGCCGCTCCGTGATAGCATGCCAAGTTTCATGAATTCTAGACGAATTTTGGATTTACTAGAATTTAAAGACCAGGCATCTCAATGTTTTGCAGGCAATCAACGGTTCCCCGGTGTTTGAAATTCATTCCTATTTCTCGAATGGGACGTAAGCATGCACCCAAGGACACAGATTTGATTTTTCAACCAATTTATATGCACTTGAGGATGTGCACGTAGTTCAAATTTGAATTATGCACATAAAATGCATTGAAAACTCAGTTAATGCATAAAAATGTCCAAATGAACCCCGAAAAATCACAAAAATTCACACAACACTCCTGTTGTTATATGTTGACACAAGAAAAAAATTTGAAAGCAATAAGAGTCAATGGATATCGTTTCGTCCCCAAAGGTGGGACGTTCCCTACCGAAAACCATCATGCTTGTTCCGAGAAGCTCCGGTTTGTGAGAAGCATATACACAAACCTGCCCCAACTGGGACAAAATTTGTACCACGGCATGTTGGTGCCGCTCCGTGATAGCATGCCAAGTTTCATGAATTCTAGACGAATTTTGGATTTCCTAGAATTTAAAGACGAGGCATCTCAATGTTTTGCAGGCAATCAACGGTTCCCCGGTGTTTGAAATTCATTCCTATTTCTAGCATGGAACCTAAGCATGCACCCAAGGACACAGATTTGATTTTTCAACCAATTTATATGCACATGAGGATGTGCATGTAGTTCAAATTTGAATTATGCACATAAAATGCATTGAAAACTCAGTTGATGCATAAAAATGTCCAAATGAACCCCGAAAAATCACAAAAATTCACACAACACTCCTGTTGTTCTATGTTGAAAGCAATAAGAGTCAATGGATATCGTTTCGTCCCCAAAGGTGGGACGTTCCCTACCAAAACCATCATGCTTGTCGTGAGAAGCTTCGGTTTGTGAGAAGCATATACCCAAACCTGCCCCAACTGGGACAAAATTTGTACCACGGCATGTTGATGCCGCTCCGTGATAGCATGCAAAGTTTCATGAATCCCGGACGAGTTTTGGATTTAAAAGAAATTAAAAACAAGGCATCTCAATTTTTTGCCGGCAATCAACGGTGCACCCGTGTATGAAATTAATTCCCATTTCTTGCATGGGACCTAAGCATGCACCCAGGGACACAGATTTGATTTTTCAACCAATTTATATGGAGTGGAGCATGTGCATGTAGTTCAAATTTGAATTATGCACATCAAATTCATTGAAAACTCAGTTAATGCATAAAAATGTCCAAACGAACCCCGAAAAAACACAAAAATTCAAACAACACTCCGGTAGTTCTATGTTGACACGAGAAAAAAATTTGAAAGCAATAAGAGGCAATGGATATCATTTCGTCCGCAAATGTGCGACGTTCCCTACCGAAAACCATCATGCATTTTGTGAGAAGCTCCGGTTTTTGAGAAGCATATACCCAAACCTACCCCAAATGGGACAAAATTTGTACCACGGCATGTTGATGCCGCTTCGTGATAGGATGCCAAGTTTCATGAATTTCAGAAGAGATTTGGATTTACTAGAATTTAAAAACCAGGCATCTCAATGTTTTGCCGGCAATCAATGGTGCCCCGGTGTTTGAAATTCATTCCTATTACTTGCATGGGACCTAAGCATGCATCCAAGGACACATATTTGATTTTTCAACCAATTTATATGCACTGCAGCATGTGCATGTAGTTCAAATTTGAATTATGCACGTAAAATGCATTGAAAACTCAGTTAATGCATAAAAATGTCCAAACGAACCTCGAAAAATGACAAAAATTCACACAACACTCCGGTTGTTCTATGTTGACACGAGAAAAAAATTTGAAAGCAATAAGAGGCAATGGATATCGTTTCGTCCGCAAAGGTGCGACGTTCCCTACCGAAAACCATTATGCTTTTTGTGAGAAGCTCCTGTTTGTGAGAAGCATATACCCAAACCAGCCCCAAATGGGACAAACTTTGTACCACGGCATGTTGATGCCGCTCCGTGATAGGATGCCAAGTTTCATGAATTTCAGGCGAGTTTTGGATTTACTAGAATTTAAAAACCAGGCATCTCAATGTTTTGCCGGCAATCAATGGTGCCCCGGTGTTTGAAATTCATTCCTATTACTTGCATGGGACCTAAGCATGCACCCAAGGACACATATTTGATTTTTCAACCAATTTATATGCACTGCAGCATGTGCATGTAGTTCAAATTTGAATTATGCACGTAAAATGCATTGAAAACTCAGTTAATGCATAAAAATGTCCAAACGAACCTCGAAAAATGAAAAAAATTCACACAACACTCCGGTTGTTCTATGTTGACACGAGAAAAAAATTTGAAAGCAATAAGAGGCAATGGATATCGTTTCGTCCGCAAAGGTGCGACGTTCCCTACCGAAAACCATTATGCTTTTTGTGAGAAGCTCCGGTTTGTGAGAAGCATATACCCAAACCTGCCCCAAATGGGACAAAATTTGTACCACGGCATGTTGATGCCGCTTCGTGATAGGATGCCAAGTTTCATGAATTTCAGAAGAGATTTGAATTTACTAGTATTTAA
This sequence comes from Triticum aestivum, assembly GCF_018294505.1. Taxonomy (NCBI): domain Eukaryota; kingdom Viridiplantae; phylum Streptophyta; class Magnoliopsida; order Poales; family Poaceae; genus Triticum; species Triticum aestivum. Next base: position 171,781,518 of record NC_057805.1, on the reverse strand, counting down.
AAACCAGGCATCTCAATGTTTTGCCGGCAATCAATGGTGCCCCGGTGTTTGAAATTCATTCCTATTACTTGCATGGGACCTAAGCATGCATCCAAGGACACATATTTGATTTTTCAACCAATTTATATGCACTGCAGCATGTGCATGTAGTTCAAATTTGAATTATGCACGTAAAATGCATTGAAAACTCAGTTAATGCATAAAAATGTCCAAACGAACCTCGAAAAATGACAAAAATTCACACAACACTCCGGTTGTTCTATGTTGACACGAGAAAAAAATTTGAAAGCAATAAGAGGCAATGGATATCGTTTCGTCCGCAAAGGTGCGACGTTCCCTACCGAAAACCATTATGCTTTTTGTGAGAAGCTCCGGTTTGTGAGAAGCATATACCCAAACCTGCCCCAAATGGGACAAACTTTGTACCACGGCATGTTGATGCCGCTCCGTGATAGGATGCCAAGTTTCATGAATTTCAGGCGAGTTTTGGATTTACTAGAATTTAAAAACCAGGCATCTCAATGTTTTGCCGGCAATCAATGGTGCCCCGGTGTTTGAAATTCATTCCTATTACTTGCATGGGACCTAAGCATGCACCCAAGGACACATATTTGATTTTTCAACCAATTTATATGCACTGCAGCATGTGCATGTAGTTCAAATTTGAATTATGCACGTAAAATGCATTGAAAACTCAGTTAATGCATAAAAATGTCCAAACGAACCTCGAAAAATGAAAAAAATTCACACAACACTCCGGTTGTTCTATGTTGACACGAGAAAAAAATTTGAAAGCAATAAGAGGCAATGGATATCGTTTCGTCCGCAAAGGTGCGACGTTCCCTACCGAAAACCATTATGCTTTTTGTGAGAAGCTCCGGTTTGTGAGAAGCATATACCCAAACCTGCCCCAAATGGGACAAAATTTGTACCACGGCATGTTGATGCCGCTCCGTGATAGGATGCCAACTTTCATAAATTTCAGGCGAGTTTTGGATTTACTAGAATTTAAAAACCAGGCATCTCAATGTTTTGCCGGCAATCAATGGTGCCCCGGTGTTTGAAATTCATTCCCATTACTTGCATGGGACCTAAGCATGCACCCAAGGACACATATTTGATTTTTGATTCAATTTATATGCACTGCAGCATGTGCATGTAGTTCAAATTTGAATTATGCACATAAAATGCATTGAAAACTCAGTTAATGCATTAAAATGTCCAAACGAACCTCGAAAAATCACAAAAATTCAGACAACACTCCTGTTGTTCTATGGTGATACGAGAAAAAATTTGAAAGCAATAAGAGGAAATGGATATCGTTTCGTCCCCAAAGGTGGGACGTTCCCTACCAAAACCATCATGCTTATTGTGAGAAGCTCCGGTTTGGGAGAAGCGTATACCCAAACCTGCCCCAACTGGGACAATATTTGTACCACGGCATGTTGGTGCCGCTCCGTGATAGCATGCCAAGTTTCATGAATTCTAGACGAATTTTGGATTTACTAGAATTTAAAGACAAGGCATCTCAATGTTTTGCAGGCAATATACGGTTCCCCGGTGTTTGAAATTCATTCCTATTTCTTGCATGGGACCTAAGCATGCACCCAAGGACACAGATTTGATTTTTCAACCAATTTATATGCACTGGAGGATGTGCATGTAGTTCAAATTTGAATTATGCACATAAAATGCATTGAAAACTCAGTTAATGCATAAAAATGTCCAAACGAACCCCGAAAAATCACAAAATTTCACACAACACTCCTGTTGTTCTATGTTGACACGAGAAAAAAATTTGAAAGCAATAAGAGGCAATGGATATCGTTTCGTCCCCAAAGGTGGAACATTCCCTACCGAAAACCATCATGCTTGTTGTGACAAGCTCCGGTTTGTGAGAAGCATATACCCAAACCTGCCCCAAATGGGACAAAATTTGTACCACGACATGTTGATGCCGCTCCGTGCTAGGATGCCAAGTTTCATGAATTTCAGACGAGTTTTGGATTTACTAGAATTTAAAAACCAGGCATCTCAATGTTTTGCTGACAATCAATGGTGCCCCGGTGTTTGAAATTCATTCCCATTACTTGCATGGGACCTAAGCATGCACCCAAGGACACATATTTCATTTTTCAACCAATTTATATGCACTGGAGCATGTGCATGTAGTTCATATTTGAATTATACACAGAAAATGCATTGAAAACTCAGTTAATGCATAAAAATATCGAAACAAACCCCGAAAAAACATAAAAATTCACACAACACTCCGGTTGTTCTATGTTGACATGAGAAATTTTTTTGAGAGCAATAAGAGGCAATAGATATCGTTTCGTCCCCAAAGGTGGGACGTTCCCTGCCGAAAACCATCATGCATGTTGTGAGAAGCTCCGGTTTGTGAGAAGCATATACCCAAACCTGCCCCAAATGGCACAAAATTTGCACCACGTCATGTTGATGCCGCTCCATGATAGCTTGCCAAGTTACATGTATTTCAGACGAGTTTTGGATTTACTAGAATTTAAAAACCAGGCATCTCAATGTTTTGTCGGCAATCAACGATGCCCCGATGTTTGAAATTCATTCCCATTTCTTGCATACGACCTATGCATGCACCCAGGGACACAGATTTGATTTTTCAACCAATTCATATGCACTGGAGCATATGCATGTAGTTCGACTTTGAATTATGCACATAAAATGCATTGGAAACTCAGCTAATGCATAAAAATGTCCAAACGAACCCTGAAAAATCAGAAAAATTCACACAACACTCCTGTTGTTCTATGTTGATACGAGAAAAAAATGAAAGCAATAAGAGGCAATGGATATCGTTTCGTCCCGAAAGGTGGGACGTTCCCTACCGAAAACCATCATGCTTGTTGTGAGAAGCTCCGGTTTGTGAGAAGCATATACCCAAACATGCCACAACTGGGAGAAAATTTGTACCACGGCATGTTGGTGCCGCTCCGTGATAGCATGCAAAGTTTTGGATTTAAAAGAAATTAAAAACCAGGCATCTCAATTTTTTGCCGGCAATCAACGGTGCCCCCGTGTTTGAAATTCATTCCCATTTTTTGCATCGGACCTAAGCATGCACCCAAGGACACAGATTTGATTTTTCAACCAATTCATATGCACTGGAGCATATGCATGTAGTTCGACTTTGAATTATGCACATAAAAAGCATGGGAAACTCAGCTAATGCATAAAAATGTCCAAACGAACCCTGAAAAATCACAAAAATTCGCACAACACTCCTGTTGTTCTATGTTGACACGTGAAAAAAATTGAAACCAATAAGAGGCAATGGATATCGTTTGTCCCCAAAGGTGGGACGTTCTCTACCGAAAACCATCATGCTTGTTGTGAGAAGCTCCGGTTTGTGAGAAGCATATACCCAAACCTGCCCCAACTGGGACAAAATTGGTACCACGGCATGTTGGTGCCGCTCCGTGATAGCATGCCATGTTTCATGAATTCCAGACGAGGTTTGGATTTACTAGAATTTAAAGACCAGGCATCTCAATGTTTTGCAGGCAATCCATGGTTCCCCGGTGTTTGAAATTCATTCCCATTTCTTGCATGGGACCTAAGCATGCACCCAAGGACACAGATTTGATTTTTCAACCAATTTATATGCACTGGAGCATGTGCATGTAGTTCAAATTTGAATTATGCACATAAAATGCATTGAAAACTCAGTTAATGCATAAAAATATCCAAACGAACCCCGAAAAAAGACAAAAATTCACACAACACTCCGGTTGTTCTATGTTGACACGAGAATTTTTTTTAAAGCAATAAGAGGCAATAGATATCGTTTCGTCCCCAAAGGTGGGACGTTCCCTACCGAAAACTATCATGCTAGTTGTGAGAAGCTCCGCTTTGTGAGAAGCATATACCCGAACCTGCCCCAAATGGGACAAAATTTGTACCAAGGCATGTTGATGTTGCTCCGTGATAGCATGCCAAGTTTCATGAATTTCAGACGAGTTTTGGATTTAATAGAATTTAAAAACCAGGCATCTCAATGTTTTGCCGGCAATCAATGGTGCCCCGGTGTTTGAAATTCATTCCTATTACTTGCATGGGACCTAAGCATGCACCCCAAGGACACATATTTGATTTTTCAACCAATTTATATGCACTGCAGCATGTGCATATAGTTCAAATTTGAATTATGCACGTAAAATGCATTGACAACTTAGTTAATGCATAAAAATGTCCAAACGAACCTCGAAAAATGACAAAAATTCACACAACACTCCGGTTGTTCTATGTTGACACGAGAAAAAAATTTGAAAGCAATAAGAGGCAATGGATTTCGTTTCGTCCGCAAAGGTGCGACGTTCCCTACCGAAAACCATTATGCTTTTTGTGAGAAGCTCCGGTTTGTGAGAAGCATATACCCAAACCTGCCCCAAATGGGACAAAATTTGTACCACGGCATGTTGATGCCGCTCCGTGATAGGATGCCAAGTTTCATGAATTTCAGGCGAGTTTTGGATTTACTAGAATTTAAAAACCAGGCATCTCAATGTTTTGCCGGCAATCAATGGTGCCCCGGTGTTTGATATTCATTCCTATTACTTGCATGGGACCTAAGCATGCACCCAAGGACACATATTTGATTTTTCAACCAATTTATATGCACTGCAGCATGTGCATGTAGTTCAAATTTGAATTATGCACGTAAAATGCATTGAAAACTCAGTTAATGCATAAAAATGTCCAAACGAACCTCGAAAAATGAAAAAAATTCACACAACACTCCGGTTGTTCTATGTTGACACGAGAAAAAAATTGAAAGCAATAAGAGGCAATGGATATCGTTTCGTCCGCAAAGGTGCGACGTTCCCTACCGAAAACCATTATGCTTTTTGTGAGAAGCTCCGGTTTGTGAGAAGCATATACCCAAACCTGCCCCAAACGGGACAAAATTTGTACCACGGCATGTTGATGCCGCTCCGTGATAGGATGCCAAGTTTCATGAATTTCAGGCGAGTTTTGGATTTACTAGAATTTAAAAACCAGGCATCTCAATGTTTTGCCGGCAATCAATGGTGCCCCGGTGTTTGAAATTCATTCCCATTACTTGCATGGGACCTAAGCATGCACCCAAGGACACATATTTGATTTTTCAACCAATTTATATGCACTGCAGCATGTGCATGTAGTTCAAATTTGAATTATGCATATAAAATGCATTGAAAACTCAGTTAATGCATTAAAATGTCCAAAGGAACCTCGAAAAATCACAAAAATTCAGACAACACTCCTGTTGTTCTATGGTGATACGAGAAAAAATTTGAAAGCAATAAGAGGAAATGGATATCGTTTCGTCCCCAAAGGTGGGACGTTCCCTACCAAAACCATCATGCTTGTTGTGAGAAGCTCCGGTTTGGGAGAAGCGTATACCCAAACCTGCCCCAACTGGGACAAAATTTGTACCACGGCATGTTGGTGCCGCTCCGTGATAGCATGCCAAGTTTCATGAATTCTAGACGAATTTTGGATTTACTAGAATTTAAAGACCAGGCATCTCAATGTTTTCCAGGCAATCAACGGTTCCCCGGTGTTTGAAATTCATTCCTATTTCTTGCATGGGACCTAAGCATGCACCCAAGGACATAGATTTGATTTTTCAACCAATTTATATGCACTGGAGGATGTGGATGTAGTTCAAATTTGAATTATGCACATAAAATGCATTGAAAACTCAGTTAATGCATAAAAATGTCCAAACGAACCCCGAAAAATCACAAAATTTCACACAACACTCTTGTTGTTCTATGTTGACACGAGAAAAAATTTGAAAGCAATAAGAGGCAATGGATATCGTTTCGTCCCCAAAGGTGGAACATTCCCTACCGAAAACCATCATGCTTGTTGTGACAAGCTCCGGTTTGTGAGAAGCATATACCCAAACCTGCCCAAATGGGACAAAATTTGTACCACGGCATGTTGATGCCGCTCCGTGCTAGGATGCCAAGTTTCATGAATTTCAGACGAGTTTTGGATTTACTAGAATTTAAAAACCAGGCATCTCAATGTTTTGCTGACAATCAATGGTGCCCCGGTGTTTGAAATTCATTCCCATTACTTGCATGGGACCTAAGCATGCACCCAAGGACACAGATTTCATTCTTCAACCAATTTAAATGCACTGGAGCATGTGCATGTAGTTCATATTTGAATTATACACAGAAAATGCATTGAAAACTCAGTTAATGCATAAAAATATCGAAACAAACCCCGAAAAAACATAAAAATTCACACAACACTCCGGTTGTTCTATGTTGACACGAGAATTTTTTTTGAAAGCAATAAAAGGCAATAGATATCGTTTCGTCCCCAAAGGTTGGACGTTCCCTGCCGAAAACCATCATGCATGTTGTGAGAAGCTCCGGTTTGTGAGAAGCATATACCCAAACCTGCCCCAAATTTCACAAAATTTGCACCACGTCATGTTGATGCCGCTCCATGATAGCTTGCCAAGTTACATGTATTTCAGACGAGTTTTGGATTTACTAGAATTTAAAAACCAGGCATCTCAATGTTTTGTCGGCAATCAACGATGCCCCGATGTTTGAAATTCATTCCCATTTCATGCATACGACCTATGCATGCACCCAGGGACACAGATTTGATTTTTCAACCAATTCATATGCACTGGAGCATATGCATGTAGTTCGACTTTGAATTATGCACATAAAAAGCATTGGAAACTCAGCTAATGCATAAAAATGTCCAAACGAACCCTGAAAAATCACAAAAATTCACACTACACTCCTGTTGTGCTATGTTGATACGAGAAAAAAATGAAAGCAATAAGAGGCAATGGATATCGTTTCGTCCCGAAAGGTGGGACGTTCCCTACCGAAAACCATCATGCTTGTTGTGAGAAGCTCCGGTTTGTGAGAAGCATATACCCAAACCTGCCACAACTGGGAGAAAATTTGTACCACGACATGTTGGTGCCGCTCCGTGATAGCATGCCAAGTTTCATGAATTCCAGACGAGTTTTGGATTTACTAGAATTTAAAGACCATGCATCTCAATGTTTTGCAGGCAATCAACGGTTCCCCGATGTTTTAAATTCATTCCCATTTCTTGCATGCGACCTAAGCATGCATCCAGGGACACGGATTTTTGATTTTTCAACCAATTTATATGCACTGGAGCATGTGCGTGTAGTTCAAATTTGAATCATGCACATAAAATGCATTGAAAACTCAGTTAATGCATAAAAATGTCGAAACGAACCCCGAAAAAACACAAAAATTCACACAACACTCCGGTTGTTCTATGTTGACACGAGAAAAAAATTTGAAAGCAATAAGATGCAATGGATATCAATTCGTCCCCAAAGGTGGACCGTTCCCTACCGAAAACCATCATGCTTGTTGTGAGAAGCTCCGGTTTGTGAGAAGCATATACCCAAACCTGCCCCAACTGGGACAAAATTTGTACCACGGCATGTTGATGCCGCTCCGTGATAGCATGCAAAGTTTCATCAATTCCAGACGAGTTTTGGATTTAAAAGAAATTAAAAACTAGGCATCTCAATTTTTTGCCGGCAATCAACGGTGCCCCCGTGTTTGAAATTCATTCCCATTTTTTGCATGGGACCTAAGCATGCACCCAAGGACACAGATTTGATTTTTCAACCAATTCATATGCACTGGAGCATATGCATGTTGTTCGACTTTGAATTATGCACATGAAAAGCATGGGAAACTCAGCTAATGCACAAAAATGTCCAAACGAACCCTGAAAAATCACAAAAATTCGCACAACACTCCTGTTGTTCTATGTTGACACGTGAAAAAAATTGAAAGCAATAAGAGGCAATGGATATCGTTTTGTCCCCAAAGCTGGGACGTTCTCTACCGAAAACCATCATGCTTGTTGTGAGAAGCTCCGGTTTGTGAGAAGCATATACCAGAACCTGCCCCAACTGGGACAAAATTTGTACCACGGCATGTTGGTGCCGCTCCATGATAGCATGCCATGTTTCATGAAATCCAGACGAGGTTTGGATTTACTAGAATTTAAAGACCAGGCATCTCAATGTTTTGCAGGCAATCAACGGTTCCCCGGTGTTTGAAATTCATACCCATTTCTTGCATGGGACCTAAGCATGCACCCAAGGACACAGATTTGATTTTTCAACCAATTTATATGCACTGGAGCATGTGCATGTAGTTCAAATTTGAATTATGCACATAAAATGCATTGAAAACTCAGTTAATGCATAAAAATATCCAAACGAACCCCGAAAAAACACAAAAATTCACACAACACTCCGGTTGTTCTATGTTGACACCAGAAAAAAAATTGAAAGCAATAAGAGGCAATGGATATCGTTTCGTCCCCAAAGGTGGGACGTTCCCTACCGAAAACCAATATGCTTGTTGTGAGAAGCTCCGGTTTGTGAGAAGCATATACCCAAACCTGCCCCAAATGGGACAAAATTTGTACCACGGCATGTTGATGCCGCTCCGTGATAACATGCCAAGTTTCACGAATTTCAGACGAGTTTTGGATTTACTAGAATTGAAAAACCAGGCATCTCAATGTTTTGCCGGCAATCAATGGTGCCCCGGTGTTTGAATTGATTCCTATTACTTGCATGGGACCTAAGCATGCACCCAAGGACACATATTTGATTTTTCAACCAATTTATATGCACTGCAGCATGTGCATGTAGTTCAAATTTGAATTATGCACGTAAAATACATTGAAAACTCAGTTAATGTATAAAAATGTCCAAACAAACCTCGAAAAATGACAAAAATTCACACAACACTCCTGTTGTTCTATGTTGACACGAGAAAAAAATTGAAAGCAATAAGAGGCAATGGATATCGTTTCGTCCCCAATGGAGGGACGTTCCCTACCAAAAACCATCATGCTTGTTGTGAGAAGCTCCGGTTTGTGGGAAGCCTATACCCAAACCTGCCCCAACTGGGACAAAGTTTGTACAACGGCATGTTGATGCCGCTCCGTGATACCATGCAAAGTTTCATGAATTCCAGAGGAGTTTTGGATTTAAAAGAAATGAAAAATCAGGCATCTCAGTTTTTTGCCGGCAATCAACGGTGCCCCGGTGTTTGAAATTCATTCCCATTTCTTGCACGGGACCTAAGCATGCAACCAAGGACATAGATTTGATTTTTCAAGCAATTCATATGCACTGGAGCATATGCATGTAGTTCAAATTTGAATTATGAACATAAAATGCATTGGAAACTCACTTAATGCATAAAAATGTCCAAACGAACCCTGAAAAATCACAAAAATTCACACAACACTCCGGTTGTTCTATGTTGACACGAGAAAAAAATTTGAAAGCAATAAGAGGCAATGGATATCCTTTCGTCCCCGAAGGTGGAACGTTCCCTACCGAAAACTATCATGCTTGTTGCGAGAAGCTCCGGTTTGTGAGAAGCATATACCCAAACATGCCCCAAATGGGACAAAATTTGTACCATGGCATGTTGATGCCACTCTGTGATAGGATGCCAAGTTTCATTAATTTCAGACGAGTTTTGGATTTACTAGAATTTAAAAACCAGGCATCTCAATGTTTTGCCGACAATCAATGGTGCCCCGGTGTTTGAAATTCATTCCCATTACTTGCATGGGACCTAAGCATGCACCCAAGGACACAGATTTGATTTTTCACCCAATTTATATGCACTGGAGCATGTGCATGTAGTTCATATTTGAATTATGCACATAAAATGCATTGAAAAATCAGTTAATGCATAAAAATGTCCAAACGAACCGCGAAAAAAGATAAAAATTCACACAACACTCCGGTTGTTCTATGTTGACACGAGAATTTTTTTAAAAGCAATAAGAGGCAATAGATATCGTTTCGTCCCCAAAGGTGGGACGTTCCCTGCCGAAAACCATCATGCTTGTTGTGAGAAGCTCCGGTTTGTGAGAAGCACGTACCCAAACCTGCCCCAAATGGCACAAAATTTGCACTACGGCATGTTGATGCCGGTCCATGATAGCTTGCCAAGTTACATGTATTTCAGACGAGTTTTGGATTGACTAGAATTCAAAAACCTGGCATCTCATTGTTTTGCCGGCAATCAATGATGCCCCGGTGTTTGAAATTCATTCCCATTTCTTGCATGCCACCTAAGCATGCACCCAGGGACATAGATTTGATTTTTCAACCAATTCATATGCACTGGAGCATATGCATGTAGTTCGACTTTGAATTATGCACATAAAAAGCATTGGAAACTCAGCTAATGCATAAAAATATCCAAACAAACCCTGAAAAATCACAAAAATTCACACAACACTCCTGTTGTTCTATGTTGACACGAGAAAAAAATTGACAGCAATAAGAGGCAATGGATATCGTTTCGTCCCCAACGGTGGGACGTTCCCTACTGAAAACCATCATGCTTGTTGTGAGAAGATCCGGTTTGTGAGAAGCATATACCCAAACCTGCCCCAACTGGGACAACATTTGTACCACGGCATGTTGGTGCCGCTCCGTGATAGCATGCCAACTTTCATGAATTCCAGACGAGTTTTGGATTTACTGGAATTTAAAGACCAGGCATCTCAATGTTTTGCAGGCAATCAACGGTTCCCCGGTGTTTGAAATTCATTCCCATTTCTTGCATGGGACCTAAGCATGCACCCAAGGACACATATTTTATTATTCAACCAATTTATATGCACTGGAGCATGTGCATGTAGTTCAAATTTGAATTATGCACATAAAATGCATTGATAACTCAGTTAATGCATAAAAATATCCAAACAAACATCGAAAAAACACAAAAATTCACACAACACTCCGGTTGTTCTATGTTGACACCAGAAAAAATTCGAAAGCAATAAGAGGCAATGGATATCATTTCGTCCCCAAAGGTGGGACGTTCCCTACCGAAAACTATCATGCTTGTTGTGAGAAGCTCCGCTTTGTGAGTAGCATATACCCGAACCTGCCCCAAATGGGACAAAATTTGTACCAAGGCATGTTGATGTTGCTCCGTGATAGCATGCCAAGTTTCATGAATTTCAGACGAGTTTTGGATTTAATAGAATTTAAAAACCAGGCATCTCAATGTTTTGCCGGCAATCAATGGTGCCCCGGTGTTTGAAATTCATTCCTATTACTTGCATGGGACATAAGCATGCACCCCAAGGGGACATATTTGATTTTTCAACCAATTTATATGCACTGCAGCATGTGCATGTAGTTCAAATTTGAATTATGCACGTAAAATGCATTGAAAACTTAGTTAATGCATAAAAATGTCCAAACGAACCTCGAAAAATGACAAAAATTCACACAACACTCCTGTTGTTCTATGTTGACACGAGAAAAAAATTGAAAGCAATAAGAGGCAATGGATATCGTTTCGTCCCCAAAGGTGGGACGTTCCCTACCAAAAACCATCATGCTTGTTGTGAGAAGCTCCGGTTTGTGGGAAGCCTATACCCAAACCTGCCCCAACTAGGACAAAATTTGTACAACGGCATGTTGATGCCCCTCCGTGATAGCATGCAAAGTTTCATGAATTCCAGACCAGTTTCGGATTTAAAAGAAATTAAAAACCAGGCATCTCAATTTTTTACCGGCAATCAACGGTGCCCTGCTGTTTGAAATTCATTCCCATTTCTTGCATGGGACCTAATTATGTACCCAAGGACATAGATTTGATTTTTCAACCAATTCATATGCACTGGAGCATATGCATGTGGTTCAAATTTGAATTATGAACATAAAATGCATTGGAAACTCAGTTAATGCATAAAAATGTCCAAACGAACCCTGAAAAATCACAAAAATTCACACAACACTCCGGTTGTTCTATGTTGACACGAGAATTTTTTTTGAAAGCAATAAGAGGCAATGGATATCGTTTCGTCCCCAAAGGTGGGACATTCCCTACCGAAAACCATCATGCTTGTTGTGAGAAGCTCCGGTTTGTGAGAAGCATATACCCAAACCTACCCCAAATGGGACAAAATTTGCACCACAGCATGTTGATGGCGCTCCATGATAGCTTGCCAAGTTACATGTATTTCAGGGGAGTTTTGGATTTACTAGAATTTAAAAACCAGGCATCTCAATGTTTTGCCGGCAATCAATGGTGCCCCGGTGTTTGAAATTCATTCCCATTACTTGCATGGGACCTAAGCATGCACCCAAGGACACAGATTTGATTTTTCAACCAATTTATATGCACTGGAGCATGTGCATGTAGTTCAAATTTGAATTATCCAAACGAACCCCGAAAAAACACAAAAATTCACACAACACTCCAGTTGTTCTATGTTGACACAGAAAAAAAAATTGAAAGCAATAAGAGGCAATGGATATCGTTTCGTCCCCAAAGGTGGGACGTTCCCTACCGAAAACCATCATGCTTGTTGTGAGAAGCTCCGGTTTATGAGAAGCATATACCCAAACCTGCCCCATATGGGACAAAAATTGTACCACGGCATGTTGATGCTGCTCCGTGATAGCATGCCAAGTTTCATGAATTTCAGACGAGTTTTGGATTTACTGGAATATAAAAACCAGGCATCTCAATGTTTTGCCGGCAATCAATGGTGCCCCGGTGTTTGAAATTCATTCCTATTACTTGCATGGGACCTAAGCATGCACCCAAGGACACATATTTGATTTTCCAACCAATTTATATGCACTTCAGCATGTGCATGTAGTTCAAATTTGAATTATGCACGTAAAATGCATTGAAAACTCAGTTAATGCATAAAAATGTCCAAACGAACCTCGAAAAATGACAAAAATTCACACAACACTCGAGTTGTTCTATGTTGACACGAGAAAAAAATTGAAAGCAATAAGAGGAAATGGATATCGTTTCGTCCCCAAAGGTGGGACGTTCCCTACCAAAAACCATCATGCTTGTTCTGAGAAGCTCCGGTTGTTGGGAAGCCTATACCCAAACCTGCCCCAACTAGGACAAAATTTGTACAACGGCATGTTGATGCCGCTCCGTGATAGCATGCAAAGTTTCATGAATTCCAAACGAGTTTTGGATTTAAAAGAAATTAAAAACCAGGCATCTCAATATTTTGCCGGCAATCAACGGTGCCCCGGTGTTTGAAATTCATTCCCATTTCTTGCATGGGACCTAAGCATGCACCCAAGGAGATAGCTTTGATTTTTCAACCAATTCATATGCATTGGAGCATATGCATGTAGTTCAAATTTGAATTATGAACATATAATGCATTGGAAACTCAGATAATGCATAAAAATGTACAAACGAACCCTGAAAAATTAAAAAAAATCACAAAACACTCCTGGTGTTCTATGTTGACACGAGAATTTTTTTTAAAGCAATAAGAGGCAATAAATATCGTTTCGTCCCCAAAGGTGGGACGTTCCCTACCGAAAACCATCCTGCTTGTTGTGAGAAGCTCCGGTTTGTGAGAAGCATATACCCAAACCTGCACCAACTGGGACAAAATTTGTACCACGGCATGTTGGCGCCGCTCCGTGATAGCATGCCATGTTTCATGAATTCGAGACGAGTTTTGGATTTACTAGAATTTAAAAACCAGGCATCTCAATGTTTTGCAGGCAATCAACGGCTCCCCGGTGTTTGAAATTCATTCCCATTTCTTGCATGCGACCTAAGCATGCACCCAGGGACTCATATTTGATTTTTCAACCAATTTATATGCACTGGAGCATGTGCATGTAGTTCAAATTTGAATCACGCACATAAAATGCATTGAAAACTCAGTTAACGCATAAAAATATCCAAACGAACACCGAAAAAACACAAAAATTCACACAACACTCCGGTCGTTCTATGTTGAGACGAGAAAAAAAAATTGAAAGCAATAAGAGGCAATGGATATCGTTTCGTCCGCAAAGGTGGAACGTTCCCTACCGAAAACCATCATGCTTGTTGTGAGAAGCTCCGGTTTGTGAGAAGCATATACCCAAACCTGCCCCAAATGGGACAAAATTTGTACCACGGCATGTTGATGCCGCTCCGTGATAGGATGCCAAGTTTCACGAATTTCAGACGAGTTTTGGATTTACTACAATTGAAAAACTAGGCATCTCAATGTTTTGCCGACAATCAATGGTGCCCCGGTGTTTGAAATTCATTCCCATTACTTGCATGGGAGCTAAGCATGCACCCAAGGACACATATTTGATTTTTCAACTAATTTATATGCACTGCAGCATGTGCATGTAGTTCAAATTTGTACTATGCACATAAAATGCATTGAAAACTTAGTGAATGCATAAAAATGTCCAAATGAACCTCGAAAAATCACAAAAATTCACACAACACTCCTGTTGTTCTATGTTGACCTGAGAAAAATTTGAAAGCAATAAGAGGGAATGGATATCGTTTCGCCCCCAAAGGTGGGACATTCCCTACCAAAAACCATCATGCTTGTTGTGAGAAGCTCCGGTTTGTAAGATGCATATACCCAAACCTGCCCCAACTGGGACAAAATTTGTACCACGGCATGTTGATGCCGCTCCATGATAGCATGCAAAGTTTGATGAATTCCAGACGAGTTTTGGATTTAAAAGAAATTGAAACCAGACATCTCAATTTTTTGCCAGCAATCAACGGTGCCCCGGTGTTTGAAATTCATTCCCATTTCTTGCATGGGACCTAAGCATGCACCCAAGGATGCAGATTTGATTTTTCAACCAATTCATATGCACTAGAGCATATGCATGTAGTTCAACTTTGAATTATGCACATAAAAAGCATTGGAAACTCAGCTAATGCATAAAAATGTCCAAACGAACCCTAAAAAATCACAAAAATTCACACAACACTCATGTTGTTCTATGTTGACACGAGACAAAAATTTGAAAGCAATAAGAGGCAATGGATATCGTTTCGTCCCCAAAGGTGGGACGTTCCCTACCGAAAACCATCATGCTTGTTGTGAGAAGCTCCGGTTTGTGAGAAGCATATAGCCAAACCTGCCCCAACTTGGACAAAATTTGTACCACGGCATGTTGGTGCCGGTCCGTGATAGCATGCCAAGTTTCATGAATTCCAGACGAGTTTTGGATTTACTAGAATTTAAAGACCAGGCATCTTAATGTTTGCAGGCAATCAACGCTTCCCCGGTGTTTGAAATTCATTCCCATTTCTTGCATGGGACCTAAGCATGCACCCAAGGACACAGATTTCATTTTTCAACCAATTTATATGCACTGGATCATGTGCATGTAGTTCAAATTTGAATTATGCACATAAAATGCATTGAAAACTCAGTTAATGCATAAAAATATCCAAACGAACCCCGAAAAATCACAAAAATTCGCACAACACTCCTGTTGTTCTATGTTGACATGAGAAAAAAATTGAAAGCAATAAGAGGCAATGGATATCGTCTCGTCCCCAAAGGTGGGACGTTCTCTACCAAAAACCATCATGCTTGTTGTGAGAAGCTCCGGTTTGTGAGAAGCATATACCAAAACCTGCCCCAAATGGGACAAAATTTGTACCAAAGCATGTTGATGCCGCTCCGTGATAGCATGCCAAGTTTCATGAATTTCAGACGAGTTTTGGATTTACTAGAATTTAAAAACCAGGCATCTCAATGTTTTGCCGGCAATCAACGGTGCCTCGGTGTTGAAATTCATTCCCATTTCTTGCATGGGACCTAAGCATGCACCCAAGGACACAGATTTGATTATTCAACCAATTTATATGCGCTGGAGCATGTGCATGTAGTTCAAATTTGAATTATGCACATAAAATGCATTGAAAACTCAGTTAATGCATAAAAATATCCAAACAAACCCCGAAAAAACACAAAAATTCACACAACACTCCGGTTGTTCTATGTTGACCCCAGAAAAAAATTTAAAAGCAATAAGAGGCAATGGATATCGTTTTGTCCCCAAAGGTGGGACGTTCCCTACCGAAAACCATCATGCTTGTTGTGAGAAGATCCGCTTTGTGAGAAGCATATACCCAAAACTGCCCCAAATGGGACAAAATTTGTACCACGACATGTTGATGCCGCTCCGTGATAGCATGCCAAGTTTCATGAATTTCAGACGAGTTTTGGATTTAATAGAATTTAAAAACCAGGCATCTCAATGTTTTGTCGGCAATCAAAGGAGCCCCGGTGTTTGAAATTCATTCCTATTACTTGCATGGGACCTAAGCATGCACCCAAGGACACATATTTGATTTTTCAACCAATTTATATGCACCGCAGCATGTGCATGTAGTTCAAATTTGAATTATGCACGTAAAATGCATTGAAAACTCAGTTAATGCATAAAAATGTCCCAACGAACCTGGAAAAATGACAAAAATTCACACAACACTCCTGCTGTTCTATGTTGACACGAGAAAAAAATTGAAAGCAATAAGAGGCAATGGATAACATTTCGTCCCCAAAGGTGGGACGTTCCCAACCAAAAACCATCATGCTTGTTGTGAGAAGCTCCGGTTTGTGGGAAGCCTATACCCAAACCTGCCCCAACTGGGACAAAATTTGTACAACGGCATGTTGATGCCGCTCCGTGATAGCATGCAAAGTTTCATGAATTCCAGACGAGTTTTGGATTTAAAAGAAATTAAAAACCAGGCATCTCAATTTTTTGCCGGCAATCAACGGTGCCCCGGTGTTTGAAATTCAGTCCCATTTCTTGCATGGGACCTAAGCATGCACCCAAGGACATAGATTTGATTTTTCAACCAATTCATATGCACTGGAGCATAAGCATGTAGTTCAAATTTGAATTATGAACATAAAATGCATTGGAAACTCAGTTAATGCATAAAAATATCCAAACGAACCCTAAAAAATCACAAAAATTCACACAACACTCTGTTTGTTCTATATTGACACGAGAATTTTTTTGAAAGCAATAAGAGGCCATGGATATCGTTTCGTCCCCAAAGGTGGGACGTTCCCTACCGAAAACCATCATGCTTCTTGTGAGAAGCTCCGGTTTGTGAGAGGCATATACCCAAACCTACCCCAAATGGGACAAAATTTGCACCACGGCATGTTGATGCCGCTCCATGATCTCTTGCCAAGTTACATGTATTTCAGACGAGTTTTGGATTTATTAGAATTTAAAAACCAGGCATCTCAATGTTTTGCCGGCAATCAACGATGCCCAGATGTTTGAAATTCATTCCCGTTTCTTGCATGCGACCTAAGCATGCACCCAGGGACAAATATTTGATTTGTCAACCAATTTATGTGCACTTGAGCGTGTGCATGTAGTTCAAATTTGAATCATGCACATAAAATGCATTGAAAACTCGGTTAATGCATAAAAATGTCCAAACGAACCCCGAAAAAACACAAAAATTCACACAACACTCCGGTTTTCCATGTTGACACGAGAAATTTTTTGAAAGCAATAAGAGGCAGTGGATATTGTTTCGTCCCCAAAGGTGGGACGTTCCCTACCGAAAACCATCATGCTTGTTGTGAGAAGCTCCGGTTTGTGAGAAGCATAGACCCAAACCTGCCCCAATTGGGACAGAATTTGTACCACGGCATGTTGGTGCCGCTCCGTGATAGGATGCCAAGTTTCATGAATTCTAGACGAGTTTTGGGTCTACTAGAATTTAAAGACCAGGCATCTCAATGTTTTGCAGGCAATCAACTGTTCCCCGGTGTTTGAAATTCATTCCCATTTCTTGCATGGGACCTAAGCATGCACCCAAGCACACATATTTGATTTTTCAACCAATTTTTATGAACTGAAGCATGTGCATGTAGTTCAAATTTGAATTATGCACATAAAATGCATTGAAAACTCAGTTAATGCATAAAAATATCCAAACGAACCCCGAAAAAACACAAAAATTCACACAACACTCCGGTTGTTCTATGTTGACACAGAAAAAAAATTGAAAGCAATAAGAGGCAATAGATATCGTTTCGTCCCCAAAGGTAGGACGTTCCCTACCGAAAACCATCATGCTTGTTGTGAGAAGCTCCGGTTTGTGAGAAGCATATACCCAAACCTGCCCCAAATGGGACAAAATTTGTACCACGGCATGTTGATGCCGCTCGGTGATAGCATGCCAAGTTTCATGAATTTCAGACGAGTTTTGGATTTACTGGAATTTAAAAACCAGACATCTCAATGTTTTGCCAGCAATCAACTGTTCCCCGGTGTTTGAAATTCATTCCTATTACTTGCATGGGACCTAAGCATGCACCCAAGGACACATATTTGATTTTTCAACCAATTTATACGCACTGGAGCATGTGCATGTACTTCAAATTTGAATTATGCACGTAAAATGCATTGAAAACTCAGTTAATGCATAAAAATGTCCAAATGAACCTCGAAAAATGACAAAAATTTCACACAACACTCCAGTTGTTCTATGTTGACACGAGAAAAAATTGAAAGCAATAAGAGGCAATGGATGTCGTTTCGTCCCCAAAGGTGGGACGTTCCCTACCAAAAACCATCATGCTTGTTGTGAGAAGCTCCGGTTTGTGGGAAGCCTATACCCAAACCTGCCCCAACTGGGACAAAATTTGTACAACGGCATGTTGATGCCGCTCCATGATAGCATGCAAAGTTTCATGAATTCCAGACGAGTCTTGGATTTAAAAGAAATTAAAACCAGGCATCTCAATTTTTTGCCGGCAATCAACGGTGCCCCGGTGTTTGAAATTCATTCCCATTTCTTGCATGGGACCTAAGCATGCACCCAAGGACATAGATTTGATTTTTCAACCAATTCATATGCATTGGAGCATATGCATGTAGTTCAAATTTGAATTATGAACATAAAATGCATTGGAAACTCAGATAATGCATAAAAATGTCCAAACGAACCCTGAAAAATTAAAAAAATCACCAAACACTCCTGGTGTTCTATGTTGACACGAGAATTTTATTTAAAGCAACAAGAGGGAATGGATATCATTTCGTCCCCAAAGGTGGGACGTTCCCAACCGAAAACCATCATGCTTGTTGTGAGAAGATCTGGTTTGTGAGAAGCATATACCCAAACTTGCCCCAAATGGGACAAAATTTGTACCACGACATGTTGATGCCGCTCCGTGATAGCATGCCAAGTTTCATGAATTTCAGACGAGTTTTGGATTTAATAGAATTTAAAAACCAGGCATCTCAATGTTTTGTCGGCAATCAAAGGTTCCCCGGTGTTTGAAATTCATTCCTATTACTTGCATGGGACCTAAGCATGCACCCAAGGACACATATTTGATTTTTCAACCAATTTATATGCACCGCAGCATGTGCATGTAGTTCAAATTTGAATTATGCACGTAAAATGCATTGAAAACTCAATTAATGCATAAAAATGTCCAAACGAACCTGGAAAAATGACAAAAATTCACACAACACTCCTGCTGTTCTATGTTGACACGAGAAAAAAATTGAAAGCAATAAGAGGCAATGGATAACATTTCGTCCCCAAAGGTGGGACGTTCCCTACCAAAAACCATCATGCTTGTTGTGAGAAGCTCCGGTTTGTGGGAAGCCTATACCCAAACCTGCCCCAACTGGGACAAAATTTGTACAACGGCATGTTGATGCCGCTCCGTGATAGCATGCAAAGTTTCATGAATTCCAGACGAGTTTTGGATTTAAAAGAAATTAAAAACCAGGCATCTCAATTTTTTGCCGGCAATCAACGGTGCCCCGGTGTTTGAAATTCATTCCCATTTCTTGCATGGGACCTAAGCATGCACCCAAGGACATAGATTTGATTTTTCAACCAATTCATATGCACTGGAGCATATGCATGTAGTTCAAATTTGAATTATGAACATAAAATGCATTGGAAACTCAGTTAATGCATAAAAATATCCAAACGAACCCTAAGAAATCACAAAAATTCACACAACACTCTGTTTGTTCTATGTTGACACGAGAATTTTTTTGAAAGCAATAAGAGGCCATGGATATCGTTTCGTCCCCAAAGGTGGGACGTTCCCTACCGAAAACCATCATGCTTCTTGTGAGAAGCTCCGGTTTGTGAGAGGCATATACCCAAACCTACCCCAAATGGGACAAAATTTGCACCACGACATGTTGATGCCGCTCCATGATCGCTTGCCAAGTTACATGTATTTCAGACGAGTTTTGGATTTATTAGAATTTAAAAACCAGGCATCTCAATGTTTTGTCGGCAATCAACGATGCCCAGATGTTTGAAATTCATTCCCGTTTCTTGCATGCGACCTAAGCATGCACCCAGGGACACATATTTGATTTGTCAACCAATTTATGTGCACTGGAGCGTGTGCATGTAGTTCAAATTTGAATCATGCAGATAAAATGCATTGAAAACTCGGTTAATGCATAAAAATGTCCAAACGAACCCCAAAAAACACAAAAATTCACACAACACTCCGGTTGTTCCATGTTGACACGAGAATTTTTTTTGAAAGCAATAAGATTCAATGGATATCATTTCGTCCCCAAAGGTGGGACGTGCCCTACCGAAAACCATCATGCTTGTTGTGAGAAGCTCCGGTTTGTGAGAAGCATAGACCCAAACCTGCCCCAATTGGGACAGAATTTGTACCACGGCATGTTGGTGCCGCTCCGTGATAGGATGCCAAGTTTCATGAACTCTAGACGAGTTTTGGGTTTACTAGAATTTAAAGACCAGGCATCTCAATGTTTTGCAGGCAATCAACTGTTCCCCTGTGTTTGAAATTCATTCCCATTTCTTGCATGGGACCTAAGCATGCACCCAAGGACACATATTTGATTTTTCAACCAATTTATATGAACTGAAGCATGTGCATGTAGTTCAAATTTGAATTATGCACATAAAATGCATTGAAAACTCAGTTAATGCATAAAAATATCCAAACGAACCCCGAAAAAACACAAAAATTCACACAACACTCCGGTTGTTCTATGTTGACACAGAAAAAAAAATTGAAAGCAATAAGAGGCAATGGATATCGTTTCGTCCCCAAAGGTGGGACGTTCCCTACCGAAAACCATCATGCTTGTTGTGAGAAGCTCCGGTTTGTGAGAAGCATATACCCAAACCTGCCCCAAATGGGACAAAATTTGTACCACGGCGTGTTGATGCCGCTCGGTGATAGCATGCCAAGTTTCATGAATTTCAGACGAGTTTTGGATTTACTAGAATTTAAAAACATGACATCTCAATGTTTTGCCAGCAATCAACTGTTCCCCGGTGTTTGAAATTCATTCCTATTACTTGCATGGGACCTAAGCATGCACCCAAGGACACATATTTGATTTTTCAACCAATTTATATGCACTGGAGCATGTGCATGTACTTCAAATTTGAATTATGCACGTAAAATGCATTGAAAACTCAGTTAATGCATAAAAATGTCCAAACGAACCTCGAAAAATGACAAAAATTTCACACAACACTCCAGTTGTTCTATGTTGACACGAGAAAAAAATTGAAAGCAATAAGAGGCAATGGATGTCGTTTCGTCCCCAAAGGTGGGACGTTCCCTACCAAAAACCATCATGCTTGTTGTGAGAAGCTCCGGTTTGTGGGAAGCCTATACCCAAACCTGCCCCAACTGGGACAAAATTTGTACAACGGCATGTTGATGCCGCTCCATGATAGCATGCAAAGTTTCATGAATTCCAGACGAGTTTTGGATTTAAAAGAAATTAAAACCAGGCATCTCAATTTTTTGCCGGCAATCAACGGTGCCCCGGTGTTTGAAATTCATTCGCATTTCTTGCATGGGACCTAAGCATGCACCCGAGGACATAGATTTCATTTTTCAACCAATTCATATGCACTGGAGCATAGGCATGTAGTGCAGATTTGAATTATGAACATAAAATGCATTGGAAACTCAGATAATGCATAAAAATGTCCAAACGAACCCTGAAAAATTAAAAAAAATCACCAAACACTCCTGGTGTTCTATGTTGACAAGAGAATTTTTTTAAAGCAATAAGAGGGAATGGATATCGTTTCGTCCCCAAAGGTGGGACGTTCCCAACCGAAAACCATCATGCTTGTTGTGAGAAGATCTGGTTTGTGAGAAGCATATACCCAAACCTGCCCCAAATGGGACAAAATTTGCACCACGGCATGTTGATGCCGCTCCATGATAGCTTGCCAAGTTACATGTATTTCAAACGAGTTTTGGATTTACTAGAATTAAAAAACCAGGCATCTCAATGTTATGCCGGCAATCAACGATGCCCCGATGTTTGAAATTCATTCCCATTTCTTGCATGCGACCTAAGCATGCACCCAGGGACAGATATTTGATTTTTCAACCAATTTATATGCACTGGAGCATGTGCATGTAGTTCAAATTTGAATCACGCACATAAAATGCATTGAAAACTCAGTTAACGGATAAAAATGTCCAAACGAACACCAAAAAAACAGAAAAATTCACACAACACTCCGGTTGTTCTATGTTGAGACGAGAAAAAAATTTGAAAGCAATAAGAGGCAATGGATATCGTTTCGTCCGCAAAGGTGGAACGTTCCCTACCGAAAACTATCATGCTTGTTGTGAGAAGCTCCGGTTTGTGAGAAGCATATACCCAAACCTGCCCGAAATGGGACAAAATTTGTACCACGGCATGTTGATGCCGCTCCGTGACAGGATGCCAAGTTTCATGAATTTCAGAGGAGTTTTGGATTTACTAGAATTTAAAAACCAGGCATCTCAATGTTTTGCCGACAATCAATGGTCCCCCGGTGCTTGAAATTCATTCCCATTACTTGCATGGGACCTAAGCATGCACCCAAGGACACATATCTGATTTTTCAACCAGTTTATATGTACTGTAGCATGTGCATGTAGTTCAAATTTGAACTATGCACATAAAATGCATTGAAAACTTAGTGAATGCATAAAAATGTCCAAATGAACCTCGAAAAATCACAAAAATTCACACAACACTCCTGTTGTTCTATGTTGACACGAGAAAAAATTTGAAAGCAATAAGAGGCAATGGATATCGTTTCGTCCCCAAAGGTGGGACGTTCCCTACCAAAAACCATCATGCCTGTTGTGAGAAGCTCCGGTTTGTAAGATGCATATACCCAAACCTGCCGCAAATGGGACAACATTTTTACCACGGCATGTTGATGCCGCTCCATGATAGCATGCAAAGTTTCATGAATTCCAGATGAGTTTTGGATTTAAAAGAAATTGAAAACCAAGCATCTCAATTTTTTGCCGGCAATCAACGGTGCCCCGGTGTTTGAAATTCATTCCCATTTCTTGCATGCGACCTAAGCATGCACCCAGGGACACAGATTTGATTTTTCAACCAATTTATATGCACTGGAGCATGTGCATGTAGTTCAAATTTGAATCATGCACATAAAATGCATTGAAAACTCAGTTAATGCGTAAAAATGTCCAAACGAACCCCGAAAAAACACAAAAATTCACACAACACTCCGGTTGTTCACGAGAAAATAATTTGAAAGCAATAAGTCGCAATGGATATCGTTTCATCCCCAAAGGTGGAACGTTCCCTACCGAAAACCAACATGCTTGGTGTGAGAAGCTCTGGTTTGTGAGAAGCATATACCCAAACCTGCCCCAAATGGGACAAAATTTGTACCACGGCATGTTGATGCCGCTCCATGATAGGATGCCAAGTTTCATGAATTTCAGACGAGTTTTGGATTTACTAGAATTTAGAAACCAGGCATCTCAATGTTTTGCCGGCAATCAACAGTGCCCCGGTGTTTGAAATTCATTCCCATTATTTGCATGGGACCTAAGCATGCACCCAAGGACACATATTTGATTTTTCAACCAATTTATATGCACTGCAGCATGTGCATGTAGTTCAAATTTGAATTCTGTACATAAAATGCATTGAAAACTCAGTTAATGCATAAAAATGTCCAAACGAACCTCGAAAAATCACAAAAATTCACACAACACTCCTGTTGTTCTATTTTGACACGAGAAAAAATTGGAAAGCAATAAGAGGCAATGGATATCGTTTCGTCCCAAAAGGTGGGACGTTCCCTACCGAAAACCATCATGCTTGTTGTGAGAAGATCTTGTTTGTGTGAAGCATACACCCAAACCTGCCCCAGATGGGACAAAATTTGTACACGGCATGTTGATGCCGCTCCATGATAGCTTGCCAAGTTACATGTATTTCTGACGAGTTTTGGATTTACTAGAATTTAAAAACCACGCATCTCAATGTTTTGCCGGCAATCAACGATGCCCCAATTTTTGAAATTCATTCCCATCTCTTGCATGCGACCTAAGCATGCACCCAGGGACACAGATTTGATTTTTCAACCAATTTATATGCACTGCAGCATGTGCATGTAGTTCAAATTTGAATCATGCACATAAAATGCATTGAAAACGCAGTTAATGGATAAAAATGTACAAACAAACCCCAAGTTTCATGAATTCCAGACGAGTTTTGGATTTACTAGAATATAAAAACATGGCATCTCAATATTTTGCAGGCAATCAACGGTGCCCCGGTGTTTGAAATTTATTCCCATTTCTTGCATGGGACCTAAGCATGCACTGTAGGACACAAATTTGATTTTTCAACAATTTTATATGCACTGGAGCATGTGCATGTAGTTCAAATTTGAATCATGCACATAAAATGCATTGAAAACGCAGTTAATGGATAAAAATGTCCAAACAAACCCCGAAAAATCACAAAATTCACACAACACTCCTGTTGTCCTATGTTGACACGAGAAAAAAATTTGAAAGCAATAAGAGGCAATTGATATCGTTTCGTCCCCAAAGGTGGGATGTTCCCTACCGGAAACCATCATGCTTGTTGCGAGAAGCTCCGGTTTGTGAGAAGCATATACCCAAACCTGCCCCAAATGGGACAAAATTTGTACCACGGCATGTTGATGCCGCTCCATGATAGCATGCCAAGTTTGATGAATTTCAGACGAGTTTTGGATTTACTAGAATTTAAAAACCAGACATCTCAATGTTTTGCCGGCAATCAACGGTGCCCCGGTGTTTGAAATTCATTCCCATTTCTTGCATGGGACCTAAGCATGCACCCAAGGACACTGATTTGATTTTTCAACCAATTTCTATGCACTTGAGCATGTGCATGTAGTTCAAATTTGAATTATGCACATAAAATGCATTGAAAACTCAGTTAATGCATAAAAATGTCCAAACAAACCCCGAAAAATCACAAAATTCACACAACACTCCTGTTGTCCTATGTTGACACGAGAAAAAAATTTGAAAGCAATAAGAGGCAATTGATATCGTTTCGTCCCCAAAGGTGGGATGTTCCCTACCGGAAACCATCATGCTTGTTGCGAGAAGCTCCGGATTGTGAGAAGCATATACCCAAACCTGCCCCAAATGGGACAAAATTTGTACCACGGCATGTTGCTGCCGCTCCATGATAGCATGCCAAGTTTGATGAATTTCAGACGAGTTTTGGATTTACTAGAATTTAAAAACCAGACATCTCAATGTTTTGCCGGCAATCAACGGTGCCCCGGTGTTTGAAATTCATTCCCATTTCTTGCATGGGACCTAAGCATGCACCCAAGGACACTGATTTGATTTTTCAACCAATTTCTATGCACTTGAGCATGTGCATGTAGTTCAAATTTGAATTATGCACATAAAATGCATTGAAAACTCAGTTAATGCATAAAAATGTCCAAACAAACCCCGAAAAATCACAAAATTCAGACAACACTCCTGTTGTCCTATGTTGACACGAGAAAAAAAATTGAAAGCAATAAGAGGCAATTGATATCGTTTCGTCCCCAAAGGTGGGATGTTCCCTACCGGAAACCATCATGCTTGTTGCGAGAAGCTCCGGTTTGTGAGAAGCATATACCCAAACCTGCCCCAAATGGGACAAAATTTGTACCACGGCATGTTGCTGCCGCTCCATGATAGCATGCCAAGTTTGATGAATTTCAGACGAGTTTTGGATTTACTAGAATTTAAAAACCAGACATCTCAATGTTTTGCCGGCAATCAACGGTGCCCCGGTGTTTGAAATTCATTCCCATTTCTTGCATGGGACCTAAGCATGCACCCAAGGACACTGATTTGATTTTTCAACCAATTTCTATGCACTTGAGCATGTGCATGTAGTTCAAATTTGAATTATGCACATATAATGCATTGAAAACTCAGTTAATGCATAAAAATGTCCAAACGAACCACAAAAAATAAAAAAATTCACACAACACTCCAGTTGTTCTATGTTGACATGAGAAAAAAATTTGAAAGCAATAAGAGGCAATAATTATCGTTTCATCCCCAAAGGTGGGACGTTCCCTACCGAAAACCATCATGCTTGTTGTGAGAAGTTTTAGTTTGTGAGAAGCATATACCCAAACCTGCCCCAACTGGGACAAAATTTGTACCACGACATGTTGATGCCGCTCCGTGATAGCATGCCAAGTTTCATGAATTCCAGACGAGTTTTGGATTTACTAGAATATAAAAACATGGCATCTCAATATTTTGCAGGCAATCAACGGTGCCCCGGTGTTTGAAATTTATTCCCATTTCTTGCATGGGACCTAAGCATGCACTGTAGGACACAAATTAGATTTTTCAACAATTTTATATGCACTGGAGCATGTGCATGTAGTTCAAATTTGAATCATGCACATAAAATGCATTGAAAACGCAGTTAATGGATAAAAATGTCCAAACAAACCCCGAAAAATCACAAAATTCACACAACACTCCTGTTGTCCTATGTTGACACGAGAAAAAAATTTGAAAGCAATAAGAGGCAATTGATATCGTTTCGTCCCCAAAGGTGGGATGTTCCCTACCGGAAACCATCATGCTTGTTGCGAGAAGCTCCGGTTTGTGAGAAGCATATACCCAAACCTGCCCCAAATGGGACAAAATTTGTACCACGGCATGTTGATGCCGCTCCATGATAGCATGCCAAGTTTGATGAATTTCAGACGAGTTTTGGATTTACTAGAATTTAAAAACATGGCATCTCAATATTTTGCAGGCAATCAACGGTGCCCCGGTGTTTGAAATTTATTCCCATTTCTTGCATGGGACCTAAGCATGCACTGTAGGACACAAATTTGATTTTTCAACAATTTTATATGCACTGGAGCATGTGCATGTAGTTCAAATTTGAATCACGCACATAAAATGCATTGAAAACACAGTTAATGGATAAAAATGTCCAAACAAACCCCGAAAAATCACAAAATTCACACAACACTCCTGTTGTCCTATGTTGACACGAGAAAAAAATTTGAAAGCAATAAGAGGCAATTGATATCGTTTCGTCCCCAAAGGTGGGATGTTCCCTACCGGAAACCATCATGCTTGTTGCGAGAAGCTCCGGTTTGTGAGAAGCATATACCCAAACCTGCCCCAAATGGGACAAAATTTGTACCACGGCATGTTGATGCCGCTCCATGATAGCATGCCAAGTTTGATGAATTTCAGACGAGTTTTGGATTTACTAGAATTTAAAAACCAGACATCTCAATGTTTTGCCGGCAATCAACGGTGCCCCGGTGTTTGAAATTCATTCCCATTTCTTGCATGGGACCTAAGCATGCACCCAAGGACACTGATTTGATTTTTCAACCAATTTCTATGCACTTGAGCATGTGCATGTAGTTCAAATTTGAATTATGCACATATAATGCATTGAAAACTCAGTTAATGCATAAAAATGTCCAAACGAACCTCAAAAAATAAAAAAAATCACACAACACTCCGGTTGTTCTATGTTGACACGAGAAAAGAATTTGAAAGCAATACGAGGCAATGGATATCGTTTCGTCTACAAAGGTGGGACGTTCCCTACCGAAAACCATCATGCTTGTTGTGAGCAGCTTTAGTTTGTGAGAAGCATATACCCAAACCTGCCGCAACTGGGACAAAATTTGTACCACGACATGTTGATGCCGCTCCGTGATAGCATGCCAAGTTTCATGAATTCCAGACGAGTTTTGGATTTACAAGAAATTAAAAACTAGGCATCTCAATTTTTGTCGGCAATCAACGGTGCCCCGGTGTTTGAAATTCATTCCCATTTCTTGCATGGGACCTAAGCATGCACACAAGGACATAGATTTGATTTTTCAACCAATTCATATGCACTGGAGCATATGCATGGAGTTCAAATTTGAATTTTGCACATAAAATGCATTTAAAACTCAGTTAATGCATAAAAATGTCCAAACGAACCCCAAAAATTCACAAAAATTCACACAACACTCCTGTTGTTCTATGTTGACACGAGAAAAAAATTGAAAGCAATAAGAGGCAATGGATATCGTTTCGTCCCCAAAGGTGGGATGTTCCCTACCGAAAACCATCATGCTTGTTGTGAGAAGCTCCGGTTTGTGAGAAGCATATACCCAAACCTGCCCCAAATGGGACAAAATTTGTACCACGGCATGTAGCTGCCGCTCCGTGATAGCATGCCAAGTTTCATGAATTTCAGACAAGTTTCGGATTTACTAGAATTTAAAAACCAGGCATCTCAATGTTTTGTCGGCAATCAATGGTGCCCCGGTGTTTGAAATTCATTCCCATTACTTGCATGGGACCTAAGCATGCACCCAAGGACACAGATATTATTTTTCAACCAATTTATATGCACTGCAGCATGTGCATGTAGTTCAAATTTGAATATGGACATAAAATGCATTGAAAACTCAGTTGATGCATAAAAATGTCCAATCGAACCTCGAAAAATCAAAAAAAATCACACAACACTACTGTTGTTCTATGTTGACACGAGAAAAAATTTGAAAGCAATAAGAGGCAATAGATATTGTTTTGTTCCCAAAGGTGGGACGGTCCCTACCGAAAACCATCATGATTGTTGTGAGAAGCTTTAGTTTGTGAGAAGCATATACCCAAACCTGCCGCAACTGGGACAAAATTTGTACCACGGCATGTTGATGCCGCTCCGTGAGAGCATGCATAGTTTCATGAATTCCAGACGAGTTTTTGTTTTACAAGAAATTAAAAACTAGGCATCTCAATTTTTTGTCGGCAATCAACGGTGCCCCGGTGTTTGAAATTCATTCCCATTTCTTGCATGGGACCTAAGCATGCACACAAGGACATAGATTTGATTTTTCAACCAATTCATATGCACTGGAGCATATGCATGGAGTTCAAATTTGAATTATGGACATAAAATGCATTGAATTATTGTTTCGGCCCCAAAGGTGGGACGTTCCCAACCGAAAACCATCATGGTTGTTGTGAGATGCTTTAGTTTGTGAGAAGCATATACCCAAACCTGCCCCAACTGGGACGAAATTTGTACCACGGCATGTTGATGTCACTCCGTGATAGCATGCAAAGTTTCATGAATTCCAGACGAGTTTTGGATTTACAAGAAATTAAAAACTAGGCATCTCAATTTTTTGTCGGCAATCAACAGTGCCCCGGTGTTTGAAATTCATTCCCATTACTTGCATGGGACCTAAGCCTGCAAACAAGGACACACATTTGATTTTTCAACCAATTCATATGCACTGGAGCATATGCATGTAGTTCAAATTTGAATTATGCACATAAAATGCATTGAAAACTCAGTTAATGCATAGAAAAGTTCAAACGAACCCCAAAAATCACAAAAATTCACACAACACTCCTGGTGTTCTATGTTGACATGAGAAAAAAATTGAAAGCAATAAGAGGCAATGGATATCGTTTCGTCCCCAAAGGTGGGACGTTCCCTACCGAAAACCTTCATGCTTGTTGTGAGAAGCTCCGGTTTGTGAGAAGCATATACCCAAACCTGCCCCAACTGGGAGAAAATTTGTACCACGACATGTTGATGCCGCTGCGTGATAGCATGCCAAGTTTCATAAATTCCACGCGAGTTTTGGATTCACGAGAATTTAAAAACATGGCATCTCAATGTTTTGCCGGCAATCAACAGTGCCCCGGTGTTTGAAATTTATTCCCATTTCCTGCATGAAACCTAAGCATGCACCGAAGGACACAGATTTGATTTTTCAACCAATTTAAATGCACTGGAGCATGTGCATGTAGTTCAAATTTGAACCATGCACATAAAATTTATTGAAAACTCAGTTAATGAATAAAAATGTCCAAACGAACCCCGAAAAATCACAAAATTCACACAACACTCCCGTTGTTCTATGTTGACACGAGAAAAAAAATTGAAAGCAATAAGAGGCAATTGATATTGTTTCGTCCCCAAAGGTGGGATGTTCCCTACCGAAAACCATCATGCTTGTTGTGAGAAGCTCCGGTTTGTGAGAAGCATATACCCAAACCTGCCCCAAATGGGACAAAATTTGTACCACGTCATGTTGATGCCGCTCCATGATAGCATGCCAAGTTTCATGAATTTCAGACGAGTTTTGGATTTACTAGAATTTAAAAAGTAGGCATCTCCATGTTTTGCCGGCAATCAACGGTGCCCCGGTGTTTGAAATTCATTCCCATTTCTTGCCTGGGACCTAAGCATGCACCCAAGGACACAGATTTGATTTTTCAACCAATTCATATGCACTGGAGCATATGCATGTAGTTCAAATTTGAATTATGCACATAAAATGCATTGAAAACTCAGTTAATGCATAGAAAAGTCCAAACGAACCCCAAAAATCACAAAAATTCACACAACACTCCTGGTGTTCTATGTTGACATGAGAAAAAAATTGAAAGCAATAAGAGGCAATGGATATCGTTTCGTCCCCAAAGGTGGGACGTTCCCTACCGTAAACCTTCATGCTTGTTGTGAGAAGCTCCGGTTTGTGAGAAGCATATACCCAAACCTGCCCCAACTGGGAGAAAATTTGTACCACGACATGTTGATGCCGCTGCGTGATAGCATGCCAAGTTTCATAAATTCCAGGCGAGTTTTGGATTCACGAGAATTTAAAAACATGGCATCTCAATGTTTTGCAGGCAATCAACTGTGCCCCGGTGTTTGAAATTTATTCCCATTTCTTGCATGGAACCTAAGCATGCACCGAAGGACACAGATTTGATTTTTCAACCAATTTAAATGCACTCGAGCATGTGCATGTAGTTCAAATTTGAATCATGCACATAAAATTTATTGAAAACTCAGTTAATGAATAAAAATGTCCAAACGAACCCCGAAAAATCACAAAATTCACACAACACTCCCGTTGTTCTATGTTGACACGAGAAAAAAAATTGAAAGCAATAAGAGGCAATTGATATCGTTTCGTCCCCAAAGGTGGGATGTTCCCTACCGAAAACCATCATGCTTGTTGTGAGATGCTCCGGTTTGTGAGAAGCATATACCCAAACCTGCCCCAAATGGGACAAAATTTGTACCACGTCATGTTGATGCCGCTCCATGATAGCATGCCAAGTTTCATGAATTTCAGACAAGTTTCGGATTTACTAGAATTTAAAAAGCAGGCATCTCAATGTTTTGCCGGCAATCAACGGTGCCCCGGTGTTTGAAATTCATTCCCATTTCTTGCCTGGGACCTAAGCATGCACCCAAGGACAAATATTTGATTTTTCAACCAATTCATATGCACTGGAGCATATGCATGTAGTTCAAATTTGAATTATGCACATAAAATGCATTGAAAACTCAGTTAATGCATAGAAAAGTCCAAACGAACCCCAAAAATCACAAAAATTCACACAACACTCCTGGTGTTCTATGTTGACATGAGAAAAAAATTGAAAGCAATAAGAGGCAATGGATATCGTTTCGTCCCCAAAGGTGGGACGTTCCCTACCGAAAACCTTCATGCTTGTTGTGAGAAGCTCCGGTTTGTGAGAAGCATATACCCAAACCTTCCCCAACTGGGAGAAAATTTGTACCACGACATGTTGATGCCGCTGCGTGATAGCATGCCAAGTTTCATAAATTCCAGGCGAGTTTTGGATTCACGAGAATTTAAAAACATGGCATCTCAATGTTTTGCAGGCAATCAACAGTGCCCCGGTGTTTGAAATTTATTCCCATTTCTTGCATGGAACCTAAGCATGCACCGAAGGACACAGATTTGATTTTTCAACCAATTTAAATGCACTGGAGCATGTGCATGTAGTTCAAATTTGAATCATGCACATAAAATTTATTGAAAACTCAGTTAATGAATAAAAATGTCCAAACGAACCCCGAAAAATCACAAAATTCACACAACACTCCCGTTGTTCTATGTTGACACGAGAAAAAAAATTGAAAGCAATAAGAGGCAATTGATATCGTTTCGTGCCCAAAGGTGGGATGTTCCCTACCGAAAACCATCATGCTTGTTGTGAGATGCTCCGGTTTGTGAGAAGCATATACCCAAACCTGCCCCAAATGGGACAAAATTTGTACCACGTCATGTTGATGCCGCTCCATGATAGCATGCCAAGTTTCATGAATTTCAGACGAGTTTTGGATTTACTAGAATTTAAAAAGCAGGCATCTCAATGTTTTGCCGGTAATCAACGGTGCCCCGGTGTTTGAAATTCATTCCCATTTCTTGCCTGGGACCTAAGCATGCACCCAAGGACACAGATTTGATTTTTCAACCAATTCATATGCACTGGAGCATATGCATGTAGTTCAAATTTGAATTATGCACATAAAATGCATTGAAAACTCAGTTAATGCATAAAAATGTCAAAACGAACCCCAAAAATTCACAAAAATTCACACAACACACCTGTTGTTCTATGTTGACACGAGAAAAAAAATTGAAAGCAATAAGAGGCAATGGATATCGTTTCGTCCCCAAAGATGGGACGTTCCCTACCGAAAACCATCATGCTTGTTGTGAGAAGCTCCGGTTTGTGAGAAGCATATACCCAAACCTGCCCCAAATGGGACAAAATTTGTACCACGGCATGTTGATGCCGCTCCGTGATAGCATGCAAAGTTTCATGAATTCCAGACGAGTTTTGGATTTACAAGAAATTAAAAACTAGGCATCTCAATTTTTTGTCGGCAATCAACGGTGCTCCGGTGTTTGAAATTCATTCCCATTTCTTGCATGGGACCTAAGCATGCACCCAAGGACACTGATTTGATTTTTCAACCAATTTCTATGCACTTGAGCATGTGCATGTAGTTCAAATTTGAATTATGCACATAAAATGCATTGAAAACTCAGTTAATGCATAAAAATGTCCAAACGAACCTC
Organism: Triticum aestivum; assembly: GCF_018294505.1. Classification (NCBI taxonomy): domain Eukaryota; kingdom Viridiplantae; phylum Streptophyta; class Magnoliopsida; order Poales; family Poaceae; genus Triticum; species Triticum aestivum. Next base: position 171,748,393 of record NC_057805.1, on the reverse strand, counting down.
AAAAAATAAAAAAAATCACACAACACTCCGGTTGTTCTATGTTGACACGAGAAAAGAATTTGAAAGCAATACGAGGCAATGGATATCGTTTCGTCTACAAAGGTGGGACGTTCCCTACCGAAAACCATCATGCTTGTTGTGAGAAGCTCCGGTTTGTGAGAAGCATATACCCAAACCTGCCCCAAATGGGACAAAATTTGTACCACGGCATGTAGCTGCCGCTCCGTGATAGCATGCCAAGTTTCATGAATTTCAGACAAGTTTCGGATTTACTAGAATTTAAAAACCAGGCATCTCAATGTTTTGTCGGCAATCAATGGTGTCCCGGTGTTTGAAATTCATTCCCATTACTTGCATAGGACCTAAGCATGCACCCAAGGACACATATTTTATTTTTCAACCAATTTATATGCACTGCAGCATGTGCATGTAGTTCAAATTTGAATATGGACATAAAATGCATTGAAAACTCAGTTGATGCATAAAAATGTCCAATCGAACCTCGAAAAATCACAAAAAATCACACAACACTCCTGTTGTTCTATGTTGACACGAGAAAAAATTTGAAAGCAATCAGAGGCAATAGATATCGTTTCGTTCCCAATGGTGGGACGTTCCCTACCGAAAACCATCATGCTTGTTGTGAGAAGCTTTAGTTTGTGAGAAGCATATACCCAAACCTGCCGCAACTGGGACAAAATTTGTACCACGGCATGTTGATGCCGCTCCGTGAGAGCATGCATAGTTTCATGAATTCCAGACGAGTTTTGGATTTACAAGAAATTAAAAACTAGGCATCTCAATTTTTTGTCGGCAATCAACGGTGCCCCGGTGTTTGAAATTCATTCCCATTTCTTGCATGGGACCTAAGCATGCACACAAGGACATAGATTTGATTTTTCAACCAATTCATATGCACTGGAGCATATGCATGGAGTTCAAATTTGAATTTTGCACATAAAATGCATTCAAAACTCAGTTAATGCATAAAAATGTCCAAATGAGCCCCAAAAATCACAAAAATTCACACAACACTCCTGTTGTTCTATGTTGACACGAGAAAAAAATTTGAAAGCAATAAGAGGCAATGGATATCATTTCGTCCCCAAAGGTGGGACGTCCCCTACCGAAAACCATCATGCTTGTTGTGAGAAGCTTCGGTTTGTGAGAAGCATATACCCAAACCTGCCCCAACTGGGACAAAATTTGTACCACGACATGTTGATGCCGCTCCGTGATAGCATGCCAAGTTTCATGAATTCCAGACGAGTTTTGGATTTACTAGAATTTAAAAACATGGCATCTCAATGTTTTGCAGGCAATCAACGGTGCCCCAGTGTTTGAAATTTATTCCCATTTCTTGCATGGAACCTAAGCATGCACCGAAGGACACAGATTTGATTTTTCAACCAATTTAAATGCACTGGAGCATGTGCATGTAGTTCAAATTTGAATCATGCACATAAAATTTATTGAAAACTCAGTTAATGAATAAAAATGTCCAAACGAACCCCGAAAAATCACAAAATTCACACAACACTCCCGTTGTTCTATGTTGACACGAGAAAAAAATTGAAAGCAATAAGAGGCAATTGATATCGTTTCGTCCCCAAAGGTGGGATGTTCCCTACCGAAAACCATCATGCTTGTTGTGAGATGCTCCGGTTTGTGAGAAGCATATACCCAAACCTGCCCCAAATGGGACAAAATTTGTACCACGTCATGTTGATGCCGCTCCATGATAGCATGCCAAGTTTCATGAATTTCAGACGAGTTTTGGATTTACTAGAATTTAAAAAGCAGGCATCTCAATGTTTTGCCGGCAATCAACGGTGCCCCGGTGTTTGAAATTCATTCCCATTTCTTGCCTGGGACCTAAGCATGCACCCAAGGACACAGATTTGATTTTTCAACCAATTCATATGCACTGGAGCATATGCATGTAGTTCAAATTTGAATTATGCACATAAAATGCATTGAAAACTCAGTTAATGCATAGAAAAGTCCAAACGAACCCCAAAAATCACAAAAATTCACACAACACTCCTGGTGTTCTATGTTGACATGAGAAAAAAATTGAAAGCAATAAGAGGCAATGGATATCGTTTCGTCCCCAAAGGTGGGACGTTCCCTACCGAAAACCTTCATGCTTGTTGTGAGAAGCTCCGGTTTGTGAGAAGCATATACCCAAACCTTCCCCAACTGGGAGAAAATTTGTACCACGACATGTTGATGCCGCTGCGTGATAGCATGCCAAGTTTCATAAATTCCAGGCGAGGTTTGGATTCACGAGAATTTAAAAACATGGCATCTCAATGTTTTGCAGGCAATCAACAGTGCCCCGGTGTTTGAAATTTATTCCCATTTCTTGCATGGAACCTAAGCATGCACCGAAGGACACAGATTTGATTTTTCAACCAATTTAAATGCACTGGAGCATGTGCATGTAGTTCAAATTTGAATCATGCACATAAAATTTATTGAAAACTCAGTTAATGAATAAAAATGTCCAAACGAACCCCGAAAAATCACAAAATTCACACAACACTCCCGTTGTTCTATGTTGACACGAGAAAAAAAATTGAAAGCAATAAGAGGCAATTGATATCGTTTCGTCCCCAAAGGTGGGATGTTCCCTACCGAAAACCATCATGCTTGTTGTGAGATGCTCCGGTTTGTGAGAAGCATATACCCAAACCTGCCCCAAATGGGACAAAATTTGTACCACGTCATGTTGATGCCGCTCCATGATAGCATGTCAAGTTTCATGAATTTCAGACGAGTTTTGGATTTACTAGAATTTAAAAAGCAGGCATCTCAATGTTTTGCCGGCAATCAACGGTGCCCCGGTGTTTGAAATTCATTCCCATTTCTTGCCTGGGACCTAAGCATGCACCCAAGGACACAGATTTGATTTTTCAACCAATTCATATGCACTGGAGCATATGCATGTAGTTCAAATTTGAATTTTGCACATAAAATGCATTGAAAACTCAGTTAATGCATAAAAATGTCAAAACGAACCCCGAAAATTCACAAAAATTCACACAACACACCTGTTGTTCTATGTTGACACGAGAAAAAAAAATTGAAAGCAATAAGAGGCAATGGATATCGTTTCGTCCCCAAAGATGGCACGTTCCCTACCGAAAACCATCATGCTTGTTGTGAGAAGCTCCGGTTTGTGAGAAGCATATACCCAAACCTGCCCCAAATGGGACAAAATTTGTACCACGGCATGTTGATGCCGCTCCGTGATAGCATGCAAAGTTTCATGAATTCCAGACAAGTTTTGGATTTACAAGAAATTAAAAACTAGGCATCTCAATTTTTTGTCGGCAATCAACGGTGCCCCGGTGTTTGAAATTCATTCCCATTTCTTGCATGGGACCTAAGCATGCACCCAAGGACACTGATTTGATTTTTCAACCAATTTCTATGCACTTGAGCATGTGCATGTAGTTCAAATTTGAACTATGCACATAAAATGCATTGAAAACTCAGTTAATGCATAAAAATGTCCAAACGAACCTCAAAAAATAAAAAAAAATCACACAACACTCCGGTTGTTCTATGTTGACACGAGAAAAGAATTTGAAAGCAATACGAGGCAATGGATATCGTTTCGTCTACAAAGGTGGGACGTTCCCTACCGAAAACCATCATGCTTGTTGTGAGAAGCTCCGGTTTGTGAGAAGCATATACCCAAACCTGCCCCAAATGGGACAAAATTTGTACCATGGCATGTAGCTGCCGCTCCGTGATAGCATGCCAAGTTTCATGAATTTCAGACAAGTTTCGGATTTACTAGAATTTAAAAACCAGGCATCTCAATGTTTTGTCGGCAATCAATGGTGTCCCGGTGTTTGAAATTCATTCCCATTACTTGCATGGGACCTAAGCATGCACCCAAGGACACAGATTTTATTTTTCAACCAATTTATATGCACTTCAGCATGTGCATGTAGTTCAAATTTGAATATGGACATAAAATGCATTGAAAACTCAGTTGATGCATAAAAATGTCCAATCGAACCTCGAAAAATCACAAAAAATCACACAACACTCCTGTTGTTCTATGTTGACACGAGAAAAAATTTGAAAGCAATCAGAGGCAATAGATATCGTTTCATTCCCAATGGTAGGACGTTCCCTACCGAAAACCATCATGCTTGTTGTGAGAAGCTTTAGTTTGTGAGAAGCATATACCCAAACCTGCCGCAACTGGGACAAAATTTGTACCACGGCATGTTGATGCCGCTCCGTGAGAGCATGCATAGTTTCATGAATTCCAGACGAGTTTTGGATTTACAAGAAATTAAAAACTAGGCATCTCAATTTTTTGTCGGCAATCAACGGTGCCCCGGTGTTTGTAATTCATTCCCATTTCTTGCATGGGACCTAAGCATGCACACAAGGACATAGATTTGATTTTTCAACCAATTCATATGCACTGGAGCATATGCATGGAGTTCAAATTTGAATTTTGCACATAAAATGCATTCCCTACCTTTGGGGACAAAATTTGTACCACGAAATGTTGATGCCGCTCCGTGATAGCATGCCAAGTTTCATGAATTCCAGACGAGTTTTGGATTTACTAGAATTTAAAAACATGGCATCTCAATGTTTTGCAGGCAATCAACGGTGCCCCGGTGTTTGAAATTTATTCCCATTTCTTGCATGGAACCTAAGCATGCACCGAAGGACACAGATTTGATTTTTCAACCAATTTAAATGCACTGGAGCATGTGCATGTAGTTCAAATTTGAATCATGCACATAAAATTTATTGAAAACTCAGTTAATGAATAAAAATGTCCAAACGAACCCCGAAAAATCACAAAATTCACACAACACTCCCGTTGTTCTATGTTGACACGAGAAAAAAATTGAAAGCAATAAGAGGCAATTGATATCGTTTCGTCCCCAAAGGTGGGATGTTCCCTACCAAAAACCATCATGCTTGTTGTGAGATGCTCTGGTTTGTGAGAAGCATATACCCAAACCTGCCCCAAATGGGACAAAATTTGTACCACGTCATGTTGATGCCGCTCCATGATAGCATGCCAAGTTTCATGAATTTCAGACGAGTTTTGGATTTACTAGAATTTAAAAAGCAGGCATCTCAATGTTTTGCCGGCAATCAACGGTGCCCCGGTGTTTGAAATTCATTCCCATTTCTTGCCTGGGACCTAAGCATGCACCCAAGGACACAGATTTGATTTTTCAACCAATTCATATGCACTGGAGCATATGCATGTAGTTCAAATTTGAATTATGCACATAAAATGCATTGAAAACTCAGTTAATGCATAAAAATGTCAAAACGAACCCCGAAAATTCACAAAAATTCACACAACACACCTGTTGTTCTATGTTGACACGAGAAAAAAAATTGAAAGCAATAAGAGGCAATGGATATGCTTTCGTCCCCAAAGATGGGACGTTCCCTACCGAAAACCATCATGCTTGTTGTGAGAAGCTCCGGTTTGTGAGAAGCATATACCCAAACCTGCCCCAAATAGGACAAAATTTGTACCACGGCATGTTGATGCCGCTCCGGATAGCATGCAAAGTTTCATGAATTCCAGACGAGTTTTGGATTTACAAGAAATTAAAAACTAGGCATCTCAATTTTTTGTCGGCAATCAACGGTGCCCCGGTGTTTGAAATTCATTCCCATTTCTTGCATGGGACCTAAGCATGCACCCAAGGACACTGATTTGATTTTTCAACCAATTTCTATGCACTTGAGCATGTGCATGTAGTTCAAATTTGAATTATGCACATATAATGCATTGAAAACTCAGTTAATGCATAAAAATGTCCAAACGAACCTCAAAAAATAAAAAAAATCACACAACACTCCGGTTGTTCTATGTTGACACGAGAAAAGAATTTGAAAGCAATACGAGGCAATGGATATCGTTTCGTCTACAAAGGTGGGACGTTCCCTACCGAAAACCATCATGCTTGTTGTGAGAAGCTCCGGTTTGTGAGAAGCATATACCCAAACCTGCCCCAAATGGGACAAAATTTGTACCATGGCATGTAGCTGCCGCTCCGTGATAGCATGCCAAGTTTCATGAATTTCAGACAAGTTTCGGATTTACTAGAATTTAAAAACCAGGCATCTCAATGTTTTGTCGGCAATCAATGGTGTCCCGGTGTTTGAAATTCATTCCCATTACTTGCATGGGACCTAAGCATGCACCCAAGGACACAGATTTTATTTTTCAACCAATTTATATGCACTGCAGCATGTGCATGTAGTTCAAATTTGAATATGGACATAAAATGCATTGAAAACTCAGTTGATGCATAAAAATGTCCAATCGAACCTCGAAAAATCACAAAAAATCACACAACACTCCTGTTGTTCTATGTTGACACGAGAAAAAATTTGAAAGCAATCAGAGGCAATAGATATCGTTTCATTCCCAATGGTAGGACGTTCCCTACCGAAAACCATCATGCTTGTTGTGAGAAGCTTTAGTTTGTGAGAAGCATATACCCAAACCTGCCGCAACTGGGACAAAATTTGTACCACGGCATGTTGATGCCGCTCCGTGAGAGCATGCATAGTTTCATGAATTCCAGACGAGTTTTGGGTTTACAAGAAATTAAAAACTAGGCATCTCAATTTTTTGTCGGCAATCAACGGTGCCCCGGTGTTTGTAATTCATTCCCATTTCTTGCATGGGACCTAAGCATGCACACAAGGACATAGATTTGATTTTTGAACCAATTCATATGCACTGGAGCATATGCATGGAGTTCAAATTTGAATTTTGCACATAAAATGCATTGAAAACTCAGTTAATGCATAAAAATGTCCAAATGAACCCCAAAAATCACAAAAATTCACACAACACTCCTGTTGTTCTATGTTGACACGAGAAAAAAATTTGAAAGCAATAAGAGGCAATGGATATCGTTTCGTCCCCAAAGGTGGGACGTCCCCTACCGAAAACCATCATGCTTGTTGTGAGAAGCTTCGGTTTGTGAGAAGCATATACCCAAACCTGCCCCAACTGGGACAAAATTTGTACCACGACATGTTGATGCCGCTCCGTGATAGCATGCCAAGTTTCATGAATTCCAGACGAGTTTTGGATTTACTAGAATTTAAAAACATGGCATCTCAATGTTTTGCAGGCAATCAACGGTGCCCCGGTGTTTGAAATTTATTCCCGTTTCTTGCATGGAACCTAAGCATGCACCGAAGGACACAGATTTGATTTTTCAACCAATTTAAATGCACTGGAGCATGTGCATGTAGTTCAAATTTGAATCATGCACATAAAATTTATTGAAAACTCAGTTAATGAATAAAAATGTCCAAACGAACCCCGAAAAATCACAAAATTCACACAACACTCCCGTTGTTCTATGTTGACACGAGAAAAAAATTGAAAGCAATAAGAGGCAATTGATATCGTTTCGTCCCCAAAGGTGGGATGTTCCCTACCGAAAACCATCATGCTTGTTGTGAGATGCTCCGGTTTGTGAGAAGCATATACCCAAACCTGCCCCAAATGGGAAAAAATTTGTACCACGTCATGTTGATGCCGCTCCATGATAGCATGCCAAGTTTCATGAATTTCAGACGAGTTTTGGATTTACTAGAATTTAAAAAGCAGGCATCTCAATGTTTTGCCGGCAATCAACGGTGCCCCGGTGTTTGAAATTCATTCCCATTTCTTGCCTGGGACCTAAGCATGCACCCAAGGACACAGATTTGATTTTTCAACCAATTCATATGCACTGGGCATATGCATGTAGTTCAAATTTGAATTATGCACATAAAATGCATTGAAAACTCAGTTAATGCATAGAAAAGTCCAAACGAACCCCAAAAATCACAAAAATTCACACAACACTCCTGGTGTTCTATGTTGACATGAGAAAAAAATTGAAAGCAATAAGAGGCAATGGATATCGTTTCGTCCCCAAAGGTGGGACGTTCCCTACCGAAAACCTTCATGCTTGTTGTGAGAAGCTCCGGTTTGTGAGAAGCATATACCCAAACCTTCCCCAACTGGGAGAAAATTTGTACCACGACATGTTGATGCTGCTGCGTGATAGCATGCCAAGTTTCATAAATTCCAGGCGAGTTTTGGATTCACGAGAATTTAAAAACATGGCATCTCAATGTTTTGCAGGCAATCAACAGTGCCCCGGTGTTTGAAATTTATTCCCATTTCTTGCATGGAACCTAAGCATGCACCGAAGGACACAGATTTGATTTTTCAACCAATTTAAATGCACTGGAGCATGTGCATGTAGTTCAAATTTGAATCATGCACATAAAATTTATTGAAAACTCAGTTAATGAATAAAAATGTCCAAACGAACCCCGAAAAATCACAAAATTCACACAACACTCCCGTTGTTCTATGTTGACACGAGAAAAAAAATTGAAAGCAATAAGAGGCAATTGATATCGTTTCGTCCCCAAAGGTGGGATGTTCCCTACCGAAAACCATCATGCTTGTTGTGAGATGCTCCGGTTTGTGAGAAGCATATACCCAAACCTGCCCCAAATGGGACAAAATTTGTACCACGTCATGTTGATGCCGCTCCATGATAGCATGCCAAGTTTCATGAATTTCAGACGAGTTTTGGATTTACTAGAATTTAAAAAGCAGGCATCTCAATGTTTTGCCGGCAATCAACGGTGCCCCGGTGTTTGAAATTCATTCCCATTTCTTGCCTGGGACCTAAGCATGCACCCAAGGACACAGATTTGATTTTTCAACCAATTCATATGCACAGGAGCATATGCATGTAGTTCAAATTTGAATTATGCACATAAAATGCATTGAAAACTCAGTTAATGCATAGAAAAGTCCAAACGAACCCCAAAAATCACAAAAATTCACACAACACTCCTGGTGTTCTATGTTGACATGAGAAAAAAGTTGAAAGCAATAAGAGGCAATGGATATCGTTTCGTCCCCAAAGGTGGGACGTTCCCTACCGAAAACCTTCATGCTTGTAGTGAGAAGCTCCGGTTTGTGAGAAGCATATACCCAAACCTTCCCGAACTGGGAGAAAATTTGTACCATGACATGTTGATGCCGCTGCGTGATAGCATGCCAAGTTTCATAAATTCCAGGCGAGTTTTGGATTCACGAGAATTTAAAAACATGGCATCTCAATGTTTTGCAGGCAATCAACAGTGCCCCGGTGTTTGAAATTTATTCCCATTTCTTGCATGGAACCTAAGCATGCACCGAAGGACACAGATTTGAGTTTTCAACCAATTTAAATGCACTGGAGCATGTGCATGTAGTTCAAATTTGAATCATGCACATAAAATTTATTGAAAACTCAGTTAATGAATAAAAATGTCCAAACGAACCCCGAAAAATCACAAAATTCACACAACACTCCCGTTGTTCTATGTTGACACGAGAAAAAAAATTGAAAGCAATAAGAGGCAATTGATATCGTTTCGTCCCCAAAGGTGGGATGTTCCCTACCGAAAACCATCATGCTTGTTGTGAGATGCTCCGGTTTGTGAGAAGTATATACCCAAACCTGCCCCAAATGGGACAAAATTTGTACCACGTCATGTTGATGCCGCTCCATGATAGCATGCCAAGTTTCATGAATTTTAGACGAGTTTTGGATTTACTAGAATTTAAAAAGCAGGCATCTCAATGTTTTGCCGGCAATCAACGGTGCCCCGGTGTTTGAAATTCATTCCCATTTCTTGCCTGGGACCTAAGCATGCACCCAAGGACACAGATTTGATTTTTCAACCAATTCATATGCACTGGAGCATATGCATGTAGTTCAAATTTGAATTATGCACATAAAATGCATTGAAAACTCAGTTAATGCATAGAAAAGTCCAAACGAACCCCAAAAATCACAAAAATTCACACAACACTCCTGGTGTTCTATGTTGACATGAGAAAAAAGTTGAAAGCAATAAGAGGCAATGGATATCGTTTCGTCCCCAAAGGTGGGACGTTCCCTACCGAAAACCTTCATGCTTGTTGTGAGAAGCTCCGGTTTGTGAGAAGCATATACCCAAACCTTCCCCAACTGGGAGAAAATTTGTACCACGACATGTTGATGCCGCTGCGTGATAGCATGCCAAGTTTCATAAATTCCAGGCGAGTTTTGGATTCACGAGAATTTAAAAACATGGCATCTCAATGTTTTGCAGGCAATCAACAGTGCCCCGGTGTTTGAAATTTATTCCCATTTCTTGCATGGAACCTAAGCATGCACCGAAGGACACAGATTTGATTTTTCAACCAATTTAAATGCACTGGAGCATGTGCATGTAGTTCAAATTTGAATCATGCACATAAAATTTATTGAAAACTCAGTTAATGCATAAAAATCTCCAAACTAACCCCGAAAAATAACAAAAATTCACACAACACTCCAGTTGTCCTATGTTGACACGAGAAAAAAATTGAAAGCGCTAAGAGGCAATGGATATCGTTTCGTCCCTAAAGGTGGGACGTTCCCTACCGAAAACTATCATGATTGTTGTGAGAAGCTCCGGTTTGTGAGAAGCATATACCCAAACCTGCCCCAAATGGGACAAAATTTGTACCACATCATGTTGATGCCGCTCCATGATAGCATGCCAAATTTCAGACGAGTTTTGGATTTACTAGAATTTAAAAAGCAGGCATCTCAATGTTTTGCCGGCAATCAACGGTGCCCCGGTGTTTGAAATTCATTCCCATTTCTTGCCTGGGACCTAAGCATGCACCCAAGGACACATATTTGATTTTTCAACCAATTCATATGCACTGGAGCATATGCATGTAGTTCAAATTTGAATTATGCACATAAAATGCATTGAAAACTCAGTTAATGCATAAAAATGTCAAAACGAACCCCGAAAATTCACAAAAATTCACACAACACACCTGTTGTTCTATGTTGACACGAGAAAAAAAATTGAAAGCAATAAGAGGCAATGGATATCGTTTCGTCCCCAAAGGTGGGACGTTCCCTACCGAAAACCATCATGCTTGTTGTGAGAAGCTCCGGTTTGTGAGAAGCATATACCCATACCTGCCCCAAATGGGACAAAATTTGTACCACGGCATGTTGATGCCGCTCCGTGATAGCATGCAAAGTTTCATGAATTCCAGACGAGTTTTGGATTTACAAGAAATTAAAAACTAGGCATCTCAATTTTTTGTCGGCAATCAACGGTGCCCCGGTGTTTGAAATTCATTCCCATTTCTTGCATGGGACCTAAGCATGCACCCAAGGACACTGATTTGATTTTTCAACCAATTTCTATGCACTTGAGCATGTGCATGTAGTTCAAATTTGAATTATGCACATAAAATGCATTGAAAACTCAGTTAATGCATAAAAATGTCCAAACGAACCTCAAAAAATAAAAAAATCACACAACACTCCGGTTGTTCTATGTTGACACGAGAAAAGAATTTGAAAGCAATACGAGGCAATGGATATCGTTTCGTCTACAAAGGTGGGACGTTCCCTACCGAAAACCATCATGCTTGTTGTGAGAAGCTCCGGTTTGTGAGAAGCATATACCCAAACCTGCCCCAAATGGGACAAAATTTGTACCACGGCATGTAGCTGCCGCTCCGTGATAGCATGCCAAGTTTCATGAATTTCAGACAAGTTTCGGATTTACTAGAATTTAAAAACCAGGCATCTCAATGTTTTGTCGGCAATCAATGGTGTCCCGGTGTTTGAAATTCATTCCCATTACTTGCATGGGACCTAAGCATGCACCCAAGGACGCAGATTTTATTTTTCAACCAATTTATATGCACTGCAGCATGTGCATGTAGTTCAAATTTGAATATGGACATAAAATGCATTGAAAACTCAGTTGATGCATAAAAATGTCCAATCGAACCTCGAAAAATCACAAAAAATCACACAACACTCCTGTTGTTCTATGTTGACACGAGAAAAAATTTGAAAGCAATCAGAGGCAATAGATATCGTTTCGTTCCCAATGGTGGGACGTTCCCTACCGAAAACCATCATGCTTGTTGTGAGAAGCTTTAGTTTGTGAGAAGCATATACCCAAACCTGCCGCAACTGGGACAAAATTTGTACCACGACATGTTGATGCCGCTCCGTGATAGCATGCCAAGTTTCATGAATTCCAGACGAGTTTTGGATTTACTAGAATTTAAAAACATGGCATCTCAATGTTTTGCAGGCAATCAACGGTGCCCCGGTGTTTGAAATTTATTCCCATTTCTTCCATGGGACCTGAGAATGCACCAATGGACACAAATTTGATTTTTCAACCAATTTATATGCACTGGATCATGTGCATGTAGTTCAAATTTGAATCATGCACATAAAATGCATTGAAAACTCAGTTAATGCATAAAAATGTCCAAACGAACCCCGAAAAATCACAAAATTCACACAACACTCCTGTTGTTCTATGTTGACATGAAAAAAAATTTGAAAGCAATAAGAGGCAATTGATATCGTTTCGTCCCCAAAGGTGGGATGTTTCCTACCGAAAACCATCATGCTTGTTGTGAGAAGCTCCGGTTTGTGAGAAGCATATACTCAAACCTGCCCCAAATGGGACAAAATTTGTACCATGGCATGTTGCTGCCGCTCCGTGATAGCATGCCAAGTTTCATGAATTTCAGACGTGTTTTGGATTTACTAGAATCTAAAAACCAGGCATCTCAATGTTCTCTCGGAAATCAATGGTGCCCCGGTGTTTGAAATTCATTCCCATTACTTGCATGGGACCTAAGCATGCACCCAAGGACACAGATTTTATTTTTCCACCAATTTATATGCACTTCAACATGTGCATGTAGTTCAAATTTGAATTATGGACATAAAATGCATTGAAAACTAAGTTGATGCATAAAAATGTCCAATCGAACCTCGAAAAATCACAAAAAATCACACAACACTCCTGTTGTTCTATGTTGACACGAGAAAAAATTTGAAAGCAAGATGCGGCAATAGATATCGTTTCGTCCCCAAAGGTGGGACGTTCCCAAACGAAAACCATCATGGTTGTTGTGAGATGCTTTAGTTTGTGAGAAGCATATACCCAAACCTGCCCCAACTGGGACGAAATTTGTACCACGGCATGTTGATGTCGCTCCGTGATAGCATGCAAAGTTTCATGAATTCCAGACGAGTTTTGGATTTACAAGAAATTAAAAACTAGGCATCTCAATTTTTTGTCGGCAATCAACAGTGCCCCGGTGTTTGAAATTCATTCCCATTACTTGCATGGGACCAAAGCCTGCACACAAGGACACAGATTTGATTTTTCAACCAATTCATATGCACTGGAGCATATGCATGTAGTTCAAATTTGAATTATGCACATAAAATGCATTGAAAACTCAGTTAATGCATAGAAAAGTCCAAACGAACCCCAAAAATCACAAAAATTCACACAACACTCCTGGTGTTCTATGTTGACATGAGAAAAAAATTGAAAGCAATAAGAGGCAATGGATATCGTTTCGTCCCCAAAGGTGGGACGTTCCCTACCGAAAACCTTCATGCTTGTTGTGAGAAGCTCCAGTTTGTGAGAAGCATATACCCAAACCTGCCCCAACTAGGAGAAATTTTTTACCACGGCATGTTGATGCCGCTGCGTGATAGCATGCCAAGTTTCATAAATTCCAGGCGAGTTTTGGATTTACGAGAATTTAAAAACATGGCATCTCAATGTTTTGCAGGCAATCAACAGTGCCCCGGTGTTTGAAATTTATTCCCATTTCTTGCATGGAACCTAAGCATGCACCGAAGGACACAGATTTGATTTTTCAACCAATTTAAATGCACTGGAGCATGTGCATGTAGTTCAAATTTGAATCATGCACATAAAATTTATTGAAAACTCAGTTAATGCATAAAAATGTCCAAACGAACCCCGAAAAAACAGAAAATTCACACAACACTCCCGTTGTTCTATGTTGACACGAGAAAAAAAATTGAAAGCAATAAGAGGCAATTGATATCGTTTCGTCCCCAAAGGTGGGATGTTCCCTACCGAAAACCATCATGCTTGTTGTGAGAAGCTCCGGTTTGTGCGAAGCATATACCCAAACCTGCCCCAAATGGGACAAAATTTTTACCACGTCATGTTGATGCCGCTCCATGATAGCATGCCAAGTTTCATGAATTTCAGACGAGTTTTGGATTTACTAGAATTTAAAAAGCAGGCATCTCAATGTTTTGCCGGCAATCAACGGTGCCCCGCTGTTTGAAATTCATTCCCATTTCTTGCCTGGGACCTAAGCATGCACCCAAGGACACATATTTGATTTTTCAACCAATTCATATGCACTGGAGCATATGCATGTAGTTCAAATTTGAATTATGCACATAAAATGCATTGAAAACTCAGTTAATGCATAAAAATGTCAAAACGAACCCCGAAAATTCACAAAAATTCACACAACACACCTGTTGTTCTATGTTGACACGAGAAAAAAAATTGAAAGCAATAAGAGGCAATGGATATCGTTTCGTCCCCAAAGGTGGGACGTTCCCTACCGAAAACCATCATGCTTGTTGTGAGAAGCTCCGGTTTGTGAGAAGCATATACCCATACCTGCCCCAAATTGGACAAAATTTGTACCACGGCATGTTGATGCCGCTCCGTCATAGCATGCAAAGTTTCATGAATTCCAGACGAGTTTTGGATTTACAAGAAATTAAAAACTAGGCATCTCAATTTTTTGTCGGCAATCAACGGTGCCCCGGTGTTTGAAATTCATTCCCATTTCTTGCATGGGACCTAAGCATGCACACAAGGACATAGATTTCATTTTTCAACCAATTCATATGCACTGGAGCATATGCATGGAGTTCAAATTTGAATTTTGCACATAAAATGCATTGAAAACTCAGTTAATGCATAAAAATGTCCAAATGAACCCGGAAAATCACAAAAATTCACACAACACTCCTGTTGTTCTATGTTGACACGAGAAAAACATTTGAAAGCAATAAGAGGCAATGGATATCGTTTCGTCCCCAAAGGTGGGACGTTCCCTACCGAAAACCATCATGCTTGTTGTGAGAAGCTTCGGTTTGTGAGAAGCATATACCCAAACCTGCCCCAACTGGGACAAAATTTGTACCACGACATGTTGATGCCGCTCCGTGATAGCATGCCAAGTTTCATGAATTCCAGACGAGTTTTGGATTTACTAGAATTTAAAAACATGGCATCTCAATGTTTTGCAGGTAATCAACGGTGCCCCGGTGTTTGAAATTTATGCCCATTTCTTGCATGGGACCTGAGCATGCACCGATGGACACAAATTTGATTTTTCAACCAATTTATATGCACTGGAGCATGTGCATGTAGTTCAAATTTGAATCATGCACATAAAATGCATTGAAAACTCAGTTAATGCATAAAAATGTCCAAACGAACCCGGAAAAATCACAAAATTCACACAACACTCCTGTTGTTCTATGTTGACACGAGAAATTTTTTGAAAGCAATAAGAGGCAATTGATATCGTTTCGTCCCCAAAGGTGGGATGTTCCCTACCGAAAACCATCATGCTTGTTGTGAGAAGCTCCGGTTTGTGAGAAGCATATACCCAAACCTGCCCCAAATGGGACAAAATTTGTACCACGGCATGTTGCTGCCGCTCCGTGATAGCATGCCAAGTTTCATGAATTTCAGACGTGTTTTGGATTTACTAGAATCTAAAAACCAGGCATCTCAATGTTCTCTCAGAAATCAATGGTGCCCCGGTGTTTGAAATTCATTCCCATTACTTGCATGGGACCTAAGCATGCACCCAAGGACACAGATTTTATTTTTCCACCAATTTATATGCACTTCAACATGTGCATGAAGTTCAAATTTGAATTATGGACATAAAATGCATTGAAAACTAAGTTGATGCATAAAAATGTCCAATCGAACCTCGAAAAATCACAAAAAATCACACAACACTCCTGTTGTTCTATGTTGACACGAGAAAAAATTTGAAAGCAATATGCGGCAATAGATATCGTTTCCTCCCCAAAGGTGGGATGTTCCCAACCGAAAACCATCATGGTTGTTGTGAGATGCTTTAGTTTGTGAGAAGCATATACCCAAACCTGCCCCAACTGGGACGAAATTTGTACCACGGCATGTTGATGTCGCTCCGTGATAGCATGCAAAGTTTCATGAATTCCAGACGAGTTTTGGATTTAGAAGAAATTAAAAACTAGGCATCTCAATTTTTTGTCGGCAATCAACACTGCCCCGGTGTTTGAAATTCATTCCCATTACTTGCATGGGACCTAAGCCTGCACACAAGGACACAGATTTGATTTTTCAACCAATTCATATGCACTGGAGCATATGTATGTAGTTCAAATTTGAATTATGCACATAAAATGCATTGAAAACTCAGTTAATGCATAGAAAAGTCCAAACGAACCCCAAAAATCACAAAAATTCACACAACACTCCTGGTGTTCTATGTTGACATGAGAAAAAAATTGAAAGCAATAAGAGGCAATGGATATCGTTTCGTCCCCAAAGGTGGGACGTTCCCTACCGAAAACCTTCATGCTTGTTGTGAGAAGCTCCGGTTTGTGAGAAGCATATACCCAAACCTGCCACAACTGGGAGAAAATTTGTACCACGACATGTTGATGCCGCTGCGTGATAGCATGCCAAGTTTCATAAATTCCAGGCGAGTTTTGGATTTACGAGAATTTATAAACATGGCATCTCAATGTTTTGCAGGCAATCAACAGTGCCCCGGTGTTTGAAATTTATTCCCATTTCTTGCATGGAACCTAAGCATGCACCGAAGGACACAGATTTGATTTTTCAACCAATTTAAATGCACTGGAGCATGTGCATGTAGTTCAAATTTGAATCATGCACATAAAATTTATTGAAAACTCAGTTAATGCATAAAAATGTCCAGACGAACCGCGAAAAATCACAAAATTCGCACAACACTCCCGTTGTTCTATGTTGACATGAGAAAAAAAATTGAAAGCAATAAGAGGCAATTGATATCGTTTCGTCCCCAAAGGTGGGATGTTCCCTACTGAAAACCATCATGCTTGTTGTGAGAAGCTCCGGTTTGTGAGAAGCATATACCCAAACCTGCCCCAAATGGGACAAAATTTGTACCACTTCATGTTGATGCCGCTCCATGATAGCATGCCAAGTTTCATGAATTTCAGACGAGTTTTGGATTTACTAGAATTTAAAAAGCAGGCATCTCAATGTTTTGCCGGCAATCAACGGTGCCCCGGTGTTTGAAATTCATTCCCATTTCTTGCCTGGGACCTAAGCATGCACCCAAGGACACAGATTTGATTTTTCAACCAATTCATATGCACTGGAGCATATGCATGTAGTTCAAATTTGAATTATGCACATAAAATGCATTGAAAACTCAGTTAATGCATAAAAATGTCAAAACGAACCCCGAAAATTCACAAAAATTCACACAACACACCTGTTGTTCTATGTTGACACGAGAAAAAAAAATTGAAAGCAATAAGAGGCAATGGATATCGTTTCGTCCCCAAAGGTGGGACGTTCCCTACCGAAAACCATCATGCTTGTTGTGAGAAGCTCCGGTTTGTGAGAAGCATATACCCAAACCTGCCCCAAATGGGACAAAATTTGTACCACGGCATGTTGATGCCGCTCCGTGATAGCATGCAAAGTTTCATGAATTCCAGACGAGTTTTGGATTTACAAGAAATTAAAAACTAGGCATCTCAATTTTTTGTCGGCAATCAATGGTGCCCCGGTGTTTGAAATTCATTCCCATTTCTTGCATGGGACCTAAGCATGCACACAAGGACATAGATTTGATTTTTCAACCAATTCATATGCACTGGAGCATATGCATGGAGTTCAAATTTGAATTTTGCACATAAAATGCATTGAAAACTCAGTTAATGCATAAAAATGTACAAATGAACCCCAAAAATCACAAAAATTCACACAACACTCACGTTGTTCTATGTTGACACGAGAAAAAAATTTGAAAGCAATAAGAGGCAATTGATATCATTTCGTCCCCAAAGGTGGGATGTTCCCTACCGAAAACCATCATCCTTGTTGTGAAAAGCTCCGGTTTGTGAGAAGCATATACCCAAACCTGCCCCAAATGGGACAAAATTTGTACCACGGCATGTTGCTGCCGCTCCGTGATAGCATGCCAAGTTTCATGAATTTCAGACGTGTTTTGGATTTACTAGAATCTAAAAACCAGGCATCTCAATGTTCTCTCGGAAATCAATGGTGCCCCGGTGTTTGAAATTCATTCCCATTACTTGCATGGGACCTAAGCATGCACCCAAGGACACAGATTTTATTTTTCCACCAATTTATATGCACTTCAACATGTGCATGTAGTTCAAATTTGAATTATGGACATAAAATGCATTGAAAACTAAGTTGATGCATAAAAATGTCCAATCGAACCTCGAAAAATCACAAAAAATCACACAACACTCCTGTTGTTCTTTGTTGACACGAGATAAAATTTGATTTTTCAACCAATTCATATGCACTGGAGCATATGCATGGAGTTCAAATTTGAATTTTGCACATAAAATGCATTGAAAACTCAGTTAATGCATAGAAAAGTCCAAACGAACCCCAAAAATCACAAAAATTCACACAGCACTCCTGCTGTTCTATGTTGACACAAGAACAAAATTTGAAAGCAATAAGAGGCAATGGATATCGTTTCGTCCCCAAAGGTGGGACGTTCGCTACCGAAAACCATCATGCTTGTTGTGAGAAGCTCCGGTTTGTGAGAAGCATATACCCAAAACTGCCCCAACTGGGACAAAATTTGTACCACGACAGGTTGATGCCGCTGCGTGATAGCATCCCAAGTTTCATAAATTCCAGGCGAGTTTTGGATTTACGAGAATTTAAAAACATGGCATCTCAATGTTTTGCAGCCAATCAATAGTGCCCCGGTGTTTGAAATTTATTCCCATTTCTTGCATGGAACCTAAGCATGCACCGAAGGACACAGATTTGATTTTTCAACCAATTTAAATGCACTGGAGCATCTGCATGTAGTTCAAATTTGAATCATGCACATAAAATTTATTGAAAACTCAGTTAATGAATAAAAATGTCCAAACGAACCCCGAAAAATCACAAAATTCACACAACACTCCTGTTGTTCTATGTTGACTCGAGAAAAAAATTTGAAAGCAATAATGGCAGTTGATATCGTTTCGTCCCCAAAGGTGGGATTTTCCCTACCGAAAACCATCATGCTTGTTGTGAGAAGCTCCGGTTTGTGAGAAGCATATACCCAAACCTGCCCCAAATGGGACAAAATTTGTACAACGGCATGTTGATGCCGCTCCATGATAGCATGCCAAGTTTCATGAATTTAAGACGAGTTTTGGATTTACTAGAATTTAAAAAGCAGGCATCTCAATGTTTTGCCGGCAATCAACGGTACCCCGTTGTTTGAAATTCATTCCCATTTCTTGCCTGGGACCTAAGCATGCACCCAAGGACACAGATTTGATTTTTCAACCAATTCATATGCACTGGAGCATATGCATGTAGTTCAAATTTGAATTATGCACATAAAATGCATTGAAAACTCAATTAATGCATAAAAATGTCAAAACGAACACTGAAAAATCAAAAAAATTCACAGAACACACCTGTTGTTCTATGTTGACATGATAAAATAATTTGAAAGCAATAAGAGGCAATGGATATCGTTTCGTCCCCAAAGGTGGGACGTTCCCTACCGAAAACCATCATGCTTGTTGTGAGAAGCTCTGGTTTGTGAGAAGCATATACCCAAACCTGCCCCAAATGGGACAAAATTTGTACCACGGCATATTGATGCCGCTCCGTGATAGCATGCAAAGTTTCATGAATTCCAGACGAGTTTTGGATTTACAAGAAATTAAAAACTAGGCATCTCAATTTTTTGCCGGCAATCAACGGTGCCCCGGTGTTTGAAATTCATTCCCATTTCTTGCATGGGACCTAAGCATGCACCCAAGGACACAGATTTGATTTTTCAACCAATTCATATGCACTGGATCATATGCATGTAGTTCAAATTTGGATTATGCACATAAATGCATTGAAAACTCAGTTAATGCATAGAAAAGTCCAAGCGAACCCCAAAAATCACAAATCTTCACACAGCAATCCTGTTGTTCTATGTTGACACGAGAAAAAAATTTGAAAGCAATAAGAGGCAATGGATATCATTTCATCCCCAAAGGTGGGACGTTCCCTACCGAAAACCATCATGCTTGTTGTGAGAAGCTCCGGTTTGTGAGAAGCATATACCCAAACCTGCCCCAACTGGGACAAAATTTGTACCACGGCATGTTGATGCCCCTGCGTGATAGCATGCCAAGTTTCGTAAATTCCAGGGGAGTTTTGGATTTATGAGAATTTAAAAACATGGCATCTCAATGTTTTGCAGGCAATCAACAGTGCCCCAGTGTTTGAAATTTATTCCCATTTCTTGCATGGAACCTAAGCATGCACCGAAGGACACAGATTTGATTTTACAACCAATTTAAATGCACTGGAGCATGTGCATGTAGTTCAAATTTGAATCATGCACATAAAATTTATTGAAAACTCAGTTAATGCATAAAAATGTCCAAACGAACCCTGAAAAATCACAAAATTCACACAACACTCCTGTTGTTCTATGTTGACACGAGAAAAAAATTTGAAAGCAATAAGAGGCAATTGATATCGTTTCGTCCCCAAAGGTGGGATGTTCCCTACCGAAAACCATCATGCTTGTTGTGAGAAGCTCCGGTTTGTGAGAAGCATATACCCAAACCTGCCCCAAATGGGACAAAATTTGTACCACGGCATGTTGATGCCGCTCCATGATAGCATGCCAAGTTTCATGAATTTCATACGAGTTTTGGATTTACTAGAATTTAAAAAGCAGGCATCTCAATGTTTTGCCGGCAATCAACGGTGCCCCGGTGTTGGACATTCATTCCCATTTCTTGCCTGGGACCTAAGCATGCACCCAAGGACACAGATTTGATTTTTCAACCAATTCATATGCACTGGAGCATATGCATGTAGTTCAAATTTGAATTATGCACATAAAATGCATTGAAAACTCAGTTAATGCACAAAAATGTCAAAACGAACCCCGAAAAATCAAAAAAATTCACACAACACACCTGTTGTTCTATGTTGACACGAGAAAAAAATTGAAAGCAATAAGAGGCAATGGATATCGTTTCGTCCCCAAAGGTGGGACGTTCCCTACCGAAAACCGTCATGCTTGTTGTGAGAAGCTCCGGTTTGTGAGAAGCATATACCCAAACCTACCCCAACTGGGACAAAATTTGTACCACGACATGTTGATGCCGCTCCGTGATAGCATGCCAAGTTTCATGAATTCCAGACGAGTTTTGGATTTACTAGAATTTAAAAACATGGCATCTCAATGTTTTGCAGGCAATCAACGGTGCCCCGGTAATTGAAATTTATTCCCATTTCTTGCATGGGTCCTAAGCATGCACTGAAGGACACAAATTTGATTTTGCAACCAATTTATATGCACCGGAGCATGTGCATGTAGTTCAAATTTGAATCATGCACATAAAAAGCATTGAAAACTCAGTTAATGCATAAAAATGTCCAAACGAACCCCGAAAAATCAAAAAATTCACACAACACTCATGTTGTTCTATGTTGACACGAGAAAAAAAATTGAAAGCCATAAGAGGCAATTGATATTGTTTCGTCCCAAAGGTGGGATGTTCCCTACCGAAAACCATCATGCTTTTTGTGAGAAGCTCCGGTTTGTGAGAAGCATATACCCAAACCTGCCCCAAATGGGACAAAATTTGTACCACAGCATGCTGATGCCGCTCCATGATAGCATGCCAAGTTTCATGAATTTCAGAAGAGTTTTGGATTTACTAGAATTTAAAAACCAGGCATCTCAATGTTTTGCCGGCAATCAACGGTGCCCCGGTGTTTGAAATTCATTCCCATTTCTTGCATGGGACCTAAGCATGCACCCAAGGACACTGATTTGATTTTTCAACCAATTTATATGCACTGGAGATGTGCATGTAGTTCAATTTTGAATTATGCACATAAAATGCATTGAAAACACAGTTAATGCATAAAAATGTGCAAACGAACCCCGAAAAATAAAAAAAATCACACAACACTCTGGTTGTTCTATGTTGACACGAGAAAATTTTTTGAAAGCAATAAGAGGCAATGGATATCATTTCGTCTACAAAGGTGGGACGTTCCCTACCGAAAACCATCATGCTTGTTGTGAGAAGCTCCAGTTTTTGAGATGCATATACCCAAACCTGCCCCAAATGTGACAAAATTTGTACCACGGCATGTTGCTTCTGCTCCGTGATAGCATGCCAAGTTTCATGAATTTCAGACGAGTTTTGGATTTACTAGAATTTAAAAACCAGGCATCTCATT
Source organism: Triticum aestivum (assembly GCF_018294505.1). Classification (NCBI taxonomy): domain Eukaryota; kingdom Viridiplantae; phylum Streptophyta; class Magnoliopsida; order Poales; family Poaceae; genus Triticum; species Triticum aestivum. The sequence goes on along the minus strand of NC_057805.1, from coordinate 171,725,935 downwards.
GTTTTGCAGGCAATCAACAGTGCCCCGGTGTTTGAAATTTATTCCCATTTCTTGCATGGAACCTAAGCATGCACCGAAGGACACAGATTTGATTTTTCAACCAATTTAAATGCACTGGAGCATGTGCATGTAGTTCAAATTTGAATCATGCACATAAAATTTATTGAAAACTCAGTTAATGCATAAAAATGTCCAAACGAACCCCGAAAAATCACAAAATTCACACAACACTCCTGTTGTTCTATGTTGACACGAGAAAATTTTTGAAAGCAATAAGAGGCAATTGATATCGTTTCATCCCCAAAGGTGGGATGTTCCCTACCGAAAACCATCATGCTTGTTGTGAGAAGCTCCGGTTTGTGAGAAGCATATACCCAAACCTGCCCCAAATGGGACAAAATTTGTACCAGGGCATGTTGATGCCGCTCCATGATAGCATGCCAAGTTTCATGAATTTCAGACGAGTTTTGGATTTACTAGAATTTAAAAAGCAGGCATCTCAATGTTTTGTCGGCAATCAACGGTGCCCCGGTGTTTGAAATTCAATCCCATTTCTTGCCTGGGACCTAAGCATGCACCCAAGGACACATATTTGATTTTTCATCCAATTCATATGCACTGGAGCATATGCATGTAGTTCAAATTTGAATTATGCACATAAAATGCATTGAAAACTCAGTTAATGCATAAAAATGTCAAAACAAACACTGAAAAATCACAAAAATCCACACAACACACCTGTTGTTCTATGTTGACACGAGAAAAAAATTGAAAGCAATAAGAGGCAATGGATATCGTTTCGTCCCCAAAGGTGGGACGTTCCCTACCTAAAACCATCATGCTTGTTGTGAGAAGCTCCGGTTTGTGAGAAGCATATACCCAAACCTGCCCCAAATGGGACAAAATTTGTACCACGGCATGTTGATGTTGCTCCGTGATAGCATGCAAAGTTTCATGAATTCCAGACGAGTTTTGGATTTACAAGAAATTAAAAACTAGGCATCTCAATTTTTTGTCGGCAATCAACAGTGCCCCGGTGTTTGAAATTCATTCCCATTTCTTGCATGGGACCCAAGCATGCACCCAAGGACACAGATTTGATTTTTCAACCAATTCATATGCACTGGAGCATATGCATGTAGTTCAAATTTGGATTATGCACATAAATGCATTGAAAACTCAGTTAATGCATAGAAAAGTCCAAGCGAACCCCAAAAATCACAAAAATTCACACAACACTCCTGTTGTTCTATGTTGACACAAGAAAAAAATATGAAAGCAATAAGAGGCAATGGATATCGTTTCGTCCCCAAAGGTGGGACGTTCCCTACCGAAAACCATCATGCTTGTTGTGAGAAGCTTCGGTTTGTGAGAAGCATATACCCAAACCTGCCCCAACTGGGACAAAATTTGTACCACGGCATGTTGATGCCCCTGCGTGATAGCATGCCAAGTTTCATAAATTCCAGGCGAGTTTTGGATTTACGAGAATTTAAAAACATGGCATCTCAATGTTTTGCAGGCAATCAACAGTGCCCCAGTGTTTGAAATTTATTCCCATTTCTTGCATGGAACCTAAGCATGCACCGAAGGACACAGATTTGATTTTACAACCAATTTAAATGCACTGGAGCATGTGCATGTAGTTCAAATTTGAATCATGCACATAAAATTTATTGAAAACTCAGTTAATGCATAAAAATGTCCAAACGAACCCCGAAAAATCACAAAATTCACACAACACTCCTGTTGTTCTATGTTGACACGAGAAAAAAAATTGAAAGCAATAAGAGGCAATTGATATCGTTTCGTCCCCAAAGGTGGGATGTTCCATACAGAAAACCATCATGCTTGTTATGAGAAGCTCCGGTTTGTGAGAAGCATATACCCAAACCTACCCCAAATAGGACAAAATTTGTACCACGGCATGTTGATGCCGCTCCATGATAGCATGCCAAGTTTCATGAATTTCATACGAGTTTTGGATTTACTAGAATTTAAAAAGCAGGCATCTCAATGTTTTGCCGGCAATCAACGGTGCCCCGGTGTTTGACATTCATTCCCATTTCTTGCTTGGGACCTAAGCATGCACCCAAGGACACAGATTTGATTTTTCAACCAATTCATATGCACTGGAGCATATGCATGTAGTTCAAATTTGAATTATGCACATAAAATGCATTGAAAACTCAGTTAATGCACAAAAATGTCAAAACGAACCCCGAAAAATCACAAAAATTCACACAACACACCTGTTGTTCTATGTTGACACGAGAAAAAAATTGAAAGCAATAAGAGGCAATGGATATCGTTTTGTCCCCAAAGGTGGGACGTTCCCTACCGAAAACCGTCATGCTTGTTGTGAGAAGCTGCGGTTTGTGAGAAGCATATACCCAAACCTACCCCAACTGGGACAAAATTTGTACCACGACATGTTGATGCCGCTCCGTGATAGCATGCCAAGTTTCATGAATTCTAGACGAGTTTTGGATTTACTAGAATTTAAAAACATGGCTTCTCAATGCTTTGCAGGCAATCAACGGTGCCCCGGTAATTGAAGTTTATTCCCATTTCTTGCATGGGTCCTAAGCATGCACTGAAGGACACAAATTTGATTTTGCAACCAATTTATATGCACTGGAGCATGTGCATGTAGTTCAAAATTGAATCATGCACATAAAAAGCATTGAAAACTCAGTTAATGCATACAAATGTCCAAACGAACCCCGAAAAATCACAAAATTCACACAACACTCATGTTGTTCTATGTTGACACGAGAAAAAATTTTGAAAGCAATAAGAGGCAATTGATATCGTTTCGTCCCAAAGGTGGGATGTTCCCTACCGAAAACCATCATGCTTGTTGTGAGAAGCTCCGGTTTGTGAGAAGCATATACCCAAACCTGCCCCAAATGGGACAAAATTTGTACCACAGCATGTTGATGCCGCTCCATGATAGCATGCCAAGTTTCATGAATTTCAGAAGAGTTTTGGATTTACTAGAATTTAAAAAGCTGGCATCTCAATGTTTTGCCGGCAATCAACGGTGCCCCGGTGTTTGACATTCATTCCCATTTCTTGCCTGGGACCTAAGCATGCACCCAAGGACACAGATTTGATTTTTCAACCAATTCATATGCACTGGAGCATATGCATGTAGTTCAAATTTGAATTATGCACATAAAATACATTAAAAACTCAGTTAATGCACAAAAATGTCAAAACGAACCCCGAAAAATCACAAAAATTCACACAACACAGCTGTTGTTCTATGTTGACACGAGAAAAAAATTGAAAGCAATAAGAGGCAATGGATATCGTTTTGTCCCCAAAGGTGGGACGTTCCCTACCGAAAACCGTCATGCTTGTTGTGAGAAGCTCCGGTTTGTGAGAAGCATATACCCAAACCTACCCCAACTGGGACAAAATTTGTACCACGACATGTTGATGCCGCTCCGTGATAGCATGCCAAGTTTCATGAATTCCAGACGAGTTTTGGATTTACTAGAATTTAAAAACATGGCTTCTCAATGCTTTGCAGGCAATCAACGGTGCCCCGGTAATTGAAGTTTATTCCCATTTCTTGCATGGGTCCTAAGCATGCACTGAAGGACAAAAATTTGATTTTGCAACCAATTTATATGCACTGGAGCATGTGCATGTAGTTCAAATTTGAATCATGCACATAAAAAGCATTGAAAACTCAGTTAATGCATACAAATGTCCAAACGAACCCCAAAAAATCACAAAATTCACACAACACTCATGTTGCTCTATGTTGACACGAGAAAAATTTTTGAAAGCAATAAGAGGCAATTGATATCGTTTCGTCCCAAAGGTGGGATGTTCCCTACCGAAAACCATCATGCTTGTTGTGAGAAGCTCCGGTTTGTGAGAAGCATATACCCAAACCTGCCCCAAATGGGACAAAATTTGTACCACAGCATGTTGATGCCGCTCCATGATAGCATGCCAAGTTTCATGAATTTCAGAAGAGTTTTGGATTTACTAGAATTTAAAAACCAGGCATCTCAATGTTTTGCCGGCAATCAACGGTGCCCCGGTGTTTGAAATTCATTCCCATTTCTTGCATGGGACCTAAGCATGCACCCAAGGACACTGATTTGATTTTTCAACCAATTCAAATGCACTGGAGCATATGCATGTAGTTCAAATTTGAATTACGCACATAAAATGCATTGAAAACTCAGTTAATGCATAAAAATGTCCAAACGAACCCCGAAAAATCACAAAAATTCACACAACACTCCTGTTGTTCTATGTTGACATGAGAAAAAATTTTGAAAGCAATAGGAGGCAATGGATATTCTTTCGTCCCCATAGGAGGGACGTTCCCTACCGAAAACCATCATGCTTGTTGTGAGAAGCTTCGGTTTGTGAGAAGCATATGCCCAAACCTGCCTAAATGGAATATATTTTTTACCACGCCATGTTGATGCCGCTGCGTGATAGCATGCCAAGTTTCATGAATTTCAGACGAGTTTTGGATTTACTAGAATTTAAAAACCAGGCATCTCAATGTTTTGTCGGCAATCAATGGTGCCCCGGTGTTTGAAATTCATTCCCATTTCTTGCATGGGACCTAAGCATGCACCCAAGGACACAGATTTTATTTTTCAACCAATTTATATGCACTGCAGCATGTGCATGTAGTTCAACTTTGAATTATGCACATAAAATGCATTGAAAACTCAGTTGATGCATAAAAATGTCCAATCGAACCTCGAAAAATCACAAAAAATCACACAACACTCCTGATGTTCTATGTTGACACGAGAAAAAATTTGAAAGCAATAAGAGGCAATAGATATCATTTCGTCCCCAAAGGTGGGACGTTCCCTACCGAAAACTATAATGCTTGTTGTGAGAAGCTTTAGTTTGTGAGAAGCATATACCCAAACCTGCCCCAAATGGGACAAAATTTGTACCACAGCATGTTGATGCCGCTCCATGATAGCATGCCAAGTTTCATGAATTTCAGAAGAGTTTTGGATTTACTAGAATTTAAAAACCAGGCATCTCAATGTTTTGCCGGCAATCAACGGTGCCCCGGTGTTTGAAATTCATTCCCATTTCTTGCATGGGACCTAAGCATGCACCCAAGGACACTGATTTGATTTTTCAACCAATTCAAATGCACTGGAGCATATGCATGTAGTTCAAATTTGAATTACGCACATAAAATGCATTGAAAACTCAGTTAATGCATAAAAATGTCCAAACGAACCCCGAAAAATCACAAAAATTCACACAACACTCCTGTTGTTCTATGTTGACATGAGAAAAAAATTTGAAAGCAATAAGAGGCAATGGATATTGTTTCGTCCCCAAAGGTGGGATGTTCCCTACCGAAAACCATCATGCTTGTTGTGAGAAGCTTCGGTTTGTGAGAAGCATATGCCCAAACCTGCCCTAAATGGAATAGATTTTTTACCACGCCATGTTGATGCCGCTGCGTGATAGCATGCCAAGTTTCATGAATTTCAGACGAGTTTTGGATTTACTAGAATTTAAAAACCAGGCATCTCAATGTTTTGTCGGCAATCAATGGTGCCCCGGTGTTTGAAATTCATTCCCATTTCTTGCATGGGACCTAAGCATGCACCCAAGGACACAGATTTTATTTTTCAACCAATTTATATGCACTGCAGCATGTGCATGTAGTTCAACTTTGAATTATGCACATAAAATGCATTGAAAACTCAGTTGATGCATAAAAATGTCCAATCGAACCACGAAAAATCACAAAAAATCACACAACACTCCTGTTGTTCTATGTTGACACGAGAAAAAATTTGAAAGCAATAAGAGGCAATAGATATCATTTCGTCCCCAAAGGTGGGACGTTCCCTACCGAAAACTATAATGCTTGTTGTGAGAAGCTTTAGTTTGTGAGAAGCATATACCCAAACCTGCCCCAACTGGGACAAAATTTGTACCACGACATGTTGATGCCGCTCCGTGATAGCATGCAAAGTTTCATGAATTCCACACGAGTTTTGGATCTACATGAAATTAAAAACTAGGCATCTCAATTTTTTGTCGGCAATCAACGGTGCCCCGGCGTTTCAAATTCATTCCCATTTCTTGCATGGGACCTAAGCATGCACCCAAGGACACAGATTTGACTTTTCAACCAATTCAAATGCACTGGAGCATATGCATGTAGTTCAAATTTGAATTACGCGCATAAAATGCATTGAAAACTCAGTTAATGCATAAAAATGTCCAAACGAACCCCGAAAAATCACAAAAATTCACACAACACTCCTGTTCTTCTATGTTGACACGAGAAAATTTTTTGAAAGCAATAAGAGGCAATGGATATCGTTTCGTCCCCAAAGGTGGGACGTTCCCTACCGAAAACCATCATGCTTGTTGTGAGAAGCTCCGGTTTGTGAGAAGCATATGCCCAAACCTGCCCCAACTGGGACAAAATTTGTACCACGGCATGTTGATGCCGCTCCGTGATAGCATGCCAATTTCATGAATTCCAGACGAGTTTTGGATTTACTAGAATTTACAAACCAGGCATCTCAATGTTTTGCAGGCAATCAACGGTGCCCCGGTGTTTGAAATTCATTCCCATTTCTTGCATGGGACCCAAGCATACACCCAAGGCACATATATGATTTTTCAACCAATTTATATGCACTGGAGCATGTGCATGTAGTTCAAATTAGAATTATGCACATAAAAATGCATTGAAAACTCAGTTAATGCATAAAAATGTCCAAACGAACCCCTAAAAATCACACAAATTCACACAACACTCCTGTTGTTCTATGTTGACACGAGAAAAGAAATTCAAAGCAGTAAGAGGCAATGGATATCCGTCCCCAAAGGTGGGACATTCCCTGCCGAAAACCATCATGCTTGTTGTGAGAAGCTCCGGTTTGTGAGAAGCATATACCCAAACCTGCCCCAAATGGGACAAAATTTGTACCACGTCATGTTGATGCCGCTCCATGATAGCATGCCAAGTTTTATGAATTTCACACGAGTTTTGGATTTACTAGAATTTAAAAACCAGGCATCTCAATGTTTTGCCGGCAATCGATGGTGCCCCGGTGTTTGAAATTCATTCTCATTACTTGCATGGGACCTAAGCATAAAAATGTCCAAACGAACCTCGAAAAATCACAATAATTCACACAACACTCCTGTTGTTCTATGTTGACACGAGAAAAATTTTGAAAGCAATAAGAGGCAGTGGATATCGTTTCATCCCCAAAGGTAGGACGTTCCCTACCGAAAACAATCATGCTTGTTGTGAGAAGCTCCGGTTTGCGAGAAGCATATACCTAAACCTGCCCCAACTGGGACAAAATTTATTCCACGACATGTTGATGACGCTCCGTGATAGCATGCAAAGTTTCATGAATTCCAGACGAGTTTTGGATTTACAAAAAATTAAAAACCAGACATCTCAATTTTTTGCCGGCAATCAACAGTGCCCCGGTGTTTGAAATTCATTCTCTTTTCTTGCATGGGGCCTAAGCATGCACCCAAGGACACATATTTGAGTTTTCAACCAATTCGTATGCACTGGAGCATATGCATGTAGTACAAATTTGAATTATGCACATAAAATGCATTGAAAACTCGGTTAATGCATAAAAATGTCCAAACGAACCCCGAAAAATCACACAACACTCCTGTTGTTCTATGTTGACACAAGAATAAATTTGAAAGCAATAAGAGGCAATGGATATCGTTTCGTCCCCAAAGGTGGGACGTTCCCTACCGAAATCCATCATGCTTGTTGTGAGAAGCTCCGGTTTGTGAGAAGCATATACCCAAACCTGCCCCAAATGGTACAAAATTTGTACCACGGCATGTTGATGCCGCTCTGTGATAGCATGCCAAGTTTCATGAATTCCAGACGAGTTTTGGATTTACTAGAATTTAAATACCAGGCAGCTCAATTTTTCGCCGACAATCAACGGTGCCCCGGTGTTTGAAATGCATTCCCATTTCTTGCATGGGACCTAAGCATGCACCCAAGGACAAATATTTGATTTTTCAGCCAATTTATATGCACTGGAGCATGTGCCTGTAGTTCAAATTTGAATTATGCACATAAAATGTATTGAAAACTCAGTTAATGCATAAAAATGTCCAAACGAACCCCGAAAAATCAAAAAAATTCACACAACACTCCGGTTGTTCTATGTTGACACGAGAAAAAAAAACTTGAAAGTAATAAGAGGCAATGGATATTGTTTCGTCCCCAAAGGTGGGACGTTCCCTACCGAAAACCATCATGCTTGTTGTGAGAAGCTCCGGTTTGTGAGAAGCATATACCCAAACCTGCCCCAAATGGGACAAAATTTGTACCACCGCATGTTGATGCCGCTCCGTGATAGCATGCCAAGTTTCATGAATTTCAAACGAGTTTTCGATTTACTAGAATTTAAAAACCAGGCATCTCAATGTTTTGCAGGCAAGCAATGGTGCCCCGGTGTTTGAAATTCGTTCCCATTACTTGCATGGGACCTAAGCATGCACCCAAGCACAAAGATTTGATTTTTCAACCAATTTATATGCACTGCAGCATGTGCATGTAGTTCAAATTTGAATTATGCACATAAAATGCATTGAAAACTCAGTTAATGCATAAAAATGTCCAAACAAACCTTGAAAAATCACAAAAATTCACACAACACTCCTGTTGTCCTATGTTGACACGAGAAAAAAATTGAAAGCAATAAGAGGCAATGGATATTGTTTCGTCCCCAAAGGTGGGACGTTCCCTACCGAAAACCATCATGCTTGTTGTGAGAAGCTCCGGTTTATGAGAAGCATATACCCAAACCTGCCCCAAATGGGACAAAATTTGTACCACGGCATGTTGGTGCCGCTCCGTGATAGCATGCCAAGTTTCATGAATTTCAGACTAGTTTTGGATTTACTAGAATTAAAAAACCAGGCATCTCAATGTTTTGCCGGCAATCAACGGTGCCCCGGTGTTTCAAATTCATTCCCATTTCTTAAATGGGACATAAGCATGCACCCAATGACACAGATTTTATTTTTCAACCAATTCACATGTACTGGGGCATGTGCATCTAGTTCAAATTTGAATTATGCACATAAAATGCATTGAAAACTCAGTTAATGCATAAAAATGTCCAAACGAAGCCCGAAAAAACACAAAAATTCACACAACACTGCTGTTGTTCTATGTTGACACGAGATAAAAATTTGAAAGCAATAAGAGGCAATGGATATCGTTTCGTCCCCAAAGGTGGGACGTTCCCTACCGAAAACCATCATGCTTGTTTTGAGAAGCTCCGGTTTGTGAGAAGCATATGCCCAAACCTGCCCCAACTGGGACAAAATTTGTACCACGGCATGTTGATGCCGCTCCGTGATAGCATGCCAATTTCATGAATTCCAGACGAGTTTTGGACTTACTAGAATTTAAAAACCAGGCATCTCAATGTTTTGCAGGCAATCAACGGTGCCCCGGTGTTTGAAATTCATTCTCATTACTTGCATGGGACCTAAGCATAAAAATGTCCAAACGAACCTCGAAAAATCACAAAAATTCACACAACACTCCTATTGTTCTATGTTGACATGAGAAAAAATTTGAAAGCAATAAGAGGCAGTGGATATCGTTTCGTCCCCAAAGGTAGGACGTTCCCTACCGAAAACCATCATGCTTGTTGTGAGAAGCTCCGGTTTGTGAGAAGCATATACCTAAACCTGCCCCAACTGGGAGAAAATTTATACCACGACTTGTTGATGCCGCTCCGTGATAGCATGCAAAGTTTCATGAATTCCAGACGAGTTTTGGATCTACAAAAAATTAAAAACCAGACATCTCAATTTTTTGCCGGCAATCAACAGTGCCCCGGTGTTTGAAATTCATTCTCATTTCGTGCATGGGGCCTAAGCATGCACCCAAGGACACATATTTGAGTTTTCAACCAATTCATATGCACTGGAGCATATGCATGTAGTTCAAATTTGAATTATGCACATAAAATGCATTGAAAACTCGGTTAATGCATAAAAATGTCCAAACGAACCCCGAAAAATCACAAAAAATCACACAACACTCCTGTTGTTCAATGTTGACACAAGAAAAATTTGAAAGCAATAAGAGGCAATGGATATCGTTTTGTCCCCAAAGGTGGGACGTTCCCTACCGAAAACCATCATGCTTGTTGTGAGAAGCTTCGGTTTGTGAGAAGCATATACCCAAAACTGCCCAAAATGGTACAAAATTTGTACCACGGAATGTTGATGCCGCTCTGTGATAGCATGCCAAGTTTCATGAATTCTAGATGAGTTTTGGATTTACTTGTGACACCCCAAAATTTTGACCTTGTTTTGTTAATTAAAATTTTGCCAGGAGATTAAACTTTTCCATTTGTCTGGATTTATCTCTTGATATCAGAACCTCTCTTTTCTTTAATATTGTGGGGTTTTACCTCAAGTGGAAACTTTCCAAAAGTATTATTGGATTTGTATACTCTCTCTATAAAACAATTCTTTATCAGTGGATTTATTTAGGCTTTATTCTTTCAAAAAAAATTCATAGATTTGGGCCTCTGTTGCACTGGAACCATTTGATTAATGCATTTAAAATTTTCACCAAAATTTGGGGATGTCATGTGGTGTTTCCACATCACTTTTATGCAAAAATATCTTTTGGTTATTGGAGATTTTGAGCTCTACATCAACTTTTCAAATCTGGTCCAGTAGGTATTTTTGCACTACAACCTATTTAAATTTTCTTCTAAAAATTCTTCCAAGTGTTTGGACATGTCAGTAGATGCACATGATTCAACTCTATGCAAAAACCCATTGGTGTTCCTTGAAATATTTGAGTGAATCAACCTCATCTTCATTCTGCTCCAGTTTTGTGATTTGTACTGCAACCCTATTTTATTTAGCTCTAGTGCCCATGAGCTTTCTCCTGCTTGTAGTCCACCCTACAATACCCTTAAGTCCAGGAGAGTGGACTCATTGGAGGATTTTTAGTGCATGCAATGATAGCCTTTAGTTTCTGCCCAAAACTGGTTTTCTCAGAAACTTGCACTAACAAGTTTCTGTTTTTGCCAATCTAACCCTGCCATCATCACCTACATCTAGGGAGACCCTGATCTGGAGTTTTTGGCCACTCCAAGAGTTGCCTAGATACACTTAGCATTCTGTCGAACACCTTGTGTTCATGGACAGTTTTGGCATGTTTTCTAGTTGGCATTATGAACTTGAGCCCCTGACCGATCCAGCATGTCCACTAAGATCCTAGCTACTCCTAACCTAGGTCTGCTAATTGTCAGCCGCGCTCTAGCACTCTAGGCTGCCCTGGCATTACGTCGAGCATGTCCCGTGCGTGCTCTGGCCGCGCCCAGAGCGCACGTTTTGCACGTGTGGGCGCCCGAGCCGCCGCGTCGCACGGCCGCCTCCCCACGCCCGCTCTGGCCTTCCCCACTCGCAGCCAACACGCCCTTCCCCTCCCGCGTCGCAGAGCCGCCCCTGACGCCCTACAGCACCGCTGTCATAGCCCTTGGCGGCACGCCGGCGTCGGCAGTAGGCTCCTGCCACGGACGGCGCCGCCCAAACCACCCGCGCACGCCAGCTGCCCTCTTGAACAGGCCGAGCTCATCCACAAGCTCGTCGGCACACGCTCGTCGCCGCCACGTCGCCCTGCGGCTACAGAACGATGGTCCCGGCGATCCTATCCATGGCCGCCGCGGGACCAACCTCGAACGCCTATTTAAGGAGGCCCCCGAGCTCCTCCAAGCACTCATGCGACCCCAGGCCATCCCCATGGCACCCCCATGGCCAGCATTCGACGGATGGTAGCCGTCTTCCTCGACTCCGGTCGGTTCGGCTGCCGCCACCTTCCGGTGCCATTCGTCGCAACCAGACCCTCCCCCGTGCCTCCAACACCACCATCCGTTTCCCCTCGACCTAACAGAGTCGCCCATCCTCTTAGCTTCGATCGAGAGCCACCACAGCCCAAACCCCCAATCTTGCCCGAAACCTCCTCCGCCGCGGAGCTCGCCGCCGGTGACTCCCTTCACCCCCACGGCCCCCTCGACCACCGGGAGGACCGCCTTGGAGCCACGGATCCATCCCTGCCCTCCGGAGCCCGCGAGGAGCCGCCAATCACCGGCGGCGATCGCCGGAGTCCCGCCTCCGTTCGGGCAGAGGAAGGGGAGGGAGGAGAGACTAGTCAAACCTGACCAGTGGGTCCCCTGGACCCACTGTCAGTGACCCAGCCCCCGCCGACGTGTGTTTTAAGTGGAAGCGTATATCCTCGAGTACGTATCCCCTACCCCGAAAGCGTATTCTGTATCGAAACGTTTTCTTTTTCTGGTTTTATTAAAAACAGAACTTTGACCAAACTTTGACTGGCTATATCTTTTAAAATAAAACTCCAAATGAGTTGATTCTTTTTCCTACCTCTCTCAAATTTCATCTAGTTTATTTTAAGATTTATTTCAAAAATATTTGGGACAAATTTTTGTACTGTTTTTGAAATATTTGTTATTTCAGTATCTTTCAAAATAGGAAATGGAGAGAGAAGAAAACTTTCAAAAAGTGCACCCCCTTGCATACTCTTGAAGGCAAGCATTCTGAACTCTGGCATGATATTTTTGTGAGGTGTTTTGATACAGTTACAACACTACCTTGACTTGGAGCATACGTTATTTTTATGTAACGATAAAGTCACACGCATGAGTGCATATTGGAGATGCTTTACTGTTAGAAATGGTTATGCTGGTGATAGTGATCATCCTCGGGAGCTTTTCATGCATACCGGCAGGAAGCCGGGAAAGTCGTGGTCTTGGGTAGACACGAGCTTGTCCCTAGTTCCTCGTTGAGGCGAGTGTGTCCGGTATGGCATGATGAGGTTTGATGAGCGGTGATTCTGTCTGTTAATGGAAATATATTGGTTATGCTAATCATTCGGAGAATACTTGGACCTCCTGAGTCGGCCGTAGGTCGAGTCTTGTTCAGTAACTTCCCCTACTTGTTTTGTACTACCACTTGTCCCTGCCGCAGGTAGGGTACGATTCAGTAAGTTGTCAACCCCTTACCAAAGCACACACCGTACAGAGAGGCCATGGTGGAAGATACCGGAGGCCTCCGGTAGGCATGCCACCTGGTCCGGGGGCATGGGTGTTTCCGGTTGGGACCGAGAGGGGGGCACCCCTTAGAGCGCGCGATATAAATTTGATCCCATGCTACGTCGAGGTTGTAGCCTCCACACTTAGAGTTTTGCTTGACAGGTGTCGTTGGTGATTCCAGACACCGATAAGTTAAGCTGGGGTGTGCAGGTCAGGCGCGTTTTCAATTAAAAGGCCGTAGGCAGAATTAGTCCCGATGGACTAAATAAATCCGTTACTCGTGGGTAAAGAGTACACCCTCTGCAGAGGTTAAATCTTTTCGGATAGCCATGTTCATAGGTAAGGACTACAGTCTGAGATGGGTATAGTGACGGTCTTCGGATGGAGAAACGGCTAAACTAGAACATAGTGACGGTCTTCGGATGGAGAAACGGCTATACTAGAACTTTGATTATGACCTATGACAAATGAGGATTATGTTTATTATTATTATGGACTAACCATTTACATTTTTTTTGAATTATTAAGTATCCCTGGGACGGTTCTACCTCCTGGATACTCACTGCGATTATTATTTATAAGCCCTTTATGTGGCGTCGCTCAGACGCCCGACTGCGGCATGCTTGTTATTTATTTATCCTTTATAAGCCCTTTATGTGGCGTCGCGCAGACGCCCGACTGCGGCATGTTTGTCATTTCTTTATTATTTATAAGCCCTTTATGTGGCGTCGCTCAGACGCCCGAGTGCGGCATGTTTGTCATTTATTTATTATTCATAAGCCCTTTATGTGGTGTCGCTCAGATGCCCGACTGTGGCATGCTTGTTATTTTTCTTTTATTCATAAGCCCTTTATGTGGTGTCGCTCAGACGCCCGACTGTGGCATGCTTGTTATTTTCTTTTATTCATAAGCCCTTTATGTGGTGTCGCTCAGACGCCCGACTGTGGCATACTTGTTATTTTCTTTTATTCATAAGCCCTTTATGTGGTGTCGCTCAGACGCCCGACTGAGGCATGATTTATCTTATTATCCTTTCGAGGCGTCTCTTCAGACACTCGATCGGTCCATTCTATGATCCTACTCCCGTAATTGCATATTCATAGTTTACCCGCATGCGTGCATCATGGATTTCGTATATTTCAGGACTGACGTTATGATCGTAAAATCTTTCGGAGCATGATTATCCACTATTATATTATACCCGTGCTCTTAATGTTTGCGAGTACATTCAAACGTACTCACTGGCTTGTCCCTGGCTATTGTCTTGGCCAGATTCCTTGCTTGGAGAGACCATTGCGATGACAGCCCCGGAACCTGCGCAATCGTGATAGCAGCCTCGCGAAGATAGGAGTTATCCTGGTCAGCTGTTCTTGTGTGAAATGGAGTCCCATAGACGCAGATGAACCACAAACCGCTTCCGCCATCAACCACTAGAAACCAAGTGTTGTACCCATAGGCCACAATGGTCTTGTACTACATATTTTGTACTTTGCTTGGAATTCTTGTATCAAGTTGGTGCCTCATCAGCTAACAGTAATCCTGGGGCTGGTGAGCACAAAGGCCATTTTCTAGGAAATTAATATCCCGAAAAACCGGTCCTGACATTACTAGAATTTAAAAACCAGGCATCTCAATTTTTTGTTGTCAATCAACGGTGCCCTGGGGTTTGAAATGCATTCCCATTTCTTGCATGGAACCTAAGCATGCACCCAAGGACACATATTTGATTTTTCAGCCAATTCATATGCACTGGAGCATGTGCATGTAGTTCAAATTTGAATTATGCACATAAAATGCATTGAAAACTCTGTTAATGCATAAAATGTCCAAACGAAGCCCGAAAAATCACAAAAATTCACACAACACTCCTGTTGTGCTATGTTGACATGAGATAAACAATTGAAAGCAATAAGAGGCAATGGATATCATTTCGTCCCCAAAGGTGGGACGTTCCCTACCGAAAACCATCATGCTTGTTGTGAGAAGCTCCGGTTTATGAGAAGCATATACCCAAAGCTGCCCCAACTGGGACAAAATTTGTAGCATGGCATGTTGATGCCGCTACATGATAGCATGCCAAGTTTCATGAATTCTAGACAAGTTTTGGATTTACTAGAATTTAAAAACCAGGCATCTCAATGTTTTGCCGGCAATCAACGGTGCCCCGGTGTTTGAAATTCATTCTCATTTCTTGCATGGGACCTAAGCATGCACCCAAGGACACGGATTTGATTTTTCAACCAATTTATATGCACTGGAGCATGTGCATGTAGTTTCAATTTCAATTATGCACATAAAATGCATTGAAAACTCAGTTAATGCATAAAAATGTCCAAACGAACCCTGAAAAATCACAAAAATTCACTCAACACTCCTGTTTTGAAAGCTATAAGAGGCAATGGATATCATTTTGTCCCCAAAGGTGGGACGTTCCCTACCGTAAACCATCAGGCTTGTTGTGAAAAACTCCGGTTTGTGAGAAGCATATACCCGAACCAGCCCCAAATGGGACAAAAGTTTTACCATGACATGTTGATGCTGCTCCATGATAGCATGCCAAGTTTCATGAATTTCAGACGAGTTTTCGATTTACTATAATTTAAAAACCAGGCATCTCAATGTTTTGTCAGCAATCAAAGTGGCCCGGTGTTTGAAATTCATTCCCATTTCTTGCATGGGACCTAAGCATGCACCCAAGGACACAAATTTGATTTTTCAACAGATTTATATCCACTGGAGCATGTGCATGTAGTTCAAATTTGAATTATGCAGATAAAATGCATTGAAAACTCAGTTAGTGCATAAAAATTTCCAAACGAATCCTGAAAAATCACAACAATTCCCACAACACTCCTGTTGTTCTATGTTGACACGAGCTAAAAATTTGAAAGCAATAAGAGGCAATGGATATCGTTTCGTCCCCAAAGGTGGGACGTTCCCTACCGAGAACCATCATGCTTGTTATGAGAAGCTCCGATTTGTGAGAAGCATATACCCAAACCTGCCCCAATTGGGACAAAATTTGTACCATGGCATGTTGATGCCGCTCCGTGATAGCATGCCAAGTTTCATGAATTCCAAACGAGTTTTGGATTTACTAGAATTTAAAAACCAGGCATCTCAATGTTTCGCCGGCAATCAACGGTGCCCCGGTGTTTGAAATTCATTCCCATATCTTGCATGGGACCTAAGCATGCACCCAAGGACACATATTTCATTTTTCAACCAATTCATATGCACTGGAGCATGTGCATGTAGTTCGAATTTGAATTATGCACATAAAATGCATTGAAAACTCAGTTAATGCATAAAAATGTCCAAAGGAACCCCGAAAAATCACAAAAATTCGCACAACACTCCTGTTGTTCTATGTTGACACGAGAAAAAAAATTTGAAAGCAATAAGAGGCAATGGATATCGTTTCGTCCCCAAAGGTGGGACGTTCCCTACCGAAAACCATCATGTTTGTTGTGAGAACCTCCGGTTTGTGAGAAGCATATACCCAAACCTGCCCCAACTGGGACTAAATTTGTACCACCGCATGTTGATGCCGCTCCATGATAGCATGCCAAGTTTCATGAATTTCAAACGAGTTTTGGATTTACTCGGATTTAAAAACCAGGCATCTCAATGTTTTGCCGGCAATCAACGGTGCCCCGGTGTTTGAAATTCATTCTCATTACTTGCATGGGACCTAAGCATGCACCCAAGGACACAGATTTGATTTTTCAACCAATTCATATGCACTAGAGCATGTGCATGTAGTTCAAATTTGAATTATGCACATAAAATGCATTGAAAACTCAGTTAATGCATAAAAATGTCCAAACGAACCCTGAAAAATCACAAAAATTCACACAACACTCCTGTTGTTCTATGTTGACACTAGAAAAAAAATTGAAAGCAATAAGAGGCAATGGATATCGTTTCGTCCCCAAAGGTGGGACGTTCCCTACCGAAAACCATCATGTTTGTTGTGAGAACCTCCGGTTTGTGAGAAGCATATACCCAAACCTGCCCCAACCGGGACTAAATTTGTACCACGGCATGTTGATGCCGCTCCATGATAGCATGCCAAGTTTCATGAATTCTAGACAAGTTTTGGATTTACTAGAATTTAAAAACCAGGCATCTCAATGTTTTGCCGGCAATCAATGGTGCCCCGGTGTTTGACATTCATTCCCATTTCCTGCATGGGACCTAAGCATGCACCCAAGGACACAGATTTGATTTTTCAACCAATTTATATGCACTGGAGCATGTGCATGTAGTTCAAATTTGAATTATGCACATAAAATGCATTGAAAATTCAGTTAATGCATAAAAATGTCCAAACGGACCCTGAAAAATCACAAAAATTCACACAACACTCCTGTTGTTCTATGTTGACACGAGAAAAAAAATTGAAACCAATAGGAGGCAATGGATATTTTTTCGTCCCCAAAGGTGGGAAGTTCCCTGCTGAAAACCATCATGCTTGTTGTGAGAAGCTCTGGTTTATGAGAAGCATATACCCAAAGCTGCCCCAACTGGGACAAAATTTGTACCACGGCATGTTGATGCCGCTACATGATAGCATGCCAAGTTTCATGAATTCTAGACAAGTTTTGGATTTACTAGAATTTAAAAACCAGGCATCTCAATGTTTTGCCAGCAATCAACGGTGCCCCGGTGTTTGAAATTCATTCCCATTTCTTGCATGGGACCTAAGCATGCACCCAAGGACACATATTTGATTTTTCAACCAATTCATATGCACTGGAGCATGTGCATGTAGTTCAAATTTGAATTATGCACATAAAATGCATTGAAAACTGAGTTAATGCATAAAAATGTCCAAACGAACCCTGAAAAATCACAAAAATTCACACAACACTCCTGTTGTTCTATGTTGACACTACAAAAAAATTTGAAAGCAATAAGAGGCAATGGATATCGTTTCGTCCCCAAAGGTGGGACGTTCCCTACCGAAAACCATCATGCTTGTTGTGAGAAGCTCCGGTTTGTGAGAAGCATATACCCAAACCTGCCCCAAATGTGACAAAATTTGTACCACGGCATGTTGATGCCGCTCCATTATAGCATGCCAAGTTTCATGAATTCTAGACAAGTTTTGGATTTACTAGAATATAAAAACCAGGCATCTCAAAGTTTTGCCGGCAATCAACGGTGCCCCGGTGTTTCAAATTCATTCCCATTTCTTGCGTGGGACCTAAGCATGCACCCAAGGACACAGATTTGATTTTTCAACTAATTCATATGCACTGGAGCATGTGCATGTAGTTCAAATTTGAATTATGCACATAAAATGCATTGAAAACTCAGTTAATGCATAAAAATGTCCAAACGGACCCCGAAAAATCACAAAAACTCACACAACACTCCTGTTGTTCTATGTTGACACGAGAAAAAAATTGAAAGCAATAGGAGGCAATGGATATCGTTTCGTCCCCAAAGGTGGGACGTTCCCTACCGAAGACCATCATGCTTGTTGTGAGAAGCTCCGGTTTGTGAGAAGCTTATACCCAAACCTGCCCCAACTGGGACTAAATTTGTACCACGGCATGTTGATGCCGGTCCATGATAGCATGCCAAGTTTCATGAATTGCAGACGAGTTTTGGATTTACTAGAATTTAAAAACCGGGCATCTCAATGTTTTGCCGGCAATCAACGGTACCCCGGTGTTTGAAATTCATTCTCATTTCTTATATGGGACCTAAGCATGCACCCAAGGACACAGATTTCATTTTTGAACCAATTCATATGCACTCGAGCATGTGCATGTAGTTTAAATTTGAATTATGCACATAAAATGCATTGAAAACTCAGTTAATGCATAAAAATATCGAAACGAACCCCGAAAAATCACAAAAATTCGCACAACACTCCTGTTGTTCTATGTTGACACTACAAAAAAAATTTGAAAGCAAAAAGAGGCAATGGATATCGTTTCGTCCCCAAAGGTGGGACGTTCCCTACCGAAAACCATCATGCTTGTTGTGAGAAGCTTCGGTTTGTGAGAAGCATATACCCAAACCTGCCCCAAATGTGACAAAATTTGTACCACGGCATGTTGATGCCGCTCCATTATAGCATGCCAACTTTCATGAATTTCAGACGAGTTTTGGATTTACTAGAATATAAAAACCAGGCATCTCAAAGTTTTGCCGGCAATCAATGGTGCCCCGGTGTTTCAAATTCATTCTCATTACTTGCGTGGGACCTAAGCATGCACCCAAGGACACATATTTGATTTTTCAACTAATTCATATGCACTGGAGCATGTGCATGTAGTTCAAATTTGAATTATGCACATAAAATGCATTGAAAACTCAGTTAGTGCATAAAAATGTCCAAACGGACCCCGAAAAATCTCAAAAAATCACACAACACTCCTGTTGTTCTGTGTTGACACGAGAAAAAAATTGAAAGCAATAGGAGGCAATGGATATCGTTTCGTCCCCAAAGGTGGGACGTTCCCGGCCGAAAACCGTCATGCTTGTTGTGAGAAGCTCCGGTTTATGAGAAGCATATACCCAAACCTGCCCCAACTGGGACAAAATTTGTACCACGACATGTTGATGCCGCTCCGTGATAGCGTGCCAAGTTTCATGAATTTCAGATGAGTTTTGGATTTACTAGAATTTAAAAACCAGGCATCTCAATGTTTTGCCGGCAATCAACGGTGCCCCGGTGTTTGAAATTCATTCTCATTACTTGCATGGGACCTAAGCATGCACCCAAAGACACATATTTGATTTTTCAACCAATTTATATGCATTGGAGCATGTGCATGTAGTTCACATTTGAATTACGCACATAAAATGCATTGAAAATTAAGTTAATGCATAAAAATGTCCAAACGGACACCGAAAAATCACAAAAATTCACACAACACTCCTGTTGTTCTATGTTGACACGAGAAAAAAAATTGAAAGCAATAGGAGGCAATGGATATCGTTTCGTCCCCAAAGGTGGTACGTTCCCTACCGAAGACCATCATGCTTGTCGTGAGAAGCTCCGGTCTGTGAGAAGCATATACCCAAACCTGCCCCAACTGGGTCTAAATTTGTACCACGACATGTTGATGCCACCTCATGATAGCATCCCAAGTGTCATGAATTTCAGACGAGTTTTGGATTTACTAGAATTTAAAAACCAGGCATCTCAATGTTTTGCCGGCAATCAACGGTGCCCCGGTGTTTGAAATTCATTCTCATTACTTGCATGGGACCTAAGCATGCACCCAAGGACACAGATTTGATTTTTCAACCAATTCATATGCACTGGAGCATGTGCATGTAGTTCAAATTTGTATTATGCACATAAAATGCATTGAAATCTCAGTTAGTGCATAAAAATATCCAAACAGACCCCGAAAAATCTCAAAAATTCGCACAACACTCCTTTTGTTCTATGTTGACACGAGAGAAAAATTTGAAAGTAATAAGAGGCAATGGATATTGTTTCGTCCCCAAAGGTGGGACGTTCCCTACCGAAAACCATCATGCTTCTTGTCAGAAGCTTCGGTTTGTGAGAAGCGTATACCCAAACCTGCCCCAACTGGGAGAAAATTTGTAGCACGACATGTTGATGCCGCTCCGTGATAGCATGCCAAGTTTCATGAATTTCAGACGAGTTTTGGATTTACTAGAATTTAAAAACCAGGCATCTCAATGTTTTGCCGGCAATCAATGGTGCCCCGGTGTTTGAAATCCATTCTCATTACTTGCATGGGACCTAAGCATGCACCCAAGGACACATATTTGATTTTTCAACCAATTTATATGCACTGGAGCATGTGCATGTAGTTCAAATTTGAATTATGCACATAAAATGCATTGAAAACTCAGTTAGTGCATAAAAATGTCCAAACGGACCCTGAAAAATCACAAAAATTCGCACAACACTCCTGTTGTTCTACGTTGACACTAGAAAAAAATTAAAAGCAATAGGAGGCAATGGATATCGTTTCGTCCCCAAAGGTGGGACGTTCCCGGCCGAAGACCATCATGCTTGTTGTGAGAAGTTCCGGTTTATGAGATGCATATACCCAAACCTGCCCCAACTGGGACAAAATTTGTACCACGACATGTTGATGTCGCTCCGTGATAGCATGCCAAGTTTCATGAATTTCAGACGAGTTTTGGATTTACTAGAATTTAAAAACCAGGCATCTCAAAGTTTTGTCGGCAATCAACGGTGCCCCGGTGTTTGAAATTCATTCCCATTTCTTGCATGGGACCTAAGCATGCACCCAAGGACACAGATTTGATTTTCAACCATTTCATATGCACTGGAGCATGTGCATGTAGTTCAAATTTGAATTATGCACATAAAATGCATTGAAAACTTAGTTAATGCATAAAAATGTCCAAACGAAGCCCGAAAAATCACAAAAATTCACACAACACTCCTGTTGTTCTATGTTGACAGGAGATAAAAATTTAAAAGCAATAAGAGGCAATGGATATCATTTCGTCCCCAAAGGTGGGACGTTCCCTACCGAAAACCATCATGCTTGTTGTGAGAAGCTCTGGTTTGTGAGAAGCATATACCCAAACCTGCCCCACATGGGACAAAATTTGTACCACGGCATGTTGATGCCGCTCAATGATAGCATGCCATGTTTCATGAATTTCAGATGTGTTTTGGATTTACTAGAATTTAAAAACCAGGCATGTCAATGTTTTGCCGGCAATCAACGGTGCCCCGGTGTTTGAAATTCATTCCATTTCTTGCATGGGACCTAAGCATGCACCCAAGGACAGAAATTTGATTTTTCAAACCAATTCATATGCACTGGAGCATGTGCATGTAGTTCAAATTTGAATTATGCACATAAAATGCATTGAAAACTCAGTTAGTGCATACAAATGTCCAAACGAACCCTGAAAAATCACGAAAATTCACACAACACTCCTGTTGTTCTATGTTGACACTACAAAAAAATTTGAAAGCAATACGAGGCAATGGATATCGTTTCGTCCCCAAAGGTGGGACGTTCCCTACCGAAGACCATCAAGCTTGTTGTGAGAAGCTCCGGTTCGTGAGAAGCATATACCCAAACCTGCCCCAACTGGGACTAAATTTGCACCACGGCATGTTGATGCCGCTCCATGATAGCATGCCAAGTTTCATGAATTTCAGACGAGTTTTGGATTTACTAGAATTTAAAAACCAGGCATCTCAAAGTTTTGTCGGCAATCAACGGTGCCCCGGTGTTTGAAATTCATTCCCATTTCTTGCATGGGACCTAAGCATGCACCCAAGGACACAGATTTGATTTTCAACCATTTCATATGCACTGGAGCATGTGCATGTAGTTCAAATTTGAATTATGCACATAAAATGCATTGAAAACTTAGTTAATGCATAAAAATGTCCAAACGAAGCCCGAAAAATCACAAAAATTCACACAACACTCCTGTTGTTCTATGTTGACAGGAGATAAAATTTTAAAAGCAATAAGAGGCAATGGATATCATTTCGTCCCCAAAGGTGGGACGTTCCCTACCGAAAACCATCATGCTTGTTGTGAGAAGCTCTGGTTTGTGAGAAGCATATACCCAAACCTGCCCCACATGGGACAAAATTTGTACCACGGCATGTTGCTGCCGCTCAATGATAGCATGCCATGTTTCATGAATTTCAGATGTGTTTTGGATTTACTAGAATTTAAAAACCAGGCATGTCAATGTTTTGCCGGCAATCAACGGTGCCCCGGTGTTTGAAATTCATTTCCATTTCTTGCATGGGACCTAAGCATGCACCCAAGGACACAAATTTGATTTTTCAAACAATTCATATGCACTGGAGCATGTGCATGTAGTTCAAATTTGAATTATGCACATAAAATGCATTGAAAACTCAGTTAATGCATACAAATGTCCAAACGAACCCTGAAAAATCACGAAAATTCACACAACACTCCTGTTGTTCTATGTTGACACTACAAAAAAATTTGAAAGCAATAGGAGGCAATGGATATCGTTTCGTCCCCAAAGGTGGGACGTTCCCTACCGAAGACCATCAAGCTTGTTGTGAGAAGCTCCGGTTCGTGAGAAGCATATACCCAAACCTGCCCCAACTGGGACTAAATTTGTACCACGGCATGTTGATGCCGCTCCATGATAGCATGCCAAGTTTCATGAATTTCAGACGAGTTTTGGATTTACTAGAATTTAAAAACCAATCATCTCAATGTTTTGCCGGCAATCAACGGTGCCCCGGTGTTTGAAATTCATTCTCATTTCTTGCATGGGACCTAAGCATGCACCCAAGGACACAGATTTGATTTTTCAACCAATTCATATGCACTGGAGCATGTGCATGTAGTTCAAATTTGAATTATGCACATAAAATGCATTTAAAACTCTGTTAATGCATAAAAATGTCCAAACGAACCCTGAAAAATCACAAAAATTCGCACAACACTCCTGTTGTTCTACGTTGACACTAGAAAAAAAATTAAAAGCTATAGGAGGCAATGGATATCGTTTCGTCCCCAAAGGTGGGACGTTCCCTACTGAAGACCATCATGCTTGTTGTGAGAAGCTCCGGTTTGTGAGAAGCATATACGCAAACCTGCCCCAACTGGGACTAAATTTGTACCACGGCATGTTGATGCCGCTCCATGATAGCATGCCAAGTTTCACGAATTTCAGACGAGTTTTGGATTTACTAGAATTTAAAAACCAGGCATCTCAAAGTTTTGTCGGCAATCAATGGTGCCCCGGTGTTTGAAATTCATTCCCATTTCTTGCATGGGACCTAAGCATGCACCCAAGGACACAGATTTGATTTTCAACCATTTCATATGCACTGGAGCATGTGCATGTAGTTCAAATTTTAATTATGCACATAAAATGCATTGAAAACTTAGTTAATGCATAAAAATGTCCAAACGAAGCCCGAAAAATCACAAAAATTCACACAACACTCCTGTTGTTCTATGTTGACAGGAGATAAAAATTTGAAAGCAATAAGAGGCAATGGATATCATTTCGTCCCCAAAGGTGGGACGTTCCCTACCGAAAACCATCATGCTTGTTGTGAGAAGCTCCGGTTTGTGAGAAGCATATACCCAAACCTACCCCACATGGGACAAAATTTGTACCACGGCATGTTGATGCCGCTCAATGATAGCATGCCAACTTTCATGAATTTCAGATGAGTTTTGGATTTACTAGAATTTAAAAACCAGGCATCTCAATGTTTTGCCGGCAATCAACGGTGCCCCGGTGTTTGAAATTCATTCCCATTTCTTGCATGGGACCTAAGCATGCACCCAAGGACACAGATTTGATTTTTCAACCAATTCATATGCACTAGAGCATGTGCATGTAGTTCAAATTCGAATTATGCACATAAAATGCATTGAAAACTCAGTTAATGCATACAAATGTCCAAACGAACCCTGAAAAATCATGAAAATTCACACAACACTCCTGTTGTTCTAAGTTGACACTAGAAAAAAATTTGAAAGCAATAGGAGGCAATGGATATCGTTTCGTTCCCAAAGGTGGGACGTTCCCTACCGAAGACCATCAAGCTTGTTGTGAGAAGCTCCGGTTTGTGACAAGCATATACCCAAACCTGCCCCAAATGGGACTAAATTTGTACCACGGCATGTTGATGCCGCTCCATGATAGCATGCCAAGTTTCATGAATTTCAGACGAGTTTTGGATTTATAGAATTTAAAACCAGGCATCTCAATGTTTTGCCGGCAATCAACGGTGCCCCGGTGTTTGAAATTCATTCTCATTTCTTGCATGGGACCTAAGCATGCACCCAAGGACACAGATTTGATTTCTCAACCAATTCATATGCACTGGAGCATGTGCATGTAGTTCAAATTTGAATTATGCACATAAAATGCATTGAAAACTCAGTTAATGCATAAAAATGTCCAAACGAACCCCGAAAAATCACAAAAATTCACAGAACACTCCTGTTGTTCTATGTTGACACGAGAAAAAAATTAAAAGCAATAGAGGCAATGGATATCGTTTCGTCCCCAAAGGTGGGACGTTCCCTACCGAAAACCATCATGCTTGTTGTGAGAAGCTCCGGTTTGTGAGAAGCATATACCCAAACCTGCCCCAAATGGGACAAAATTTGTACCACGGCATGTTGATGCCGCTCCATGATAGCATGCCAAGTTTCATGAATTTCAGACGAGTTTTGGATTTACTAGAATTTAAAAACCAGGCATCTCAATGTTTTGTCGGCAATCAATGGTGCCCCGGTGTTTGAAATTCATTCCCATTTCTTGCATGGGACCTAAGCATGCACCCAAGGACACAGATTTGATTTTTCAACCATTTATATGCACTGGAGCATGTGCATGTAGTTCAAATTTGAATTATGCACATAAAATGCATTGAAAACTCAGTTAATGCATAAAAATGTCCAAACGAACCCCAAAAATTACAAAAATTCACACAACACTCCTGTTGTTCTATGTTGACAGGAGAAAAAATTTGAAAGCAATAAGAGGCAATGGATATCATTTCGTCCCCAAAGGTGGGACGTTCCCTACCGAAAACCATCATGCTTGTTGTGAGAAGCTCCGGTTTGTGAGAAGCATATACCCAAACCTACCCCAAATGGGACAAAATTTGTACCACGGCATGTTGATGCCGCTCCATGATAGCATGCCAAGTTTCATGAATTTCAGATGAGTTTTGGATTTACTAGAATTTAAAAACCAGGCATCTCAATGTTTTGCCGGCAATCAACGGTGCCCCGGTGTTTGAAATTCATTCCCATTTCTTGCATGGGACCTAAGCATGCACCCAAGGACACAGATTTGATTTTTCAACCAATTCATATGCACTGGAGCATGTGCATGTAGTTCAAATTTGAATTATGCACATAAAATGCATTGAAAACTCAGTTAATGCATAAAAATGTCCAAACGAACCCCGAAAAATCACAAAAATTCACACAACACTCCTGTTGTTCTATGTTGACACGAGAAAAAAATTTGAAAGCAATAAGAGGCAATGGATATCGTTTCGTCCCAAAGGTGGGACGTTCCCTACCGAAAACCATCATGCTTGTTGTGAGAAGCTCCGGTTTGTGAGAAGCATATACCCAAACCTGCCCCAAATGGGACAAAATTTGTACCACGGCATGTTGATGCCGCTCCATGATAGCATGCCAAGTTTCATGAATTTCAGACGAGTTTTGGATTTACTAGAATTTAAAAACCAGTCATATCAATGTTTTGCCGGCAATCAACGGTGCCCCGGTGTTTGAAATTCATTCCCATTTCTTGCATGGGACCTAAGCATGCACCCAAGGACACAGATTTGATTTTTCAACCAATTTATATGCACTGGAGCATGTGCATGTAGTTCAAATTTGAATTATGCACATAAAATGCATTGAAAACTCAGTTAATGCATAAAAATGTCCAAACGAACCCCGAAAAATCACAAAAATTCACACAACACTCCTGTTGTTCTATGTTGACACGAGAAAAAAATTGAAAGCAATAAGAGGCAATGGATATCGTTTCGTCCCCAAAGGTGGGACGTTCCCTACCGAAACCATCATGCTTGTTGTGAGAAGCTCCGGTTTGTGAGAAGCATATACCCAAACCTGCCCCAAATGGGACAAAATTTGTACCACGGCATGTTGATGCCGCTCCATGATAGCATGCCAAGTTTCATGAATTTCAGACGAGTTTTGGATTTACTAGAATTTAAAAACCAGGCATCTCAATGTTTTGCCGGCAATCAACGGTGCCCCGGTGTTTGAAATTCATTCCCATTTCTTGCATGGGACCTAAGCATGCACCCAAGGACACAGATTTGATTTTCAACCAATTTATATGCACTGGAGCATGTGCATGTAGTTCAAATTTGAATTATGCACATAAAATGCATTGAAAACTTAGTTAATGCATAAAAATGTCCAAACGAAGCCCGAAAAATTACAAAAATTCACACAATATTCCTGTTGTACTATGTTGACAGGAGATAAAAATTTGAAAGCAATAAGAGGCAATGGATATCATTTTGTCCCCAAAGGTGGGATGTTCCCTACCGAAAACCATCATGCTTGTTGTGAGAAGCTCCGGTTTGTGAGAAGCATATACCCAAACCTGCCCCACATGGGACAAAATTTGTACCACGGCATGTTGATGCCGCTCAATGATAGCATGCCAAGTTTCATGAATTTCAGACGAGTTTTGGATTTACTAGAATTTAAAAACCAGGCATCTCAATGTTTTGCCGTCAATCAACGGTGCCCCGGTGTTTGAAATTCATTCCCATTTCTTGCATGGGACCTAAGCATGCACCCAAGGACACAGATTTATTTTTCAACCAATTATATGCACTGGAGCATGTGCATGTAGTTCAAATTTGAATTATGCACATAAAATGCATTGAAAACTCAGTTAATGCATAAAAATGTCCAAACGAACCCCGAAAAATCACAAAAATTCACACAACACTCCTGTTGTTCTATGTTGACACGAGAAAAAAATTTGAAAGCAATAAGAGGCAATGGATATCGTTTCGTCCCCAAAGGTGGGACGTTCCCTACCGAAAACCATCATGCTTGTTGTGAGAAGCTCCGGTTTGTGAGAAGCATATACCCAAACCTGCCCCAAATGGGACAAAATTTGTACCACGGCATGTTGATGCCGCTCCATGATAGCATGCCAAGTTTCATGAATTTCAGGCGAGTTTTGGATTTACTAGAATTTAAAAACCAGGCATCTCAATGTTTTGCCGGCAATCAACGGTGCCCCGGTGTTTGAAATTCATTCCCATTTCTTGCATGGGACCTAAGCATGCACCCAAGGACACAGATTTGATTTTTCAACCAATTTATATGCACTGGAGCATGTGCATGTAGTTCAAATTTGAATTATGCACATAAAATGCATTGAAAACTCAGTTAATGCATAAAAATGTCCAAACGAACCCCGAAAATTCACACAACACTCCCATTGTTCTATGTTGACACGAGAAAAAATTTGAAAGCAATAAGAGGCAATGGATATCATTTCGTCCCCAAAGGTGGGACGTTCCCTACCGAAAACCATCATGCTTGTTGTGAGAAGCTCCGGTTTGTGAGAAGCATATACCCAAACCTGCCCCAAATGGGACAAAATTTGTACCACGGCATGTTGATGCCGCTCCATGATAGCATGCCAAGTTTCATGAATTTCAGACGAGTTTTGGATTTACTAGAATTTAAAAACCAGGCATCTCAATGTTTTGCCGGCAATCAACGGTGCCCCGGTGTTTGAAATTCATTCCCATTTCTTGCATGGGACCTAAGCATGCACCCAAGGACACAGATTTGATTTTTCAACCAATTTATATGCACTGGAGCATGTGCATGTAGTTCAAATTTGAATTATGCACATAAAATGCATTGAAAACTCAGTTAATGCATAAAAATGTCCAAACGAACCCTGAAAAATCACAAAAATTCACACAACACTCCTGTTGTTCTATGTTGACACGAGAAAAAATTGAAAGCAATAAGAGGCAATGGATATCGTTTCGTCCCCAAAGGTGGGACGTTCCCTGCCGAAAACCATCATGCTTGTTGTGAGAAGCTCCGGTTTGTGAGAAGCATATACCCAAACCTGCCCCAAATGGGACAAAATTTGTACCACGACATGTTGATGCCGCTCCATGATAGCATGCCAAGTTTCATGAATTTCAGACGAGTTTTGGATTTACTAGAATTTAAAAACCAGGCATCTCAATGTTTTGCCGGCAATCAACGGTGCCCCGGTGTTTGAAATTCATTCCCATTTCTTGCATGGGACCTAAGCATGCACCCAAGGACACAGATTTGATTTTTCAACCAATTATATGCACTGGAGCATGTGCATGTAGTTCAAATTTGAATTATGCACATAAAATGCATTGAAAACTCAGTTAATGCATAAAATGTCCAAACGAACCCTGAAAAATCACAAAAATTCACACAACACTCCTGTTGTTCTATGTTGACACGAGAAAAAAATTTGAAAGCAATAAGAGGCAATGGATATCGTTTCGTCCCCAAAGGTGGGACGTTCCCTACCGAAAACCATCATGCTTGTTGTGAGAATCTCCGGTTTGTGAGAAGCATATACCAAACCTGCCCCAAATGGGACAAAATTTGTACCACGGCATGTTGATGCCGCTCCATGATAGCATGCCAAGTTTCATGAATTTCAGACGAGTTTTGGATTTACTAGAATTTAAAAACCAAGCATCTCAATGTTTTGCCGGCAATCAACGGTGCCCCGGTGTTTGAAATTCATTCTCATTTCTTGCATGGGACCTAAGCATGCACCCAAGGACACATATTTGATTTTTCAACCAATTCATATGCACTGGAGCATGTGCATGTAGTTCAAATTTGAATTGTGCACATAAAATGCATTGAAAACTCAGTTAATGCATAAAAATGTCCAACGAAGCCCGAAAAATCACAAAACTTCACACAACACTCCTGTTGTTCTATGTTGACATGAGATAAAAATTTGAAAGCAATAAGAGGCAATGGATATCATTTCGTCCCCAAAGGTGGGACGTTCCCTACCGAAAACCATCATGCTTGTTGTGAGAAGCTCCGGTTTGTGACAAGCATATACCCAAACCTGCCCCAAATGGGACAAAATTGGTACGACGGCATGTTGATGCCGCTCCATGATAGCATGCCAAGTTTCATGAATTTCAGGCGATTTTTGGATTTACTAGAATTTAAAAGCAAGGCATCCCAATGTTTTGCCGGCAATCAACGGTGCCCCGGTGTTTGAAATTCATTCCCATTTCTTGCATGGGACCTAAGCATGCACCCAAGGACACCGATTTGATTATTCAACTAATTCATATGCACTGGAGCATGTGCATGTAGTTCAAATTTGAATTGTGCACATAAAATGCATTAAAAACTCAGTTAATGCATAAAAATGTCCAAACGAACCCTGAAAAATCACAAAAATTCACACAACACTCCTGTTGTTCTATGTTGACACGAGATAAAATTTCGAAAGCAATAAGAGGCAATGGATATCATTTCGTCCCCAAAGGTGGGACGTTCCCTACCGAAAACCATCGTGCTTGTTGTGAGAAGCTCCGGTTTGTGAGAACCATATACCCAAACTTGCCCCAAATGGGACAAAATCTGTACCACGACATGTTGATGCCGCTCCCTCATAGCATGCCAAGTTTCATGAATTTCAGACGAGTTTTGGATTGACTAGAATTTAAAAACGAGGCATCTCAATGTTTTGCCGGCAATCAACGGTGCCCCGGTGTTTGAAATTCATTCCCATTTCTTGCGTGGGACCTAGGCATGCTCCCAAGGACACATATTTGATTTTTCAACCAATTCATATGCACTGGAGCGTGTGCATGTAGTTCAAATTTGAATTATGCACATAAGATTCATTGAAAACTCAGTTAATGCATAAAAATGTCCAAACGAACCCCGAAAAATCACAAAAATTCACACAACACTCCTGTTGGTCTATGTTGACACGAGAAAAAATTTGAAAGCAATAATAGGAAATGGATATAGTTTCATCCCTAAAGGTGGGACATTCCCTACCGAAAACCATCATGCTTGTTGTGAGAAGCTCCGGTTTGTGAGAAGCATATACCCAAACCTGCCCCAAATGGGACAAAATTTGTACCACGCCATGTTGATGCCGCTCCGTGATAGCATGCCAAGTTTCATGAATTTCAAACGAGTTTTGGATTTACTAGAATTTAAAAACCAGTCATCTCAATGTTTTGCCGGCAATCAAGGGTGCCCCGGTGTTTGAAAATCATTCTCATTACTTGCATGGGACCTAAGCATGCACCCAAGGATACAGATTTGATTTTTCAACCAATTTATATGCACTGGAGCATGTGCATGTAGTTCAAATTTCAATTATGCACATAAAATGCATTGAAAACTCAGTTAATGCATAAAAATGTCCAAACGAACCCCGAAAAATCACAAAAATTCACACAACACTCCTATTGTTCGATGTTGAGACGAGAAAAAATTTTGAAAGAAATAAGAGGCAATGGATATCTTTTCGTCCCCAAAGGTGGGACGTTCCCTACCGAAAACCATCTTGCTTGTTGTGAGAACCTCCGGTTTGTGAGATGCATATACCCAAACCTGCCCCAAATGGGACAAAATTTGTACCACAGCATGTCGATGCCGCTCCATGATAGCATGCCAAGTTTCATGAATTTCGGACGAGTTTTGGATTTACTAGAATTTAAAAACTAGGCATCTCAATGTTTTGCCGGCAATCAACGGTGCCCCGGTGTTTGAAATTCATTCCCATTTCTTGCATGGGACCTAAGCATGCACCCAAGGACACAGATTTGATTTTTCAACCAATTCATATGCACTGGATCATATGCATGTAGTTCAAATTTGAATTATGCACATAAATGCATTGAAAACTCAGTTAATGCATAAAAATGTCCAAACGAACCCTGAAAAATCACAAAAATTCACACAACACTCCTGTTGTTCTATGTTGACACTAGAAAAAAATATGAAAGCAATAGGAGGCAATGGATATCGTTTCGTCCCCAAAGGTGGGACGTTCCCTACCAAAGACCATCATGCTTGTTGTGAGAAGCTCCGGTTTGTGAGAAGCGTATACCCAAGCCTGCCCCAAATGGGACAAAATTTGTACCACGGCATGTTGATGCCGCTCCGTGATAGCATGCCAAGTTTCATGAATTTCAGACGAGTTTCTGATTTACTAGAATTAAAAAACCAGGCATCTCAATGTTTTGCCGGCAATCAACGGTGCCCCGGTGTTTGAAATTCATTCCCATTTCTTGCATGGGACCTAAGCATGCGCCCAAGGACACAGATTTTATTTTTCAACCAATTCATATGCACTGGAGCATGTGCATGTAGTTCAAATTTGAATTATGCACATAAAATGCATTGAAAACTCAGTTAATGCATAAAAATGTCCAAACGAACCCCGAAAAATCACAAAAATTCACACAACACTCCTGTTGTTCTATGTTGACACGAGATAAAAATTTAAAAGCAATAAGAGGCAATGGATATCATTTCGTCCCCAAAGGTGGGACGTTCCCTACCGAAAACCATCATGCTTGTTGTGAGAAGCTCCGGTTTGTGAGAAGCATATACCCAAACCTTCCCCAAATGGGACAAAATTTGTACCACGACATGTTGATGCCGCTCCATGATAGCATGCCAAGTTTCATGAATTTCAGACGAGTTTTGGATTTACTAGAATTTAAAAACCAGGCATCTCAATGTTTTGCCGGCAATCAACGGTGCCCCGGTGTTTGGAATTCATTCCCATTTCTTGCATGGGACCTAAGCATGCTCCCAAGGACACATATTTGATTTTTCAACAAATTTATATGCACTGGAGCATGTGCATGTAGTTCAAATTTGAATTATGCACATAAATGCATTGAAAACTCAGTTAATGCATAAAAATGTCCAAACGAACCCCGAAAAATCACAAAAATCACACAACACTCCTGTTGTTCTATGTTGACACGAGAAAAAAATTTGAAAGCAATAAGAGGCAATGGATATCGTTTCGTCCCAAGGTGGGACGTTCCCTACCGAAAACCATCATGCTTGTTGTGAGAAGCTCCGGTTTGTGAGAAGCATATACCCAAACCTGCCCCAAATGGGACAAAATTTGTACCACGCATGTTGATGCCGCTCCATGATAGCATGCCAAGTTTCATGAATTTCAGACGAGTTTTGGATTTACTAGAATTTAAAAACCAGGCATCTCAATGTTTTGCCGGCAATCAACGGTGCCCTGGTGTTTGAAATTCATTCCCATTTCTTGCATGGGACCTAAGCATGCACCCAAGGACACAGATTTGATTTTTCAACCAATTTATATGCACTGGAGCATGTGCATGTAGTTCAAATTTCAATTATGCACATAAAATGCATTGAAAACTCAGTTAATGCATAAAAATGTCCAAACGAACCCCGAAAAATCACAAAAATTCACACAACACTCCTATTGTTCGATGTTGACACGAGAAAAAAATTGAAAGCAATAAGAGGCAATGGATATCGTTTCGTCCCCAAAGGTAGGACGTTCCCTACCGAAAACCATCATGCTTGTTGTGAGAAGCTCCGGTTTGTGAGAAGCATATACCCAAACCTACCCCAAATGGGACAAAATTTGTACCACGACATGTTGATGCCGCTCAATGATAGCATGCCAAGTTTCATGAATTTCAGACGAGTTTTGGATTTACTAGAATTTAAAAACCAGGCATCTCAATGTTTTGCCGGCAATCAACAGAGCCCCGGTGTTCGAAATTCATTCTCATTACTTGCATAGGACCAAACATGCACCCAAGGACACAGATTTGCTTTTTCAACCAATTTATATGCACTGGAGCATGTGCATGTAGTTCATATTTGAATTATGCACATAAAATGTATTGAAAACTCAGTTAATGCATAAAAATTTCCAAACGAAGCCCGAAAATCACAAAAATTGACTCAACACTCCTGTTGTTCTATGTTGACACGAGAAAAAAATTTGAAAGCAATAAGAGGCAATGGATATCGTTTCATCCCCAAAGGTAGACATTCCCTACCGAAAACCATCATGCTTGTTGTGAGAAGCTCCGGTTTGTGAGCAGCATATACCCAAACCTGCCCCAACTGGGAAAAAATTTGTACCATGGCATGTTGATGCCGCTCCATGATAGCATGCCAAGTTTCATGAATTCCAGACGAGTTTTGGATTTACTAGAATTTAAAAACCAGGCATCTCAATGTTTTGCCGGCAATCAACGGTGCCCCGGTGTTTGAAATTCATTCCCATTTCTTGCATGGGACCTAAGCATGCACCCAAGGACATAGATTTGATTTTTCAACCAATTTATATGCACTGGAGCATGTGCATGTAGTTCAAATTTCAATTATGCACATAAAATGCATTGAAAACTCAAATAATGCATAAAAATGTCCAAACGAACCCCGAAAAATCACAAAAATTCACACAACACTCTTGTTGTTCTATGTTGACACAAGAAAAAAATTGAAAGCAATAAGAGGCAATGGATATCGTTTCGTCCCCAAAGGTGGGACGTTCCCTACCTAAAACCATCATGCTTGTTGTGAGAAGCTCCGGTTTGTGAGAAGCATATACCCAAAGCTGCCCCAAATGGGACAAAATTTGTACCACGGCATGTTGATGCCGCTCAATGATAGCATGCCAAGTTTCATGAATTCCAGACGATTTTTGGATTTACTAGAATTTAAAAACCAGGCATCTCAATGTTTTGCCGGCAATCAACGATGCCCCGGTGTTTGAAACTCATCCCCATTTCTTGCATGAGACCTAAGCATGCACCCAAGGACACATATTTGATTTTTCAACCAATTCATATCCACTGGAGCTTGAGCATGTAGTTCAAATTTGAATTATGCACATAAAATGCATTGAAAACTCAGTTAATGCATAAAAATGTCCAAACGAACCCCGAAAAATCACAAAAATTCACACAACACTCCTGTTGTTCTATGTTGACACGAGAAAAAAATTTGAGAGCAATAAGAGGCAATGGATATCGTTTCGTCCCCAAAGGTGGGACGTTCCCTACCGAAAACCATCATGCTTGTTGTGAGAAGCTCCGGTTTGTGAGAAGCATATACCCAAACCTGCCCCAAATGGGACAAAATTTGTACCACGACATGTTGATGCCGCTCCATGATAGCATGCCAAGTTTCATGAATTTCAGACGAGTTTTGGATTTACTAGAATTTCAAAACCAGGCATCTCAATGTTTTGCTGGCAATCAACGGTGCCCCGGTGTTTGAAATTCATTCCCATTTCTTGCATGGGACCTAAGCATGCACCCAAGGACACAGATTTGATTTTTCAACCAATTCATATGCACTGGAGCATGTGCATGTAGTTCAAATTTGAATTATGCACATAAAATTCATTGAAAACTCAGTTAATGCATAAACATGTCCAAACGAACCCTGAAAAATCACAAAAATTCACACAACACGCCTGTTGTTCTATGTTGACACGAGATAAAAATTTGAAAGCAATAAGAGCCAATGCATATCGTTTCGTCCCCAAAGGTGGGACGTTCCCTACCGAAAACCATCATGCTTGTTGTGAGAAGCTCTGGTTTGTGAGAAGCATATACCCAAACCTTCCCCAAATGGGACAAAATTTGTACCATGGCATGTTGATGCCGCTCCATGATAGCATGCCAAGTTTCATGAATTTCAGACGAGTTTTGGATTACTAGAATTTAAAAATCAGGCATCTCAATGTTTTGCCGGCGATCAACGGTGCCCCGGTGTTTGAAATTCTTTCCCATTTCTTGCATGGGACCTAAGCATGCACCCGAGGACACAGATTTGTTTTTTCAACCAATTTATATGCACTGGAGCATGTGCATGTAGTTCAAATTTCAATTATGCACATAAAATGCATTGAAAACTCAATTAATGCATAAAAATGTCCAAACGAACCCCGAAAAATCACAAAAATTCACACAACACTCCTATTGTTCTATCTTGACACGAGAAAAAAATTGAAAGCAATAAGAGGCAATGGATATCGTTTCGTCCCCAAAGGTGGGACGTTCCCTACCGAAAACCGTCATGCTTGTTGTGAGAAGCTCCGGTTTGTGAGATGCATATACCCAAACCTGCCCCAAATGGGACAAAATTTGTACCACGGCATGTTGATGCCGCTCCGTGATAGCATGCCAAGTTTCATGTATTTCAGACGAGTTTTGGATTTACTAGAATTTAAATATCAGGCATCTCAATGTTTTGCCGGCAATCAACGGTGCCCCGGTGTTTGAAATTCATTCTCATTACTTGCATGGGACCTAAGCATGCACCCAAGGACACAGATTTGATTTTTCAACAAATTTCTATGCACTGGAGCATGTGCATCTAGTTCGAATTTGAATTATGCACATAAATTGCATTGAAAACTCAGTTAATGCAAAAAATGTCCGAACGAACCCCGAAAAATCACAAAAATTCACAAAACACTCCTGTTGTTCTATGTTGACACGAGAAAAAAATTTAAAAGCAATAAGAGGCAATGGATATCGTTTCGTCCCCAAAGGTGGGACATTCCCTACCGAAAACCATCATGCTTGTTGGGAGAAGCTCCGGTTTGTGAGAAGCATATACCCAAACCTGCCCCAACTGGGACAAAATTTGTACCATGGCATGTTGATGCCCCTCCATGATTGTATGCCAAGTTTCATGAATTCCAGACGAGTTTTGGATTTACAAGAATTTAAAAACCAGGCATCTCAATGTTTTGCCGGCAATCAACGGTGCCCCGGTGTTTGAAATTCATTCCCATTTCTTTCGTGGGACATAAGCATGCACCCAAGGACACAGATTTCATTTTTCAACCAATTCATATGCACTGGAGCATGTGCATGTAGTTCAAATTTGAATTATGCACATAAAATGCATTGAAAACTCAGTTAATGCATAAAAATGTCCAAACGAACCCCGAAAAATCACAAAAATTCACACAACACTCCTGTTGTTCTATGTTGACACGAGAAAAAAAATTGAAAGCAATAAGAGGCAATGGATATCGTTTCATCCCCAAAGGTGGGACGTTCCCTACCGAAAACCATCATGCTTGTTGTGAGAAGCTCCGGTTTGTGAGAAGCATATACCCAAACCTACCCCAAATGGGACAAAATTTGTACCACGACATGTTGATGCCGCTCCATGATAGCATGCCAAGTTTCATGAATTTCAGACGAGTTTTGGATTTACTAGAATTTAAAAACCAGGCATCTCAATGTTTTGCCGGCAATCAACGGTGCCCCGGTGTTTGAAATTCATTCCCATTTCTTGCATGGGACCTAAGCATGCACCCAAGGACACAGATTTGATTTTTCAACCAATTTATATGCACTGGAGCATGTGCATGTAGTTCAAATTTGAATTATGCACATAAAATGCATTGAAAACTCAGTTAATGCATAAAAATGTCCAAACGAACCCGAAAAATCACAAAAATTCACACAACACTCCTGTTGTTCTATGTTGACACGAGAAAAAAATTTGAAAGCAATAAGAGGCAATGGATATCGTTTCGTCCCCAAAGGTGGGACGTTCCCTACCGAAAACCATCATGCTTGTTGTGAGAAGCTCCGGTTTGTGAGAAGCATATACCCAAACCTGCCCCAAATGGGACAAAATTTGTACCACGGCATGTTGATGCCGCTCCATGATAGCATGCCAAGTTTCATGAATTTCAGACGAGTTTTGGATTTACTAGAATTTAAAAACCAGGCATCTCAATGTTTTGCCGGCAATCAACGGTGCCCCGGTGTTTGAAATTCATTCCCATTTCTTGCATGGGACCTAAGCATGCACCCAAGGACACAGATTTGATTTTTCAACCAATTTATATGCACTGGAGCATGTGCATGTAGTTCAAATTTGAATTATGCACATAAAATGCATTGAAAACTCAGTTAATGCATAAAAATGTCCAAACGAACCCCGAAAAATCACAAAAATTCACACAACACTCCTGTTGTTCTATGTTGACACGAGAAAAAAATTGAAAGCAATAAGAGGCAATGGATATCGTTTCGTCCCCAAAGGTGGGACGTTCCCTACCGAAAACCATCATGCTTGTTGTGAGAAGCTCCGGTTTGTGAGAAGCATATACCCAAACCTGCCCCAAATGGGACAAAATTTGTACCACGGCATGTTGATGCCGCTCCATGATAGCATGCCAAGTTTCATGAATTTCAGACGAGTTTTGGATTTACTAGAATTTAAAAACCAGGCATCTCAATGTTTTGCCGGCAATCAACGGTGCCCCGGTGTTTGAAATTCATTCCCATTTCTTGCATGGGACCTAAGCATGCACCCAAGGACACATATTTGATTTTTCAACCAATTTATATGCACTGGAGCATGTGCATGTAGTTCAAATTTGAATTATGCACATAAAATGCATTGAAAACTCAGTTAATGCATAAAAATGTCCAAACGAACCCCGAAAAATCACAAAAATTCACACAACACTCCTGTTGTTCTATGTTGACACGAGAAAAAATTTGAAAGCAATAAGAGGCAATGGATATCGTTTCGTCCCCAAAGGTGGGACGTTCCATACCGAAAACCATCATGCTTGTTGTGAGAAGCTCCGTTTTTCGAGAATCATATACCCAAGCCTGCCCCTAGTGGGACAAAATGTGTACCACGACATGTTGATGCCGCTCCATGATAGCATGCCAAGTTTCATGAATTTCAGACGAGTTTTGGATTTACTAGAATTTAAAAACCAGGCATCTCAATGTTTTGCCGGCAATCAACGGTGCCCCGGTGTTTGAAATTCATTCCCATTTCTTGCATGGGACCTAAGCATGCACCCAAGGACACAGTTTTGATTTTTCAACCAATTTATATGCACTGGAGCATGTGCATGTAGTTCAAATTTGAATTATGCACATAAAATGCATTGAAAACTCAGTTAATGCATAAAAATGTCCAAACGAACCCCGAAAAATCACAAAAATTCACAAAACACTCCTGTTGTTCTATGTTGACACGAGAAAAAAATTTGAAAGCAATAAGAGGCAATGGATATCATTTCGTCCCCAAAGGTGGGACGTTCCCTACCGAAAACCATCATGCTTGTTGTGAGAAGCTCCGGTTTGTGAGAAGCATATACCCAAACCTGCCCCAAATGGGACAAAATTTGTACCACGGCATGTTGATGCCGCTCCATGATAGCATGCCAAGTTTCATGAATTTCAGACGAGTTTTGGATTTACTAGAATTTAAAAACCAGGCATCTCAATGTTTTGCCGGCAATCAACGGTGCCCCGGTGTTTGAAATTCATTCCCATTTCTTGCATGGGACCTAAGCATGCACCCAAGGACACAGATTTGATTTTTCAACCAATTTATATGCACTGGAGCATGTGCATGTAGTTCAAATTTGAATTATGCACATAAAATGCATTGAAAACTCAATTAATGCATAAAAATGTCCAAACGAACCCCGAAAAATCACAAAAATTCACACAACACTCCTGTTGTTCTATGTTGACACGAGAAAAAAATTGAAAGCAATAAGAGGCAATGGATATCGTTTCGTCCCCAAAGGTGGGACGTTCCCTACCGAAAACCATCATGCTTCTTGTGAGAAGCTCCGTTTTTTGAGAATCATATACCCAAACCTGCCTCATATGGGACAAAATTTATACCAGGGCATGTTGATGCCGCTCCATGATAGCATGCCAAGTTTCATGAATTTCAGACGAGTTTTGGATTTACTAGAATTTAAAAACCAGGCATCTCAATGTTTTGCCGGCAATCAACGGTGCCCCGGTGTTTGAAATTCATTCCCATTTCTTGCATGGGACCTAAGCATGCACCCAAGGACACAGATTTGATTTTTCAACCAATTTATATGCACTGGAGCATGTGCATGTAGTTCAAATTTGAATTATGCACATAAATGCATTGAAAACTCTGTTAATGCATAAAAATGTCCAAACGAACCCCGAAAAATCACAAAAATTCACACAACACTCCTGTTGTTCTATGTTGACACGAGAAAAAAATTGAAAGCAATAAGAGGCAATGGATATCCATTCGTCCCCAAAGGTGGGACGTTCCCTACCGAAAACCATCATGCTTGTTGTGAGAAGCTCCGGTTTGTGAGAAGCATATACCCAAACCTGCCCCAAATGGGACAAAATTTTTACCATGGCATGTTGATGCCGCTCCATGATAGCATGCCAAGTTTCATGAATTCCAGACGAGTTTTGGATTTACTAGAATTTAAAAACCAGGCATCTCAATGTTTTGCCGGCAATCAACGGTGCCCCGGTGTTTGAAATTCATTCCCATTTCTTGCATGGGACCTAAGCATGCACCCAAGGACACAGATTTGATTTTTCAACCAATTTATATGCACTGGAGCATGTGCATGTAGTTCAAATTTGAATTATGCACATAAAATGCATTGAAAACTCAGTTAATGCATAAAAATGTCCAAACGAACCCCGAAAATTCACAAAAATTCACACAACACTCCTGTTGTTCTATGTTGACACAAGAAAAAAATTGAAAGCAATAAGAGGCAATGGATATCGTTTCGTCCCCAAAGGTGGGACGTTCCCTACCGAAAACCATCATGCTTGTTGTGAGAAGCTCCGGTTTGTGAGAAGCATATACCCAAACCTACCCCAAATGGGACAAAATTTGTACCACGACATGTTGATGCCGCTCCATGATAGCATGCCAAGTTTCATGAATTTCAGACGAGTTTTGGATTTACTAGAATTTAAAAACCAGGCATCTCAATGTTTTGCCGGCAATCAACGGTGCCCCGGTGTTTGAAATTCATTCCCATTTCTTGCATGGGACCTAAGCATGCACCCAAGGACACAGATTTGATTTTTCAACCAATTTATATGCACTGGAGCATGTGCATGTAGTTCAAATTTGAATTATGCACATAAAATGCATTGAAAACTCAGTTAATGCATAAAAATGTCCAAATGAACCTGAAAAAATCACAAAAATTCACACAACACTCCTGTTGTTCTATGTTGACACGAGAAAAAAATTTGAAAGCAATAAGAGGCAATGGATATCGTTTCGTCCCCAAAGGTGGGACGTTCCCTACCGAAAACCATCATGCTTGTTGTGAGAAGCTCCGGTTTGTGAGAAGCATATGCCCAAACCTGCCCCAACTGGGCCAAAATTTGTACCACGGCATGTTGATGCCGCTCCATGATAGCATGCCAAGTTTCATGAATTCCAGACGAGTTTTGGATTTACTAGAATTTAAAAACCAGGCATCTCAATGTTTTGCCGGCAATCAACGGTGCCCCGGTGTTTGAAATTCATTCCCATTTCTTGCATGGGACCTAAGCATGCACCCAAGGACACAGATTTGATTTTTCAACCAATTTATATGCACTGGAGCATGTGCATGTAGTTCACATTTGAATTATGCACATAAATGCATTGAAAACTCAGTTAATGCATAAAAATGTCCAAACGAACCCCGAAAAATCACAAAAATTCACACAACACTCCTGTTGTTCTATGTTGACACGAGAAAAAAAATTGAAAGCAATAAGAGGCAATGGATATCGTTTCGTCCCCAAAGGTGGGACGTTCCCTACCGAAAACCATCATGCTTGTTGTGAGAAGCTCCGGTTTGTGAGAAGCATATACCCAAACCTGCCCCAAATGGGACAAAATTTGTACCACGGCATGTTGATGCCGCTCCATGATAGCATGCCAAGTTTCATGAATTTCAGACGAGTTTTGGATTTACTAGAATTTAAAAACCAGGCATCTCAATGTTTTGCCGGCAATCAACGGTGCCCCGGTGTTTGAAATTCATTCCCATTTCTTGCATGGGACCTAAGCATGCACCCAAGGACACAGATTTGATTTTTCAACCAATTTATATGCACTGGAGCATGTGCATGTAGTTCAAATTTGAATTATGCACATAAAATGCATTGAAAACTCAGTTAATGCATAAAAATGTCCAAACGAACCCCAAAAAATCACAAAAATTCACACAACACTCCGGTTGTTCTATGTTGACACGAGAAAAAAAATTGAAAGCAATAAGAGGCAATGGATATCGTTTCGTCCCCAAAGGTGGGACGTTCCCTACCGAAAACCATCATGCTTGTTGTGAGAAGCTTCCGTTTGTGAGAAGCATATACCCAAACCTGCCCCAAATGGGACAAAAGTTGTACCACGGCATGTTGATGCCGCTCCATGATAGCATGCCAAGTTTCATGAATTTCAGACGAGTTTTGGATTTACTAGAATTTAGAACCAGGCATCTCAATGTTTTGCCGGCAATCAACGGTGCCCCGGTGTTTGAAATTCATTCCCATTTCTTGCATGGGAACTAAGCATGCACCCAAGGACACATATTTGATTTTTCAACCAATTAATATGCACTGGAGCATGTGCATGTTGTTCAAATTTGAATTATGCACATAAAATGCATTGAAAACTCAGTTAATGCATAAAATGTCCAAACGAACCCCGAAAATTCACAAAAATTCACACAACACTCTTGTTGTTCTATGTTGACACGAGAAATGTTTTTGAAAGCAATAAGAGGCAATGGATATCGTTTCGTCTCCAAAGGTGGGACGTTCCCTACCGAAATCCATCATGCTTGTTGTGAGAAGCCCCGGTTTGAGAGAAGCATATACCCAAACCAGACCCAAAT
This sequence comes from Triticum aestivum, assembly GCF_018294505.1. Lineage (NCBI taxonomy): Eukaryota > Viridiplantae > Streptophyta > Magnoliopsida > Poales > Poaceae > Triticum > Triticum aestivum. The sequence goes on along the minus strand of NC_057805.1, from coordinate 171,683,552 downwards.
GGGACAAAATTTGTACCACGGCATGTTGATGCCGCTCCATGATAGCATTCCAAGTTTCATGATTCAGACGAGTTTTGGATCTACTAGAATTTAAAAACCAGGCATCTCAATGTTTTGCCGGCAATCAACGGTGCCACGGTGTTTGAAATTCATTCCCATTTCTTGCATGGGCCTAAGCATGCACCCAAGGACACATATTTGATTTTTCAACCAATTTATATGCACTGGAGCATGTGCATGTAGTTCAAATTTGAATTGTGCACATAAAATGCATTGAAAACTCAGTTAATGCATAAAAATGTCCAAACGAACCCCGAAAAATCACAAAAATTCACACAACACTCCTGTTGTTCTATGTTGACACGAGAAAAAAATTGAAAGCAATAAGAGGCAATGGATATTGTTTCGTCCCTGAAGGTGGGACGTTCCCTACCGAAAACCATCATGCTTGTTGTGAGAAGCTCCGGTTTGTGAGAAGCATATACCCAAACCTGCCCCAAATGGGACAAAATTTGTACCACGGCATGTTGATGCCGCTCCATGATAGCATGCCAAGTTTCATGAATTCAGACGAGTTTTGGATTTACTAGAATTTAAAAACCAGGCATCTCAATGTTTTGCCGGCAATCAACGGTGCCCCGGTGTTTGAAATTCATTCCCATTTCTTGCATGGGACCTAAGCATGCACCCAAGGACACAGATTTGATTTTTCAACCAATTTATATGCACTGGAGCATGTGCATGTAGTTCCAAATTGAATTATGCACATAAAATGCATTGAAATCTCAGTTAATGCATAAAAATGTCCAAACGAACCCCGAAAAATCACAAAAATTCACACAACACTCCTGTTGTTCTATGTTGACACGAGAAAAAAATTGAAAGCAATAAGAGGCAATGGATATCGTTTCGTCCCTAAAGGTGGGACGTTCCCTACCGAAAACCATCATGCTTGCTGTGAGAAGCTCCGGTTTGTGAGAAGCATATACCCAAACCTGCCCCAAATGGGACAAAATTTGTACCACGCATGTTGATGCCGCTCCATGATAGCATGCCAAGTTTCATGAATTCAGAACGAGTTTTGGATTTACTAGAATTTAAAAACCAGGCATCTCAATGTTTTGCCGGCAATCAACGGTGCCCCGGTGTTTGAAATTCATTCTCATTTCTTGCATGGGACCTAAGCATGCACCCAAGGACACAGATTTGATTTTTCAACCAATTTATATGCACTGGAGCATGTGCATGTAGTTCAAATTTGAATTATGCACATAAAATGTATTGAAAACTCAGTTAATGCATAAAAATGTCCAAACGAAGCCCGAAAAATCACAAAAATTGACTCAACACTCCTGTTGTTCTATGTTGACACGAGAAAAAAATTTGAAAGCAATAAGAGGCAATGGATATCGTTTCATCCCCAAAGGTAGGACATTCCCTACCAAAAACCATCATGCTTGTTGTGAGAAGCTCCGGTTTGTGAGAAGCATATACCCAAACCTGCCCCAACTGGGACAAAATTTGTACCATGGCATGTTGATGACGCTCCATGATAGCATGCCAAGTTTCATGAATTCCAGACGAGTTTTGGATTTACTAGAATTTAAAAACCAGGCATCTCAATGTTTTGCCGGCAATCAACGGTGCCCCGGTGTTTGAAATTCATTCCCATTACTTGCATGGGACCAAAGCATGCACCCAAGGAAATAGATTTGATTTTTCAACAAATTCATATGCACTGGAGCATGTGCATGTAGTTCAAATTTGAATTATGCACATAAAATGCATTGAAAACTCAGTTAATGCATAAAAATGTCCAAACGAACCCCGAAAAATCACAAAAATTCACACAACACTCTTGTTGTTCTATGTTGACACAAGAAAAAAATTGAAAGCAATAAGAGGCAATGGATATCGTTTCGTCCCCAAAGGTGGGACGTTCCCTACCTAAAACCATCATGCTTGTTGTGAGAAGCTCCGGTTTGTGAGAAGCATATACCCAAAGCTGCCCCAAATGGGACAAAATTTGTACCACGGCATGTTGATGCCGCTCCATGATAGCATGCCAAGTTTCATGAATTTCAGACGAGTTTTGGATTTACTAGAATTTAAAAACCAGGCATCTCAATGTTTTGCCGGCAATCAACGGTGCCCCGGTGTTTGAAATTCATTCCCATTTCTTGCATGGGACCTAAGCATGCACCCAAGGACACATATTTGATTTTTCAACCAATTTATATGCACTGGAGCATGTGCATGTATTTCAAATTTGAATTATGCACATAAATGCATTAAAAAATCAGTTAATGCATAAAAATGTCCAAACGAACCCCGAAAAATCACAAAAATTCACACAACACTCCTGTTGTTCTATGTTGACACGAGAAAAAAATTTGAAAGCAATAAGAGGCAATGGATATCGTTTCGTCCCCAAAGGTGGGACGTTCCCTACCGAAAACCATCATGCTTGTTGTGAGAAGCTCCGGTTTGTGAGAAGCATATACCCAAACCTGCCCCAAATGGGACAAAATTTGTACCACGACATGTTGATGCCGCTCCATGATAGCATGCCAAGTTTCATGAATTTCAGACGAGTTTTGGATTTACTAGAATTTAAAAACCAGGCATCTCAATGTTTTGCCGGCAATCAACGGTGCCCCGGTGTTTGAAATTCATTCCCATTTCTTGCATGGGACCTAAGCATGCACCCAAGGACACAGATTTGATTTTTCAACCAATTTATATGCACTGGAGCATGTGCATGTAGTTCAAATTTGAATTATGCACATAAATGCATTGAAAACTCAGTTAATGCATAAAAATGTCCAAACGAACCCCGAAAAATCACAAAAATTCACACAACACTCCTGTTGTTCTATGTTGACACGAGAAAAAAATTTGAAAGCAATAAGAGGCAGTGGATATCGTTTCGTCCCCAAAGGTGGGACGTTCCCTACCGAAAACCATCATGCTTGTTGTGAGAAGCTCCGGTTTGTGAGAAGCATATACCCAAACCTGCCCCAAATGGGACAAAATTTGTACCACGGCATGTTGATGCCGCTCCATGATAGCATGCCAAGTTTCATGAATTTCAGACGAGTTTTGGATTTACTAGAATTTAAAAACCAGGCATCTCAATGTTTTGCCGGCAATCAACGGTGCCCCGGTGTTTGAAATTCATTCCCATTTCTTGCATGGGACCTAAGCATGCACCCAAGGACACAGATTTGATTTTTCAACCAATTTATATGCACTGGAGCATGTGCATGTAGTTCAAATTTCAATTATGCACATAAAATGCATTGAAAACTCAGTTAATGCATAAAAATGTCCAAACGAACCCCGAAAAATCACAAAAATTCACACAACACTCCTGTTGTTCTATGTTGACACGAGAAAAAAAAATTGAAAGCAATAAGAGGCAATGGATATCGTTTCGTCCCCAAAGGTGGGACGTTCCCTACCGAAAACCATCATGCTTGTTGTGAGAAGCTTCGGTTTGTGAGAAGCATATACCCAAACCTACCCCAAATGGGACAAAATTTGTACCACGACATGTTGATGCCGCTCAATGATAGCATGCCATGTTTCATGAATTTCAGACGAGTTTTGGATTTACTAGAATTTAAAAACTAGGCATGTCAATGTTTTGCCGGCAATCAACGGTGCCCCGGTGTTTGAAATTCATTCTCATTACTTGCATCGGACCAAACATGCACCCAAGGACACAGATTTGATTTTTCAACCAATTTATATGCACTTGAGCATGTGCATGTAGTTCAAATTTGAATTATGCACATAAAATGCATTGAAAACTCAGTTAATGCATAAAAATGTCCAAACGAACCCCGAAAAATCACAAAAATTCACACAACACTCCTGTTGTTCTATGTTGACACGAGAAAAAAATTTGAAAGCAATAAGAGGCAATGGATATCGTTTCGTCCCCAAAGGTGGGACATTCCCTACCGAAAACCATCATGCTTGTTGTGAGAAGCTCCGGTTTGTGAGAAGCATATACCCAAACCTGCCCCAAATGGGACAAAATTTGTACCACGGCATGTTGATGCCGCTCCATGATAGCATGCCAAGTTTCATGAATTTCAGACGAGTTTTGGATTTACTAGAATTTAAAAACCAGGCATCTCAATGTTTTGCCGGCAATCAACGGTGCCCCGGTGTTTGAAATTCATTCCCATTTCTTGCATGGGACCTAAGCATGCACCCAAGGACACAGATTTGATTTTTCAACCAATTTATATGCACTGGAGCATGTGCATGTAGTTCAAATTTGAATTATGCACATAAAATGCATTGAAAACTCAGTTAATGCATAAAAATGTCCAAACGAACCCCGAAAAATCACAAAAATTCACACAACACTCCTGTTGTTCTATGTTGACACGAGAAAAAAAATTGAAAGCAATAAGAGGCAATGGATATCGTTTCGTCCCCAAAGGTGGGACGTTCCCTACCGAAAACCATCATGCTTGTTGTGAGAAGCTCCGGTTTGTGAGAAGCATATACCCAAACCTGCCCCAAATGGGACAAAATTTGTACCACGGCATGTTGATGCCGCTCCATGATAGCATGCCAAGTTTCATGAATTCAGACGAGTTTTGGATTTACTAGAATTTAAAAACCAGGCATCTCAATGTTTTGCCGGCAATCAACGGTGCCCTGGTGTTTGAAATTCATTCCCATTTCTTGCATGGGACCTAAGCATGCACCCAAGGACACATATTTGATTTTTCAACCAATTTATATGCACTGGAGCATGTGCATGTAGTTCAAATTTGAATTATGCACATAAAATGCATTGAAAACTCAGTTAATGCATAAAAATGTCCAAACGAACCCCGAAAAATCACAAAAATTCACACAACACTCCTGTTGTTCTATGTTGACACGAGAAAAAATTGAAAGCAATAAGAGGCAATGGATATCGTTTCGTCCCAAAGGTGGGACGTTCCCTACCGAAAACCATCATGCTTGTTGTGAGAAGCTCCGGTTTGTGAGAAGCATATACCCAAACCTGCCCCAAATGGGACAAAATTTGTACCACGGCATGTTGATGCCGCTCCATGATAGCATGCCAAGTTTCATGAATTTCAGACGAGTTTTGGATTTACTAGAATTTAAAAACCAGGCATCTCAATGTTTTGCCGGCAATCAACGGTGCCCGGTGTTTGAAATTCATTCCCATTTCTTGCATGGGACCTAAGCATGCACCCAAGGACACATATTTGATTTTTCAACCAATTTATATGCACTGGAGCATGTGCATGTAGTTCAAATTTGAATTATGCACATAAATGCATTGAAAACTCAGTTAATGCATAAAAATGTCCAAACGAACCCCGAAAAATCACAAAAATTCACACAACACTCCTGTTGTTCTATGTTGACACGAGAAAAAAATTGAAAGCAATAAGAGGCAATGGATATCGTTTCGTCCCCAAAGGTGGGACGTTCCCTACCGAAAACCATCATGCTTGTTGTGAGAAGCTCCGGTTTGTGAGAAGCATATACCCAAACCTGCCCAAATGGGACAAAATTTGTACCACGCATGTTGATGCCGCTCCATGATAGCATGCCAAGTTTCATGAATTTCAGACGAGTTTTGGATTTACTAGAATTTAAAAACCAGGCATCTCAATGTTTTGCCGGCAATCAACGGTGCCCCGGTGTTTGAAATTCATTCCCATTTCTTGCATGGGACCTAAGCATGCACCCAAGGACACAGATTTGATTTTTCAACCAATTTATATGCACTGGAGCATGTGCATGTAGTTCAAATTTGAATTATGCACATAAATGCATTGAAAACTCAGTTAATGCATAAAAATGTCCAAACGAACCCCGAAAAATCACAAAAATTCACACAACACTCCTGTTGTTCTATGTTGACACGAGAAAAAAATTTGAAAGCAATAAGAGGCAATGGATATCGTTTCGTCCCAAAGGTGGGACGTTCCCTACCGAAAAACCATCATGCTTGTTGTGAGAAGCTCCGGTTTGTGAGAAGCATATACCCAAACCTGCCCCAAATGGGACAAAATTTGTACCACGGCATGTTGATGCCGCTCCATGATAGCATGCCAAGTTTCATGAATTTCAGACGAGTTTTGGATTTACTAGAATTTAAAAACCAGGCATCTCAATGTTTTGCCGGCAATCAACGGTGCCCGGTGTTTGAAATTCATTCCCATTTCTTGCATGGGACCTAAGCATGCACCCAAGGACACATATTTGATTTTTCAACCAATTTATATGCACTGGAGCATGTGCATGTAGTTCAAATTTGAATTATGCACATAAAATGCATTGAAAACTCAGTTAATGCATAAAAATGTCCAAACGAACCCCGAAAAATCACAAAAATTCACACAACACTCCTGTTGTTCTATGTTGACACGAGAAAAAAATTGAAAGCAATAAGAGGCAATGGATATCGTTTCGTCCCCAAAGGTGGGACGTTCCCTACCGAAAACCATCATGCTTGTTGTGAGAAGCTCCGGTTTGTGAGAAGCATATACCCAAACCTGCCCCAAATGGGACAAAATTTGTACCACGGCATGTTGATGCCGCTCCATGATAGCATGCCAAGTTTCATGAATTTCAGACGAGTTTTGGATTTACTAGAATTTAAAAACCAGGCATCTCAATGTTTTGCCGGCAATCAACGGTGCCCCGGTGTTTGAAATTCATTCCCATTTCTTGCATGGGACCTAAGCATGCACCCAAGGACACAGATTTGATTTTTCAACCAATTTATATGCACTGGAGCATGTGCATGTAGTTCAAATTTGAATTATGCACATAAAATGCATTGAAAACACAGTTAATGCATAAAAATGTCCAAACGAACCCCGAAAAATCACAAAAATTCACACAACACTCCTGTTGTTCTATGTTGACACGAGATAAAAATTTGAAAGCAATAAGAGGCAATGGATATCGTTTCGTCCCCAAAGCTGGGACGTTCCCTACCGAAAACCATCGTGCTTGTTGTGAGAAGCTCCGGTTTGTACGAAGCATATACCCAAACCTGCCGCAACTGGGACAAAGTTTGTACCACGGCATGTTGATGCCGCTCCATGATAGCATGCCAAGTTTCATGAATTCCAGATGAGTTTTGATTCACTAGAATTTAAAAACCAGGCATCTCAGTGTTTTGCCGGCAATCAACGGTGCCCCGGTGTTTGAAATTCATTCCCGTTTCTTAGATGGGACCTAAGCAGGCACCCAAGGACATGGATTTGATTTTTCAACCAATTCATATGCACTGGAGCATGTGCATGTAGTTCAAATTTGAATTATGCACATAAAATGCATTGAAAACTCAGTTAATGCATAAAAATGTCCAAACGAACCCCGAAAAATCACAAAAATTCACACAACACTCCTGTTGTTCTATGTTGACACGAGAAAAAAATTGAAAGCAATAAGAGGCAATGGATATCGTTTCGTCCCCAAAGGTGGGACGTTCCCTACCGAAAACCATCATGCTTGTTGTGAGATACCCAAACCTGCCCCAAATGGGACAAAATTTGTACCACGGCATGTTGATGCCGCTCCATGATAGCATGCCAAGTTTCATGAATTTCAGACGAGTTTTGGATTTACTAGAATTTAAAAACCAGGCATCTCAATGTTTTGCCGGCAATCAACGGTGCCCTGGTGTTTGAAATTCATTCCCATTTCTTGCATGGGACCTAAGCATGCACCCAAGGACACAAATTTGATTTTTCAACCAATTTATATGCACTGGAGCATGCGCATGTAGTTCAAATTTGAATTATGCACATAAATGCATTGAAAACTCAGTTAATGCATAAAAATGTCCAAACGAACCCCGAAAAATCACAAAAATTCACACAACACTCCTGTTGTTCTATGTTGACACGAGAAAAAAAATTGAAAGCAATAAGAGGCAATGGATATCGTTTCGTCCCAAAGGTGGGACGTTCCCTACCGAAAACCATCATGCTTGTTGTGAGAAGCTCCAGTTTGTGAGAAGCATATACCCAAACCTGCCCCAAATGGGACGAAATTTGTACCATGGCATGTTGATGCCGCTCCATGATAGCATGCCAAGTTTCATGAATTTCAGACGAGTTTTGGATTTACTAGAATTTAAAAACCAGGCATCTCAATGTTTTGCCGGCAATCAACGGTGCCCCGGTGTTTGAAATTCATTCCCATTTCTTGCATGGGACCTAAGCATGCACCCAAGGACACAGATTTGATTTTTGAACAAATTTATATGCACTGGAGCATGCGCATGTAGTTCAACTTTGAATTATGCACATAAAATGCATTGAAAACTCATTTAATGCATAAAGATGTCCAAACGAACCACAGAAAATCAACAAAATTCACACAACACTCCTGTTGTTCTATGTTGACATGAGAAAAAGTTTGAAAGCAATAACAGGAAATGGATATCGTTTCGTCCCTAAAGGTGGGACGTTCCCTACTGAAAACCATCATGCCTGTTGTGAGAAGCTCCGGTTTGTGAGAAGCATATACCCAACCCTGCCCCAACTGGGACAAAATTTGTACCATTCCATTTGATGCCGCTCCATGATTGTATGCTAAGTTTTGCCGGCAATCAACGGTGCCTCGGTGTTGAAATTCATTCCCATTTCTTGCATGGGGCCTAAGCATGCACGCAAGGACACGTATTTGATTTTCCAACCAATTCATATGCACTGGAGCATGTGCATGTAGTTCAAATTTGAATTGTGCACATAAAATGCATTGAAAACTCAGTTAATGCATAAAAATGTCCAAACGAACCCTGAAAAATCACAAAAATTCACACAACACTCCTGTTGTTCTATGTTGACACGAGATAAAAATTAGAGAGCAATAAGAGGCAATGGATATCATTTCGTCTCCAAAGGTGGGACGTTCCCGACCGAAAACCTTCAGGCTTGTTGTGAGAAGCACCTGTTTGTGAGAAGCATATACCCAAACCTGCCCCAAATGGGACAAAATTTGTACCACGACATGACGATGCAGCTACATGATAGCATGCCAAGTTTCATGAATTTTAGACGAGTTTTGGATTTACTAGAATTTAAAAACAGGCATCTCAATGTTTTGCCGGCAATCAACGGTGCCCGGTGTTTGAAATTCATTCCTATTTCTTGCATGGGACCTAAGCGTGCACCCGAGGACACATATTTGATTTTTCAACCAATTTATATGCACAGGAGCATGTGCATGTAGTTCAAATTTGAATTATGCACATAAAATGCATTGAAATCTCAGTTAATGCATAAAAATGTCCAAACGAACCCCGAAAAATCACAAAAATTCACACAACACTCCTGTTGTTCTATGTTGACACGAGAAAAAAATTTGAATATCGTTTAGTCCCTAAAGGTGGGATGTTCCCTACCGATAACCATCATGCTTGTTGTGAGAAGCTCCGGTTTGTGAGAAGCATATACCCAAACCTGCCCAAATGGGGCAAAATTTGTACCACGCCATGTTGATGCCGCTCCATGATAGCATGCCAAGTTTCATGAATCTGAAACGAGTTTTGGATTTACTAGAATTTAAAAACCAGTCATCTCAATGTTTTTCGGCAATCAAGGGTGCGCCGGTTTTTGAAATACATTCTCATTACTTGCATGGGACCTAAGCATGCACCCAAGGACACAGATTTGATTTTTCAACCAATTTATATGCACTGGAGCATGTGCATGTAGTTCAAATTTGAATTATGCACATAAAATGCATTGAAAACTCAATTAATGGATAAAAATGTCCAATCGAACCCCGAAAAATCACACAAATTCACATAACACTCCTGTTGTTCTATGTTGACACAAGAAAAAAATTTAAAAGCAATAAGAGGCAATGGATATCGTTTCGTCCCAAAAGGTGGGACATTCCCTACCAAAAACCATCATGCTTGTTGTGAGAAGCTCCGGTTGGTGAGAAGCATATACCCAAACCTGCCCCAACTGGGACAAAATTTGTACCATGGCATGTTGATGCCGCTCCATGATAGCATGCCAAGTTCCATGAATTCCAGACGAGTTTTGGATTTACTAGAATTTAAAAACCAGGCATCTCAATGTTTTGCCGGCAATCAACGGTGCCCCGGTGTTTGAAATTCATTCCCATTTCTTGCATGGGACCGAAGCATGCACCCAATGACACATATTTGATTTTTCAACCAATTCATATGCACTGGAGCATGTGCATGTAGTTCAAATTCGAATTATGCACATAAAATGCATTTAAAACTCAGTTAATGCATAAAAATGTCCAAACGAAGCCCGAAAAAACATAAAAATTCACAAAACACTCTTGTTGTTCTATGTTGACACGAGATAAAAATTTGAAAGCAATAAGAGGCAATGGATATCGTTTCGTCCCCAAAGCTGGGACTTTCCCTACGGAAAACCATCATGCTTGTTGTGAGAAGCTCCGGTTTGTGAGAAGCATATACCCAAACCTGCCCCAAATGGGACAAAATTTGTACCACAGCATGTTGATGCCGCTCCGTGATAGCATGCCAAGTTTCATGAATTTCAGACGAGTTTTGGATTTACTAGAATTTAAAAACCAGGCATCTCAATGTTTTGCAGGCAATCAATGGTGCCCCGGTGTTTGAAATTCGTTCCCATTACTTGCATGGGACCTAAGCATCCACCCAAGCACAAAGATTTGATTTTTCAACCAATTTATACGCACTACAGCATGTGCATGTAGTTCAAATTTGAATTATGCACATAAAATGCATTGAAAACTCAGTTAATGCATAAAAATGTCCAAACGAACCTCGAAAAATCACAAAAATTCACACAACACTCCTGTTGTTCTATGTTGACACGAGATAAAAATTTGAAAGGAATAAGAGGCAATGGATATCGTTTCGTCCCCAAAGCTGGGACGTTCCCTACCGAAAACCATCGTGCTTGTTGTGAGAAGCTCCGGTTTGTAAGAAGCATATACCCAAACCTGCCGCAACTGGGACAAAGTTTGTACCACGGCATGTTGATGCCGCTCCATGATAGCATGCCAAGTTTCATGAATTCCAGATGAGTTTTTGATTCACTAGAATTTAAAAACAAGGCATCTCAGTGTTTTGCCGGCAAACAACGGTGCCCCGGTGTTTGAAATTCATTCCCGTTTCTTAGATGGGACCTAAGCAGGCACCCAAGGAAACGGATTTGATTTTTCAACCAATTCATATGCACTGGAGCATGTGCATGTAGTTCAAATTTGAATTATGCACATAAAATGCATTGAAAACTCAGTTAATGCATAAAAATGTCCAAACAAAGCCCAAAAATCACAAAAATTCAAACAACACTCCTGTTGTTCAATGTTGACACGAGATACAAATTTGAAAGCAATAAGAGGCAATGGATATCGTTTCGTCCCCAAAGGTGGGACGTTCCCTACCGAAAACCATCATGCTTGTTGTGAGAAGCTCCGGTTTATGAGAAGCACATACCCAAACCTGCCCCAAATGGGACAAAATTTGTACCACGGCATGTTGATGCCGCTCCGTGATAGCATGCCAAGTTTCATGAATTTCAGACTAGTTTTGGATTTACTAGAATAAAAAAACCAGGCATCTCAATGTTTTGCCGGCAATCAAGGGTGCCCCGGTGTTTGAAATTCATTCTCATTACTTGCATGGGACCTAAGCATGCACCCAAGGACACAAATTTGATTTTTCAACCAATTTATATGCACTGGAGCATGCGCATGTAGTTCAAATTTGAATTATGCACATAAAATGCATTGAAAACTCAGTTAATGGATAAAAATGTCCAAACGAACCCCGAAAAATCACAAAAATTCACACAACACTCCTGTTGTTCTATGTTGACACGAGAAAAAAAATTGAAAGCAATAAGAGGCAATGGATATCGTTTCGTCCCAAAAGGTGGGACATTCCCTACCGAAAACCATCATGCTTGTTGTGAGAAGCTCCAGTTTGTGAGAAGCATATACCCAAACCTGCCCCAACTGGGACAAAATTTGTACCATGGCATGTTGATGCCGCTCCATGATAGCATGCCAAGTTTCATGAATTCCAGACGAGTTTTGGATTTACTAGAATTTAAAAACCAGGCATCTCAATGTTTTGCCGGCAATCAACTGTGCCCCGGTGTTTGAAATTCATTCCCATTACTTGCATGGGACCTAAGCATGCACCCAAGGACATAGATTTGATTTTTGAACAAATTCATATGCACTGGAGCATGCGCATGTAGTTCAAATTTGAATTATGCACATAAAATGCATTGAAAACTCATCTAATGCATAAAGATGTCCAAATGAACCACAAAAAATCAACAAAATTCACACAACACTCCTGTTGTTCTATGTTGACATGAGAAAAAGTTTGAAAGCAATAACAGGAAATGGATATCGTTTCGTCCCTAAAGGTGGGACGTTCCCTACTGAAAACCATCATGCCTGTTGTGAGAAGCTCCGGTTTGTGAGAAGCATATACCCAACCCTGCCCCAACTGGGACAAAATTTGTACCATTGCATTTGATGCCGCTCCATGATAGCATGCCAAGTTTCATGAATTCTAGACGAGTTTTGGATTTACTAGAATTTAAAAACCAGGGCATCTCAGTGTTTTGCCGGAATCAACGGTGCCCCGGTGTTTAAAATTCATTCCCATTTCTTTCATGGGACCTAAGCATGCACCCAAGGACACAGATTTGATTTTTCAACCAATTCATATGCACTAGAGCATGTGCATGTAGTTCAAATTTGAATTATGCACATAAAATGCATTGAAAACTCAGTTAATGCATAAAAATGTCCAAACGAAGCCCGAAAAATCACAAAAATTCACACAACACTCCTATTGTTCAATGTTGACATGAGCTAATAATTTGAAAGCAATAAGAGGCAGTGGATATCGTTTCGTCCCCAAAGGTGGGACGTTCCCTACCGAAAACCATCATGCTTGTTGTGAGAAGCTCCGGTTTATGAGAAGCATATACCCAAACCTGCCCCAAATGGGACAAATTTTTACCACGGGATGTTGATGCCGCTCCGTGATAGCATGCCAAGTTTCATGAATTTCAGAATAGTTTTCGATTTACTAGAATTCAAAAACCAGGCATCTCAATGTTTTGCCGGCAATCAACGGTGCCCCGGTGTTTGAAATTCATTCCCATTTCTTGCATGGGACCTAAGCATGCACCCAATAATACAGATTTGATTTTTGAACAAATTCATATGCACTGGAGCATGCGCATGTAGTTCAAATTTGAATTATGCACATAAAATGCATTGAAAACTCATCTAATGCATAAAGATGTCCAAACGAACCCGAAAAATCACAAAAAATCACACAACACTCCTGTTGTTCTATGTTGACATGAGAAAAAAGTTTGAAAGCAATAACAGGCAATGGATATCGTTTCGTCCCTAAAGGTGGGACGTTCCCTACTGAAAACCATCATGCTTGTTGTGAGAAGCTCCGGTTTGTGAGAAGCATATACCCAAACCCTGCCCCAAACTGGGACAAAATTTGTACCATTGCATGTTGATGCCGCTCCATGATAGCATGCCAAGTTTCATGAATTCTAGACGAGTTTTGGATTTACTAGAATTTAAAAACCAGGGCATCTCAATGTTTTGCCGGAATCAACGGTGCCCCGGTGTTTGAAATTCATTCCCATTTCTTTCATGGGACCTAAGCATGCACCCAAGGACACAGATTTGATTTTTCAACCAATTCATATGCACTAGAGCATGTGCATGTAGTTCAAATTTGAATTATGCACATAAAATGCATTGAAAACTCAGTTAATGCATAAAAATGTCCAAACGAAGCCCGAAAAATCACAAAAATTCACACAACACTCCTATTGTTCAATGTTGACATGAGCTAATAATTTGAAAGCAATAAGAGGCAGTGGATATCGTTTCGTCCCCAAAGGTGGGACGTTCCCTACCGAAAACCATCATGCTTGTTGTGAGAAGCTCCGGTTTATGAGAAGCATATACCCAAACCTGCCCCAAATGGGACAAATTTTTTACCACGGCATGTTGATGCCGCTCCGTGATAGCATGCCAAGTTTCATGAATTTCAGAATAGTTTTCGATTTACTAGAATTCAAAAACCAGGCATCTCAATGTTTTGCCGGCAATCAACGGTGCCCCGGTGTTTGAAATTCATTCCCATTTCTTGCATGGGACCTAAGCATGCACCCAATAATACAGATTTGATTTATCAACCAATTCATATGCACTGGAGCATGTGCATGTAGTTCAAATTTGAAATATGCACATAAAATGCATTGAAAACATAGTTAATGCATAAAAATGTCCAAACGAAGCCCGAAAAAACACAAAAATTCACACAACACTACTGTTGTTCTATGTTGACACGAGAAAAAAATTTGAAAGCAATAAGAGGCAATGGATATCGTTTCGTCCCAAAAGGTGGGACATTCCCTACCGAAAATCATCATGCTTGTTGTGGGAAGCTCCAGTTTGTGAGAAGCATATACCCAAACCTGCCCCAACTGGGACAAAATTCTTACCATGGCATGTTGATGCCGCTCCATGATAGCATGCCAAGTTTCATGAATTCCAGACGAATTTTGGATTTACTAGAATTTAAAAACCAGGCATCTCAATGTTTTGCCGGCAATCAACGGTGCCTCGGTGTTTGAAATTTATTCCCATTTCTTTCATGGGACCTAAGCATGCACCCGAGGACACAGATTTGATTTTTCAACCAATTCATATGCACTGGAGCATGTGCATGTAGTTCAAATTTGAATTATGCACATAAAATGCATTGAAAACTCAGTTAATGCATAAAAATGTCCAAACAAAGCCCCAAAAACACAAAAATTCACACAACACTGCTGTTGTTCAATGTTGACACGAGGTAAAAATTTGAAAGCAATAAGAGGAAATGGATATCGTTTCCTCCCCAAAGCTGGGACGTTCCCTACCGAAAACCATCATGCTTGTTGTGAGAAGCTCCGGTTTGTGAGAAGCATATACCCAAACCTGCCCCAACTGGGACAAAGGTTGTACCACGACATGTTGATGCCGCTCCATGATAGCATGCCAAGTTTCATGAATTCCAGATGAGTTTTCGATTTACTAGAATTTAAAAACCAGGCATCTCAGTGTTTTGCCGGCAATCAACGGCGCCCCGGTGTTTGAAATTCATTCCCGTTTCTTGCATGGGACATAAGCATGCACCCAAGGACACAGATTTCATTTTTCAAACAATTCATATGCACTGGAGCATGTGCATGTAGTTCTAATTTGAATTATGCACATAAAATGCATTGAAAACTTAGTTAATGAATAAAAATGTCCAAAAAGAAGCCCCAAAAAACACAAATATTCACACAACACTCCTGTTGTTCTATGTTGACACGAGATAAAACTTTGAAAGCAATAAGAGGCAATGGATATCGTTTCGTCCCCAAAGCTGGGACGTTCCCTACCGAAAACCATCGTGCTTGTTGTGAGAAGCTCCGGTTTATGAGAAGCATATACCCAAACCTGCCCCAAATGGGACAAAGTTCGTACCACAGCATGTTGATGCCGCCCCGTGATAGCATGCCAAGTTTCATGAATTCCAGATGAGTTTTCGATTTACTAGAATTTAAAAACCAGGCATCTCAGTGTTTTGCCGGCAATCAACGGTGCCCCGGTGTTTGAAATTCATTCCCGTTTCTTGCATGGGACCTAAGCATGCACCCAAGGACACAGATTTGATTTTTCAACGAATTCATATGCACTTGAGCATGTGCATGTAGTACAAATTTGAATTATGCACATAAAATGCATTGAAAACTCAGTTAATGCATAAGAATGTCCAAACGAAGCCCGAAAAATCACAAAAATTCACACAACACTCCTGTTGTTCAATGTTGACACGAGATAAAAATTTGAAAGCAATAAGAGGCAATGGATATCGTTTCGTCCCCAACGGTGGAACGTTCCCTACCGAAAACCATCATGCTTTTTGTGAGAAGCTCCGGTTTATGAGAAGCATATACCCAAACCTGCGCAAAATGGGACAAAATTTGTACCAGGGCATGTTGATGCCGCTACGTGATAGCATGCCAAGTTTCATGAATTTCAGACTAGTTTTGGATTTACTAGAATTAAAAAACCAGGCATCTCAATGTTTTGCCGGCAATCAACGGTGCCCCGGTGTTTGAAATTCATTCCCATTTCTTGCATGGGACCTAAGCATGCACCCAATGACACAGATTTGATTTTTCAACCAATTCATATGCACTGGAGCATGTGCATGTAGTTCAAATTTGAATTATGCACATAAAATGCATTGAAAACTCAGTTAATGCATAAAAATGTCCAAACGAAGCCCAAAAAAACACAAAAATTCACACAACACTGCTGTTGTTCTATGTTGACACGGGATAAAATCTTGAAAGCAATAAGAGGCAATGGATATCGTTTCGTCCCCAAAGCTGGGGCGTTCCCTACCGAAAACCATCATGCATGTTGTGAGAAGCTCCGGTTTATGAGAAGCATATACCCAAACCTGCCCCAAATGGGACAAAATTTGTACCACGGCATGTTGATGCCGCTCCGTGATAGCATGCCAAGTTTCATGAATGTAAGACTAGTTTTGGATTTACTAGAATTAAAAAACCAGGCATCTCAATGTTTTGCCGGCAATCAACGGTGCCCCGGTGTTTGAAATTCATTCCCATTTCTTGCATGGGACCTAAGCATGCACCCAATGACACAGATTTTATTTTTCAACCAATTCATATGCACTGGAGCATGTGCATGTAGTTCAAATTTGAATTATGCACAAAGAATGCATTGAAAACTCAGTTAATGCATAAAAATGTCCAAACGAAGCCCGAAAAAACACAAAAATTCAGACAACACTGCTGTTGTTCTATGTTGACACGGGATAAAATCTTGAAAGCAATAAGAGGCAATGGATATCGTTTCGTCCCCAAAGCTGGGGCGTTCCCTACCGAAAACCATCATGCTTGTTGTGAGAAGTCCCGGTTTGTGAGAAGCATATACCCAAACCTGCCCCAACTAGGACAAAGTTTGTACCACGGCATGTTGATGCCGCTCCATGATAGCATGCCAAGTTTCATGAATTCCAGATGAGTTTTCGATTTACTAGAATTTAAAAACCAGGCATCTCAATGTTTTGCCGGCGATCAACGGTGCCCCGGTGTTTGAAATTCATTCCCGTTTCTTGCATGGGACCTAAGCATGCACCCAAGGACACAGATTTGATTTTTCAACCAATTCATATGCACTGGAGCATGTGCATGTAGTTCAAATTTGAATTATGCACATAAAATGCATTGAAAACTCAGTTAATGCATAAGAATGTCCAAACGAAGCCCGAAAGAACACAAAAATTCACACAACACTCCTGTTGTTCAATGTTGACACGAGATAAAAATTTGAAAGCAATAAGAGGCAATGGATATCGTTCCGTCCGCAAAGGTGGGACGTTCCCAACCAAAAACCATCATGCTTGTTGTGAGAAGCTCCGGTTTTTGAGAAGCATATACCCAAACCTGCCCCAAATGGGACAAAATTTGTACCACGGCATGTTGATGCCGCTCCGTGATAGCATGCCCAGTTTCATGAATTTCAGACTAGTTTTGGATTTACTAGAATTAAAAAACCAGGCATCTCAATGTTTTGCCGGCAATCAACGGTGCCCCGGTGTTTGAAATTCATTCCCATTTCTTGCATGGGACCTAAGCATGCACCCAATGACACAGATTTGATTTTTCAACCAATTCATATGCACTGGAGCATGTGCATGTAGTTCAAATTTGAATTATGCACATAAAATGCATTGAAAACTCAGTTAATGCATAAAAATGTCCAAACGAAGCCCAAAAAAACACAAAAATTCACACAACACTGCTGTTGTTCTATGTTGACACGAGATAAAAATTTGAAAGCAATAAGAGGCAATGGATATCGTTTCGTCCCCAAAGCTGGGACGTTCCCTACCGAAACCATCATGCTTGTTGTGAGAAGCTCCGGTTTGTGAGAAGCATATACCCAAACCTGCCCCAACTAGGACAAAGTTCGTACCACGGCATGTTGATGCCGCTCCATGATAGCATGCCAAGTTTCATGAAATTCAGATGAGTTTTTGATTTACTAGAATTTAAAAACCAGGCATCTCAGTGTTTTGCCGGCAATCAACGGTGCCCCGGTGTTTGAAATTCATTCCTGTTTCTTGCATGGGACCTAAGCATGCACCCAAGGACACATATTTGATTTTTCAACCAATTCATATGCACTGGAGCATGTGCATGTAGTTCAAATTTGAATTATGCACATAAAAGGCATTGAAAACTCAGTTAATGCATAAGAATGTCCAAACGAAGCCCGAAAAAACACAAAAATTCACATAACACTCCTGTTGTTCAATGTTGACACGAGATAAAAATTTGAAAGCAATAAGAGGCAATGGATATCGTTCCGTCCCCAAAGGTGGGACGTTCCCAACCGAAAACCATCATGCTTGTTGTGAGAAGCTCCGGTTTATGAGAAGCATATACCCAAACGTGCCCCAAATGGCACAAAATTTGTACCACGGCATGTTGATGCCGCTCCGTGATAGCATGCCAAGTTTCATGAATTTCAGACTAGTTTTGGATTTACTAGAATTAAAAAACCAGGCATCTCAATGTTTTGCCGGCAATCAACGGTGCCCCGGTGTTTGAAATTCATTCCCATTTCTTGCATGGGACCTAAGCATGCACCCAAGGACACAGATGTGATTTTTCAACCAATTCATATGCACTGGAGCATGTGCATGTAGTTCAAATTTGAATTATGCACATAAAATGCATTGAAAACTCAGTTATGCATAAAAATGTCCAAACGAAGCCCGAAAAAACACAAAAATTCACACAACACTCTTGTTGTTCAATGTTGACACGAGATAAAAATTTGAAAGCAATAAGAGGCAATGGATATCGTTTCGTCCCCAAAGCTGGGACGTTCCCTACCGAAAACCATCATGCTTGTTGTGAGAAGCTCCGGTTTATGAGAAGCATATACCCAAACCTACCCCAAATGGGACAAAATTTGTACCACGGCATGTTGATGCCGCTCCGTGATAGCATGCCAAGTTTCCTGAATTTTAGACTAGTTTTGGATTTACTAGAATTAAAAAACCAGGCATCTCAATGTTTTGCCGGCAATCAACGGTGCCCCGGTGTTTGAAATTGATTCCCATTTCTTGCATGGGACCTAAGCATGCACCCAAGGACACAGATTTGATTTTTCAACCAATTTATATGCACTGGAGCATGTGCATGTAGTTCAAATTTGAATTATGCACATAAAATGCATTGAAAACTCAGTTAATGCATAAAAATGTCCAAACGAAGCCCGAAAAATCACAAAAATTCACACAGCACTCCTATTGTTCAATGTTGACACGAGATAATAATTTGACAGCAATAAGAGGTAGTGGATATCATTTCGTCCCCAAAGGTGGGACGTTCCCTACCGAAAACCATCATGCTTGTTGTGAGAAGCTCCGGTTTATGAGAAGCATATACCCAAACCTACCCCAAATGGGACAAAATTTGTACCACGGCATGTTGATGCCGCTCCGTGATAGCATGCCAAGTTTCCTGAATTTTAGACTAGTTTTGGATTTACTAGAATTAAAAAACCAGGCATCTCAATGTTTTGCCGGCAATCAACGGTGCCCCGGTGTTTGAAATTGATTCCCATTTCTTGCATGGGACCTAAGCATGCACCCAAGGACACAGATTTGATTTTTCAACCAATTTATATGCACTGGAGCATGTGCATGTAGTTCAAATTTGAATTATGCACATAAAATGCATTGAAAACTCAGTTAATGCATAAAAATGTCCAAACGAAGCCCGAAAAATCACAAAAATTCACACAGCACTCCTATTGTTCAATGTTGACACGAGATAATAATTTGACAGCAATAAGAGGTAGTGGATATCATTTCGTCCCCAAAGGTGGGACGTTCCCTACCGAAAACCATCATGCTTGTTGTGAGAAGCTCCGGTTTATGAGAAGAATATACCCAAACCTGCCCCAAATGGGACAAAATTTGTACCACGGCATGTTGATGCCGCTCCGTGATAGCATACCAAGTTTCATGAATTCCAGATGAGTTTTCGATTTACTAGAATTTAAAAACCAGGCATCTCAGTGTTTTGCCGGCAATCAACGGTGCCCCGGTGTTTGAAATTCATTCTCGTTTCTTGCATGGGACCTAAGCATGCACCCAAGGACACAGATGTGATTTTTCAACCAATTCATATGCACTGGAGCATGTGCATGTAGTACAAATTTGAATTATGCACATAAAATGCATTGAAAACTCAGTTAATGCATAAAAATGTCCAAACGAAGCCCGAAAAAACACAAAAAATCACACGACACTCTTGTTGTTCAATGTTGACACGAGATAAAAATTTGCAAGCAATAAGAGGCAATGGATATCGTTTCGTCCCCAAAGCTGGGACGTTCCCTACCGAAAACCATCATGCTTGTTGTGAGAAGCTCCGGTTTATGAGAAGCATATACCCAAACCTGCCCCAAATGGGACAAAATTTGTACCACGGCATGTTGATGCCGCTCCGTGATAGCATGCCAAGTTTCCTGAATTTCAGACTAGTTTTGGATTTACTAGAATTAAAAAACCAGGCATCTCAATGTTTTGCCGGCAATCAACGGTGCCCCGGTGTTTGAAATTCATTCCCATTTCTTGCATGGGACCTAAGCATGCACCCAATGACACAGATTTTATTTTTCAACCAATTCATATGCACTGGAGCATGCACTACTGGAATCAGCTAATTTGCCATCTGCCAGCTCTTTGCCGTCTGCTAGCTGACGGCAAAGAAGCTCTTTGCCATCAGCTACCCGAAAGCAGACGGCAAAGAAAGGGCAGACGGCAAAGAAACTCTTTGCCGTCTGCCAGCTCTTTGCCGTCGGCCTGCGGACGGTAAAGAATCTTTGCCGTCCGCTGGCGGACGGCAAAGAGTGAGGTGGCCCCCACCCCCCGCCCGTTTTTGAAAAACTTAACGGGCCACCTCCTTGCCGTGCGCTAGCAGACGGCAAAGAGGCAAAAAAGTGGATGGCAAAGCGGGGCGGACGGCAAAGAGCCTACTACCTAACGGCCCGTACCCCCCGCCCGTTACTCACTTCTTCCCTCTCCCTCGCCGTTTCTCTCCTCCCACGCCGCCGCCCGCCGCCGCCGCCCGCCGCGCGCCGCCGCCCCGTCGCCCCCGCCGCCCCGTCGCCCCGCCGCCCCCACCGCCCTGTCGCCCCCCGCCCCGGCCCCTCGCCACCCCGCGCCCCACCGCCGCCCCGCGCCCCACCGCCGCCACGGCCCCCGCCGCCCCGCGCCCCCCGCCGCCTCCTCCACTGCCGCGCCCCGGCCCCCCGCCCCCCATCCCCCCGCCGCCCCGGCCCCCCGCCGCCCCGCCTCCTCCACCGCCCCGCCCCGGCCGCCCGCCGGCCGGGCCCCCGCCGCCCCGCCTCCTCCACCGCCCCGCCCCGGCCCTCCGTCGCCGGCCCCTCCCCGACCCATCGCCGCCCCCCACAGTGAGCCCCTCCTCCCTTTTTCTGTTTTTTTGTTTTTTTTTCAGTTTTTTTGTTTTTTTTTCAGTTTAATTTTAGGTTTAATTAGTTTAAATAATTTAGTTTTAATTAGTTTAGGTTAGTTTAGGTTTAGGTTAAGTAGAAGGGGGAAGAAGAAGAAGAAGAAGAAGAAGAGGAGGAGGAGGAGGAGGAGGAGGAGGAGGAGAAGAAGAAGAAGAAGAAGAAGAAGAAGAAGAAGAAGAAGAAGAAGAAGAAGAAGAGGAGGAGGAGGAGGAGGAGGAGGAGGAGACACCCCGAAGCCCCGACCACGAAACAGCACCCCGACCCCGACACGGCACCCCGAGACCGACACGACACCCCGACCCCGACACGGCACCCCGAGACCGACACGACACCCCGACCCCCGACACGACACCCCCGACACCCCGACACCCCGACCCCGAGACCCCGACCCCGACCCCGACCCCGACCCCGACCCTGACCCCGAGCCTGACCCGACACCCCGACCCCGACACTGACACGACACCCCGACCCCGACCCGGCACCCCGACCCGACACCCCGACCCCGAGACCCCGACCCCGACACGGCACCCCGAGACCGACACGACACCCCGACCCCGACACAGCACCCCGAGACCGACACGACACACCGACCCCGACACGGCACCCCGAGACCGACACGACACCCCGACCCCCGACACGACACCCCCGACACCCCGACACCCCGACCCCGACACCCCGACCCCGAGACCCCGACCCCGACCCCGACCCTGACCCCGAGCCTGACCGGACACCCCGACCCCGACACTGACACGACACCCCGACCCCGACCCGGCACCCCGACCCGACACCCCGACCCCGAGACCCCGACCCCGACACGGCACCCCGAGACCGACACGACACCCCGACCCCAACACAGCACCCCGAGACCGACACGACACCCCGACTCCCGACATGACACCCCCGACACCCCGACCCCGACCACGACCCCGACACCCCGACCCCGAGCCTGACCCGACACCCCGACCCCGACATCGACACGGCACCCTGACCCCGACCCGGCACCCCGACCCGACACCCCGACCCCGAGACCCTGACCCCGACACGGCACCCCGAGACCGACACGACACCCCGACCCCGACACGGCACCCCGAGACCGACACGACACCCCGACCCCCGACACGACACCCCCGACACCCCGACAACCCGACCCCGAGACCCCGACCCCGACCCCGACCCCGACACCCCGACCCCGAGCCTGACCCGACACCCCGACCCCGACATCGACATGGCACCCCGACCCCGACCCGGCACCCCGACCCGACACCCCGACCCCGAGACCCCGACCCCGACACGGCACCCCGAGACCGACACGACACCCCGACCCCGACACGGCACCCCGAGACCGACACGACACCCCGACCCCCGACACGACACCCCCGACACCCCGACCCCGAGACCCCGACCCCGACCCCGACACCCCGACCCCGAGCCTGACCCGACACCCCGACCCCGACACGGCACCCCGACCCCGACCCGGCACCCCGACCCGACACCCCGACCCCGAGACCCCGACCCCGAAAAGGTGTTCTTTGGCCTTCCAGAAGCCGACGGGGTCATATATTTGTGAATTATTAGTTAGGTCATATATCTTTCGATTTTGTTATGAAAAACATCATATATAATTGTGTTGATCGGGTAGTTTTAAATGTGCAGTTGCTTCATCGCTGCGAGGTTTGGTGTTCGACGACCTCGCCGTGCGTTTGATGAGCTCTGCCCCTTCGTTCGTGGGTGAGCACAAATGAGATGTCCTCCTCCCCCATTAATTATTTGATCTATTCCGACGAAACTTGATAGCTAGATATATATGTGTCTTGAATCATCAGTATGCGTAACCAATATGTGTCTCCCGTTCGAAAGCGTCATAGTTATAAATATGCATGCATTTGCATATTTATAACTTGATTCTTTCGAATTGTCCAACGCTATCCATGGACAGCCCGAGTATGTTTAGATTGGGTTCGTTTTCCCATATGCTTTGCTCCGGATCCGACGCATAAATTTCGTCAGTGCCTCCCCTGTTGTTCTCCGGGTACACATCCTCTCTGTTTATTGCAGAGACGTGTATCAGGAGAACAGCGGGGAGGTGCTGCCGAAATTTTGCGTAGGATCCGGGGCATAGCATGGGAAAATGAACCCAATCTAAACATACTCGGGTGGGATTAGGACCTATCATTACCTATTAGAGTGTAGGTTGCATGGACGTAATAAAATTGACAAAGTAGATCAACTGATGAATACATACATGGTGAATTATATATATATATATTTGTTGTGTGTCTAGTAGCTCTGAAAGTCAAGATGAGTGATCGTGCGTGGATGTACACCGGTCACACTGGTCAGAACAAATGGAGCACTGAATGGTTCACAAAAACCAAGGGGTTTGTGCGAGCCGCATTTGCAAATGGCCAGAGGAAAACCTGGTGCCCCTGTTTACGGTGCGGCAATTGGGAAAAGAGGACAGAGGCTGAAATGGGCAAACACCTGCAGAAGAGTGGTTTTACGCCCGATTATACGGTGTGGACATTTCATGGTGAGTCTGCCCAACGTGACCGAGCTGAGGTGGATCGTCGTCGCACCGACGAGCATGGTACCGGTATGGAAAACATGGTGCAAGACTTTGATGATGCTCGGGATTCGGACGAGGAGATGGAGGAATCTGCAAAGGCCTTCAATGAAATGTTGGAGTCTTCAAAACGTCCGCTCCATGAGCACACTGAGCTTTGTCAGTTGGATGCCATCTCACAAGTAATGGCTCTGAAGGCTCAGTTCAACTTGGGCAGAGAATGCTACGATGCAATGATGACAGTATTTGGACGCTTTCTACCCAAAGGCCATGTAATGCCTGCAAACCTGTACCAGTCGGACAAAATCCTCCGTGCACTGAAGATGCCCTATGATAAGATACATGCCTGTGAGAAAGGATGTGTCTTGTTTAGGCTTGACTATGCGGACTTGAACTGTTGTCCCATTTGCAAGTCTTCCAGGTATGTTGTGGTAGACAACGGTATGGGTGAGAAGACACAGACCAAAATCCCCGTTAGTGTTCTTCGGTATATGCCAATCGTACCAAGACTTCAACGTCTTTTCATGGTCGAAGAGACGGCCAGACAGATGACATGGCACAAAACGGGCAAAAGAACCGAACTAGATGCAGATGGGAATCTGATGATTGTACACACATCGGATGGTGTTGCGTGGAAAAAGTTTGATGAATTACATGGTGACAAAGCGGCAGATCCGAGGCATCCTCGAGTCGGCATCAGCACGGATGGGTTCAGTGTGTTTGGTATGACGGCAGCCCAATACAGTTGTTGGCCCGTATTTGTCTTTCCACTCAATCTCCCCCCCGGACAGATTATGCAAAGAAAGAACATTTTCCTGACGTTGATAATTCCAGGGCCCAACTATCCGGGGAAAAATATGAATGTGTACATGCAACCGCTTAAGGACGAATTGCAAGAAGCCTGGGATAATGGGTTCAAGACATACGATGCCTATAGCAAACGGAACTTCATAATGCGTGTCTGGTACATGTACTCGACGCATGACTTGCCGGCGTATGCGCTATTCGTTGGCTGGTGTGTGCATGGAAGGTTCCCGTGCCCCACATGCAAGGGAGCTCTTGAGTTTCGTTGGCTTCAGGCCGGTCGCAAGTTTTCTTGCTTCGACATGCATAGAGAGTTCCTGAATCCTCGCCATAAGTTCAGGAAAGACAAGAAGAACTTCATCAGAGGTAGAGTTGTCAAAAACTCTGCACCACATGCATTGACAGGCCAACAGACCCTGGATCAGTTAAACGCTCTCGAGCCAGATCCCGAGCGTCCAGGGTACTTCAAGGGGTATAATTCTAAGCACGCCTGGACTCACAAAACATGCTTATGGGATCTGCCTTACTTCAAAGACCTCCTTTGCCCACACAACATCGACGTGATGCACACTGAGAAGAATATCGCCGAGGCACTTTTTGGTACATTGTTCGGCATAGATGGGAAGTCAAAGGATAATACTAAGGCTAGAGTCGATCTGGAGGCGCTATGTGATAGGCCGTTACAAAACATGAAAGAACCGAAAGGAAAGCAGAACTGGACGAAGCCAAAGGCATGGTTCAATCTTGGAAGGCCGGCTATGAGGGAAATTATCTTGTGGGTGAAAATGCAGTTGATGTTCCCCGATGGGTATGCAGCGAATCTACAGAGGGGAGCCAGTCTTGATAAATTGAAGATATTTGGTCTCAAGAGTCATGATTGGCACATATGGATTGAGCGGGTAATGCCGGTGATGTTGCGTGGCTTCATCCCTGAGGATGAATGGCTAGTACTGGCAGAACTCAGCTATTTCTTCCGTGTTCTTTGTGCGAAAGAACTATCGCCTGGCGTGCTAGAAGAAATGGAAGAGTTGGCGCCGGAGTTGATCTGCAAGTTAGAGAAGATCTTTCCACCGGGCTTCTTTAATCCAATGCAACATTTGATTTTGCATCTCCCGACCGAGGCAAGATTGGGGGGGCCCGTGCAAAATCGTTGGTGCTACCCAACTGAGAGGATGCAGAAGACGCTTCGACAAAAATGTAAAAATAAACGTAGAATTGAAGCATCGATGGCTGAGGCATTCATCACTGAGGAGGCGGCAAACTTCGTGACAGCACACTACGAAGCCAAAAATCGTCATTTGCATAATCCGAAGCCTCGGTACAATGCTGACGACCCTAAAAAGGGTGGATCCAACCTCAGCCTATTCAAAGGGAATCTCGCACCAGCCAGTGTTTCAAATCCAGTATCTTTGGATAACGAACAATGGCGGACCATTTCGTTGTATATCTTCAACAACCTGATAGAAGTGCGGCCGTACATCGAGTAAGTTCTCGGTACATAGTTTCGCAACTTCTATTTCCTTTGAACTGCTCTTATTCCTGGATATTTCATACAGTCGATACGTCGCCTTATTCTCGTATGGAGCGGTGATCCAAAAGGATTCTGTCGAAGAGTATGAGCTTCTCGCAAAGCAAGGTGGCGGCTATCCCGGTTTCATCTCTTGGTTCAAACAAACGGTAATTTCTATTAGACTTGTAGGCTAATTTGTAGGCGGCTATCCCGGTTTCATTCGCTAATTTGTGCGTAATGCAACAATCCTTTCATATTAAACTTGTAGGCTAATTCAGAGTCTATGGACGCCGAATTGAGACAAGTCGCTAATGGTTTTGACTATAAGGTCCGTTCATTTGACAAATACGACATCAACGGGTATCGCTTTCGTACCTATGGCAAAGAGCTATCTATGGCCGACCGAAAGTCTACAAATTGTTGTGTATCTGCTATCGGCGAAGGAGGTACCGAGTATTATGGGAGAGTTGAAGCAATTTATGAACTTCTATTCTATGGTGAAAACCCACCGAATGTCGTAGTCTTCAAATGTTATTGGTTTCAGCCGAAGGAGACTAGAAGAACTCATGAACATATAGGGCTAGTTGAAATCAACCAAAGCACCCATTTAGATGTTCCTGATGTCTATATTACGGCTCAACAGGCGACCCAAGTATTCTATCTACCGTGGGCCTGCCAAACTAATCCAAATCTGAAAGGTTGGGATGTCGTTTATGAAGTGCCGCCACGTGCTAGACTATCTCCCCCAAAGGAAGAGGATTATGAACCTCACATTAACCCAGACACATATGAAGGAGAATTCTTCCAAGAGACACGTCTTTCCAAAAAGCGTTTCAAGAACCGCTATACTTCACCCCAAAACATTGAAGTAGACAGTGACAGTGAATCCGACATCACCCCAGAGGAGGAACAAGAAGAGCCGGAACAAGAAGAGGTTACTGCTGCGGATGACCTGTCATTGCTTGACCGATTACGTCAAGGTGGCCTTGCACATGTTGATGCCACTGAACCCTATGAGCCCGTCATTGATTATAGTGATGATGATGATTATGCATTTATTGATGATACTGATCGAGATTATTAGTAGTGTCAGGTATTAAATTTTTTAATGTTGTACTTGATGATGATACACTTAAGTGATACACATATTATTATTCATGTCGGTCTTTTTTTTATGTTGTACTAATTTCGTTTACTGTTTGTCATGGCAGGTGTTGAAAGATGGTGGGCGCTGGTCGGGAGCGCGCCAAGGCCCCTTCTTCCTCGGCGCGTGGTCTGAGGTCTTCGATTCCAGACGTACCTCTTCGCCGAGCGTTGCTGGACAGTATGTCCACACCGCCGGGCCCTTCTTCGTCCACCGCGGTGCCCAGCAGGGGACGAGGTAGGAAGAGAGGAGGTGGGGCACGTGGTCGCGGGAGAGGAGGTAGGGTGACTGCTAGGGCGCCTTCCTCGCCGCCACCCCCAGCTGTTTCACCCGAGCACGTGACTGCTAGGGTGGACTCGTCCGAGGAGGAGGCTACACGGACTCCGGTCCACGAGCCTCCGGTCCACGGGTCTTGGGCCCACGAGCCTCGGGTCGACTGGCCTTCGGCCCACGAGAGTTCGGCCCACGAGACCCCGGAGGAGCACACGTCCGGATGGGGTACCTGGCCGGATCAGCCCGAGGAGCCGAGTGGCCATGCTGATGATGGCGGGGAGCCGACTGATCTTGAGGAGGAGGGTGGCACCGTCTACCAGCGTGGTGCTACACGGCTCCCGTCCGTGCCGGCGACCCGCGAGCAGAGGTGGTTGATCTTCCCTGATGGGGAGAGGTACGTAAGTGCATTTAATATTTTTGTACCTTCTGCATTCACGTTTCTTCAAATAACTAATGCGTTGGCCTTGTCATGCTGCAGGGGTTGGGACCACCATCATAGTGTCCGCCGGCCCAACTCCGTCCTTGGAGTTCTTTGCCGGCAAAACTTCCCGGGGTTTGTCACGTTGCCTGGTGAGGGTCGGCTTCCAGAGCTTGGGTTGAGCTGGGAGCACTACGTGGCTGCCCCGGCCCCGCCGGATGTCATTATCGACGGTGTCGTGTGCGACACGAGGGCAGACATGGTGATCAGGACGTTCTGGGTAATTTCTCCTTTACACATTTCAAAATCTTCAACTAGCTAGTTATTAATTGTACTAATCAATATTGTCTCATTTGATTGCAGACATTCTACAGGTGTGAGGAGGGATACGAGGAGGACTGCGCAAATGTTATCCAGAACGTCTGCAAGCGCCTACTCCAGAACTTACGGCACGAGGCTCGGGTGCAGGCTGTTCGAGACTACTACGCCTTGCGTGGTATCAAGAAGACCAAGCCGGCGTGCCGCGATAAGTTCCTGAGTAAGGAGCAGTACATGAAGGTAATTCTTAAGGCCTTCTACTTAAGTTCCTTCATTTAGTAATTCTTAGCCGTAGCGCTCAAGTTTCTATTTGCTAACTTAGGCGCCTCCGAGATGGTGTGCGGATCGGATGGATTGTTGGGAGGTGTTGGTCGATGAGTGGTGCTCACAAGAATGGCTAGCCCTCCACAACCAGGCCAAGGACAAACGTGCCCAAATGGAAGGTGTGCCACACCATCAAGGCAGCTCCAACTTATATCAGTTCGGGCGCAACTGGGTATGTGGTTTGCTTCATGATTCATGCAATTCATTCATCATGCTAGCTTGAGCCCTTTAATTACTAATTTTCATTGTTTCTCTCTTTCAGGCACGCCACAATAAGGCGGATAAGGTGCCAGAGGTGTACGACCTGTATGCCATGGCCCACACTGGCTCTTACAAGAAAGTCAAGGCTTTCTCTCAGTCTGACCTCGATGATGCAAACAACTTCACCAACATCTCCTCCCACAACAAGCTCGTGAGATATAGAGATGAGGGGAAGGCGAGGAAAGGGGAGGACTTTAACCCGAGCCAGGGTCCCATTGATCCAGAGCTGGTGATGATATCTGGTGGCGGGAGGTCCCATGGCTCCATAGCCATTGGAGATGGACTTATCCGTTGTCCTAGCACTCTCCCGGAGATCAAGGCGCGCCAGTCGAGCTCCGCTCCTGAGATAAGGCCTCGTGAACGGCCAGTGCAACTCGCCATCAAGGTTAGTGATACGTACTCAGTTATCTTTCTCCATTACATTGTGTGCGCTTCCATCAATGATTACAAATGGTCATGTGAGTGGTGTTGCAGGCTGCTATACAGACTGAGAGAGATAGAACGGAGAAACTTCTGGCGGAGGCGGCGGAGAGGCAGCGGGAGATGGAGGAGAGGACGAGAAAGATGATGGAGGAGGAGAGGGCACGGAATGACATGCAGGCAAGGGCCATGTACGAGCTCCTTGTGGTAAGTTTCTTCTGCAGATTACTTGCTAGTCTTAACATTTGAGTCTCATTACTAACTAGTATGACTCTGTTCTGAAAACCAAATGTGCAGTCTGTGTGCGAGAAGTCCGGTCAGCCCGCTCCGCCGATGCCAGTGATTGCTCCTGGGAGCACGGTGAGTTTAGTTTGAATGGACATTACTTGGTAGTCTTAACATTTGAGTGTCGTAATGCTAACGAGACATTGGAAATGATCTTTGGTGCAGCTTAACTCCAGAAACGCATCGCACGATCCTTCTCCAGGTAGCGGCACTAGCCACCCCGCTCCTACACCTCCCTGATCACGGTAAGTTTCTCTAGTGTTTTGCTTAACAAATGCATAAAGACCTAGACTTAGCTTTATTTCCTCCAATATGCTTACCATAATGACCTAGAGTTAGCTTATTTTCCTCCAAAATGACCCATTTTACCTAGGTTAGCTTATAAATGATGCAGTTCATCCAAGTTAGCTCAAAAATGACCCATTTTACCTACATTAGCTCCTAAATGATCCATTTTACCTACGTTAGCTTTAAAATGGCCCATTTCACCTAGGTTAACTCCAAAATGACCCATCTTACCTAGGTTATCTCATAAACGATCCATTTCAACTAATTTAGCTCATAAACGATCCATTTGACCTAAGTGAGCTACAAAACGATCCATTTCACCTAAATTAGCTCTTAAATGATCCATTTCACCTAAGTTAGCTCAAAAAGATCCATTTCAACTAAATTAGCTCATAAATGATCCATTTCACCTAAGTTAGCTCAAAAACGATCCATTTCAACTAAATTAGCTCAAAAATGATCCATTTCAACAAAGTTAGCTCAAAAACGATCCATTTCAACTAAGTTAGCTCAAAAACGATCCATTTGACCTAAGTGAGCTAAAAAACGATCCATTTCACCTTAGTTACCTCAAAAACGATCCATTTCAACTAAGTTAGCTCAAAAACGATCCATTTCAACTAGGTTAGCTCCAAAATGACCCATTTCACCTTACTTAGCTCAAAAACGATGCCCTTCACCTTAGTTAGCTCATAAACGACCCATTTCAACTAAGTTAGCTCATAAATGATCCATTTCAACTAAGTTAGCTCATAAACAACCCATTTCAACTTAGTTAGCTCATATATGATCCATTTCACCTAAGTTAGCTCATAAATGACATATACTTCTTGTTCTAGTCTTCTTCTTGTTCTAGTCACCTATTTCTAACTTTCTTATTTACCATTTTGCAGATTTCATTCACTTGATGGAAGCTAGCTTGCTATGATGGAGTGCTTGCTTTTCCTTTGATGAAACTTTGCATTGTATCTAGCTTGCTATCTTCATGACACTTTGCATTGTAATATATATATGGATGGAACAATGTGTATGGATGGAACTTCCTTATGTATGAACAATGTGTATGGATGAAACTGATGTGATATGTGATATGAAACTTATGTGCTAGATATGTGTTGGATATGTGCTGGATATGAAACTTATATATGTGATATGTGCTGCAAATTGTGGGATTTAATAAAAAACAGAAAAAACAGACAATATGCAGGCTCTTTGCCGTCTGCCACCGACGGCAAAGAGCTCTTTGCCGTCTGCCGCGGACGGCAAAGAAGCCACGTGGCAGCCAACTGTGCTTCCTGGGAGCTGACCCATTTGGTCAGTTTGCCTACAGTGGCAGACGGCAAAGACTTTGCCGTCCGTGGCAGACGGCAAAGAACCTGCACTTTGCCATCAGTGGCAGACGGCAAAGAACCTGCCATCTAGTGACGTGTAGATGACATCATAAGGCGGACGGCAAAGACCAAAGGCTCTTTGCCGTCTGCGGCGGACGGCAAAGGTCTGCCGTTAGCCACTTAACGGACTGACAGCGCAAATATTGCCGTCCGCCCTCTTTGCCGTCCGCCGCAGACGGCAAAGAGCCTTTGCCGTCCGCCGCCAGGAAGCAGACGGCAAAGCAGCTGTTTACCGTAGCCTTCTTTGCCGGAGCCTTTTGCCGTCCGCGGCTGACGGCAAAGGTCTTTGTCGTCCGCCTTTCAAGCCTTTGCCGTCCGCCATGGCAGACGGCAAAGTAGCTGTTTCCTGTAGTGATGTGCATGTAGTTCAAATTTGAATTAAGCACATAAAATGCATTGAAAACTCAGTTAATGCATAAAAATGTCCAAACAAAGCCCGAAAAAACACAAAAATTCAGACAACACTGCTGTTGTTCTATGTTGACATGAGATAATAATTTGAAAGCAATAAGAGGCAGTGGATATTGTTTCGTCCCCAAAGGTGGGACGTTCCCTACCGAAAACCATCATGATTGTTGTGAGAAGCTCCGGTTTATGAGAAGCATATACCCAAACCTGCCCCAAATGGGGCAAAATTTGTACCACGGCATGTTGATGCCGCTCCATGATAGCATGCCAAGTTTCATGAATTCCAGATGAGTTTCTGATTTACTAGAATTTAAAAACCATGCATCTCAGTGTTTTGCCGGCAATCAATGGTGCCCCGGTGTTTGAAATTCATTCCCGTTTCCTGCATGGGACCTAAGCATGCACCCAAGGACACAGATTTGATTTTTCAACCAATTCATATGCACTGGAGCATGTGCATGTAGTACAAATTTGAATTATGCACATAAAATGCATTGAAAACTCAGTGAATGCATAAGAATGTCCAAACGAAGCCCGAAAAATCACAAAAATTCACACAACACTCCTGTTGTTCAATGTTGACACGAGATAAAAAATTGAAAGCAATAAGAGGCAATGGATATCATTTCGTCCCCAAAGGTGGGACGTTCCCTACCGAAAGCCATCATGCTTGTTGTGAGAAGCTCCGGTTTATGAGAAGCATATACCCAAACCTGCCCCAAATGGGACAAAGTTTGTACCACGGTAGGTTGATGCCGCTCCGTGATAGCATGCCAAGTTTCATGAATTTCAGACTAGTTTTGGATTTACTAGAATTAAAAAACCAGGCATCTCAATGTTTTGCCGGCAATCAACGGTGCCCCGGTGTTTGAAATTCATTCCCATTTCTTGCATGGGACCTAAGCATGCACCCAATGACACAGATTTTATTTTTCAACCAATTCATATGCACTGGAGCATGTGCATGTAGTTCAAATTTGAATTATGCACATAAAATGCATTGAAAACCCAGTTAATGCATAAAAATGTCCAAACGAACCCCGAAAAAACACAAAAATTCACACAACACAGCTGTTGTTCTATGTTGACACGAGATAAAAATTTGAAAGCAATAAGAGGCAATGGATATCGTTTCGTCCCCAAAGCTGGGACGTTCCCTACCGAAAACCATCATGCTTGTTGTGAGAAGCTCCGGTTTGTGAGAAGCATATACCCAAACCTGTCCCAACTGGGACAAAGTTTGTACCACGGCTTGTTGATGCCGCTCCATGATAGCATGCTATGTTTCATTAATTCCAGATGAGTTTTTGATTTACTAGAATTTAAAAACCAGGCATCTCAGTGTTTTGCCGGCAATCAACGGTGCCCCGGTGTTTGAAATTCATTCCCGTTTCTTGCATGGGACCTAAGCATGCACCCAAGGACACAGATTTCATTTTTCAACCAATTCATATGCACTGGAGCATGTGCATGTAGTTCTAATTTGAATTATGCACATAAAATGCATTGAAAACTCAGTTAATGAATAAAAATGTCCAAAACGAAGCCCGAAAAAACACAAAAATTCGCAAAACACTCCTGTTGTTCAATGTTGACACGAGATAAAAATTTGAAAGCAATAAGAGGCAATGGATATCGTTTCGTCCCCAAAGGTGGGACGTTCCGTACCAAAAACCATCATGCTTGTTGTGAGAAGCTCCGGTTTGAGAGAAGCATATACCCAAACCTGCCCCAACAGGGACAAAGTTTGTACCACGGCATGTTGATGCCGCTCCATGATAGCATGCCAAGTTTCATGAATTTCAGACTAGTTTTGGATTTACTAGAATTAAAAAACCAGGCATCTCAATGTTTTGCCGGCAATCAACGGTGCCCCGGTGTTTGAAATTCATTCCCGTTTCTTGCATGGGACCTAAGCATGCACCCAATGACACAGATTTCATTTTTCAACCAATTCATATGCACTGGAGCATGTGCATGTAGTTCAAATTTGAATTATGCACATAAAATGCATTGAAAACTCAGTTAATGCATAAAAATGTCAAAACGAAGCCCGAAAAATCACAAAAATTCACACAACACTCCTATTGTTCAATGTTGACACGAGATAATAATTTGAAAGCAATAAGAGGCAGTGGATATTGTTTCGTCCCCAATGGTGGGACGTTCCCTACCGAAAACCATCATGCTTGTTGTGAGAAGCTCCGGTTTATGAGAAGCATATACCCAAACCTGCCCCAAATGGGGCAAAATTTGTACCACGGCATGTTAATGCCGCTCCATGATAGCATGCCAAGTTTCATGAATTCCAGATGAGTTTTCGATTTACTAGAATTTAAAAACCAGGCATCTCAGTGTTTTGCTGGCAATCAACGGTGCCCCGGTGTTTGAAATTCATTCCCATTTCTTGCATGGGACCTAAGCATGCACCCAAGGACACAGATTTATTTTTCAACCAATTCATATGCACTGGAGCATGTGCATGTAGTACAAATTTGAATTATGCACATAAAATGCATTGAAAACTTAGTTAATGCATAAGAATGTCCAAACGAAGCCCGAAAAATCACAAAAATTCACAAAACACTCCTGTTGTTCAATGTTGACACGAGATAAAAATTTGAAAGCAATAAGAGGCAATGGATATCGTTTCGTCCCCAAAGGTGGGACGTTCCCTACCGAAAACCATCATGCTTGTTGTGAGAAGCTCTGGTTTATGAGAAGCATATACCCAAACCTGCCCCAAATGGGACAAAATTTGTACCACGGCATGTTGATGCCGCTCCGTGATAGCATGCCATGTTTCATGAATTTCAGACTAGTTTTGGATTTACTAGAATTAAAAAACCAGGCATCTCAATTTTTTGCCGGCAATCAACGGTGCCCCGGTGTTTGAAATTCATTCCCATTTCTTGCATGGGACCTAAGCATGCACCCAATGACACAGATTTGATTTTTCAACCAATTCATATGCACTGGAGCATGTGCATGTAGTTCAAATTTGAATTATGCACATAAAATGCATTGAAAACTCAGTTAATGCATAAAAATGTCCAGACGAAGCCCGAAAAAACACAAAAATTCACACAACACTGCTGTTGTTCTATGTTGACACGAGATAAAAATTTGAAAGCAATAAGAGGCAATGGATATCGTTTCGTCCCCAAAGCTGGGACGTTCCCTACCGAAAACCATCATGCTTGTTGTGAGAAGCTCCGGTTTATGAGAAGCATATACCCAAACCTGCCCCAAATGGGACAAAGTTTGTACCACGGCAGGTTGATGCCGCTCCGTGATAGCATGCCAAGTTTCATGAATATCAGACTAGTTTTGGATTTACTAGAATTAAAAAACCAGGCATCTGAATGTTTTGCCGGCAATCAACGGTGCCCCGGTGTTTGAAATTCATTCCCATTTCTTGCATGGGACCTAAGCATGCACCCAATGACACAGATTTTATTTTTCAACCAATTCATATGCACTTGAGCATGTGCATGTAGTTCAAATTTGAATTATGCACATAAAATGCATTGAAAACCCAGTTAATGCATAAAAATGTCCAAACGAACCCCGAAAAAACACAAAAATTCACACAACACTGCTGTTGTTCTATGTTGACACGAGATAAAAATTTGAAAGCAATAAGAGGCAATGGATATCGTTTCGTCCCCAAAGCTGGGACGTTCCCTACCGAAAACCATCATGCTTGTTGTGAGAAGCTCCGGTCTGTGAGAAGCATATACCCAAACCTGTCCCAACTGGGACAAAGTTTGTACCACGGCTTGTTGATGCCGCTCCATGATAGCATGCCAAGTTTCAAGAATTCCAGATGAGTTTTCGATTTCCTAGAATTTAAAAACCAGGCATCTCAGTGTTTTGCCGGCAATCAACGGTGCCCCGGTGTTTGAAATTCATTCCCGTTTCTTGCATGGGACCTAAGCATGCACCCAAGGACACAGATTTCATTTTTCAACCAATTCATATGCACTGGAGCATGTGCATGTAGTTCTAATTTGAATTATGCACATAAAATGCATTGAAAACTCAGTTAATGAATAAAAATGTCCAAAACGAAGCCCGAAAAAACACAAAAATTCACAAAACACTCCTGTTGTTCAATGTTGACACGAGATAAAAATTTGAAAGCAATAAGAGGCAATGGATATCGTTTCGTCCCCAAAGGTGGGACGTTCCGTACCAAAAACCATCATGCTTGTTGTGAGAAGCTCCGGTTTGAGAGAAGCATATACCCAAACCTGCCCCAACTAGGACAAAGTTTGTACCACGGCATGTTGATGCCGCTCCATGATAGGATGCCAAGTTTCATGAATTTCAGACTAGTTTTGGATTTACTAGAATTAAAAAACCAGGCATCTCAATGTTTTGCCGGCAATCAACGGTGCCCCGGTGTTTGAAATTCATTCCCATTTCTTGCATGGGACCTAAGCATGCACCCAAGGACACAGATTTGATTTTTTCAACGAATTCATATGCACTGGAGCATGTGCATGTAGTTCAAATTTGAATTATGCACATAAAATGCATTGAAACTCAGTTAATGCATAAAAATGTCCAAACGAAGCCCGAAAAATCACAAAAATTCACACAACACTCCTATTGTTCAATGTTGACACGAGAAAAAATTTGAAAGCAATAACAGGCAATGGATATCGTTTCGTCCCCAATGGTGGGACGTTCCCTACCGAAAACCATCATGCTTGTTGTGAGAAGCTCCGGTTTGTGAGAAGCATATACCCAAACCTGCCCCAAATGGGGCAAAATTTGTACCACCGCATGTTGATGCCGCTCCATGATAGCATGCCAAGTTTCGTGAATTTCAGATGAGTTTTCGATTTACTAGAATTTAAAAACCAGGCATCTCAGTGTTTTGCCGGCAATCAACGGTGCCCCGGTGTTGGAAATTCATTCCCGTTTCTTGCATGGGACCTAAGCATGCACCCAAGGACACAGATTTATTTTTCAACCAATTCATATGCACTGGAGCATGTGCATGTAGTACAAATTTGAATTATGCACATAAAATGCATTGAAAACTTAGTTAATGCATAAGAATGTCCAAACGAAGCCCGAAAAATCACAAAAATTCACAAAACACTCCTGTTGTTCAATGTTGACACGAGATAAAAATTTGAAAGCAATAAGAGGCAATGGATATCGTTTCGTCCCCAAAGGTGGGACGTTCCCTACCGAAAACTATCATGCTTGTTGTGAGAAGCTCTGGTTTATGAGAAGCATATACCCAAACCTGCCCCAAATGGGACAAAATTTGTACCACGGCATGTTGATGCCGCTCCGTGATAGCATGCCATGTTTCATGAATTTCAGACTAGTTTTGGATTTACTAGAATTAAAAAACCAGGCATCTCAATGTTTTGCCGGCAATCAACGGTGCCCCGGTGTTTGAAATTCATTCCCATTTCTTGCATGGGACCTAAGCATGCACCCAATGACACAGATTTGATTTTTCAACCAATTCATATGCACTGGAGCATGTGCATGTAGTTCAAATTTGAATTATGAACATAAAATGCATTTAAAACTCAGTTAATGCATAAAAATGTCCAAACGAAGCCCGAAAAAAACACAAAAATTCACACAACACTGCTGTTGTTCTATGTTGACACGAGATAAAAATTTGAAAGCAATAAGAGGCAATGGATTTCGTTTCGTCCCCAAAGCTGGGACGTTCCCTACCGAAAACCATCATGCTTGTTGTGAGAAGCTCCGGTTTATGAGAAGCATATACCCAAACCTGCCCCAAATGGGACAAAGTTCGTACCACGGCATGTTGATGCCGCCCCGTGATAGCATGCCAAGTTTCATGAATTTCAGACTAGTTTTGGATTTACTAGAATTAAAAAACCAGGCATCTCAATGTTTTGCCGGCAATCAACGGTGCCCCGGTGTTTGAAATTCATTCCCATTTCTTGCATGGGACCTAAGCATGCACCCAAGGACACAGATTTGATTTTTCAACCAATTTATATGCACTGGAGCATGTGCATGTAGTTCAAATTTGAATTATGCACATAAATGCATTGAAAACTCAGTTAATGCATAAAAATGTCCAAACGAACCCCGAAAAATCACAAAAATTCACACAACACTCCTGTTGTTCTATGTTGACACGAGAAAAAAATTTGAAAGGATTAAGGGCAATGGATATCGTTTCGTCCCCAAAGGGTGGACGGTCCCTACTGAAAACCATCATGCCTGTTGTGAGAAGCTCCGGTTTGTGAGAAGCATATACCCAAACCTGCCCCAAATGGGACAAAATTTGTACCACGGCATGTTGATGCCGCTCCATGATAGCATGCCAAGTTTCATGAATTTCAGACGAGTTTTGGATTTACTAGAATTTAAAAACCAGGCATCTCAATGTTTTGCCGGCAATCAACGGTGCCCTGGTTTGAAATTCATTCCCATTTCTTGCATGGGACCTAAGCATGCACCCAAGGACACAGATTTGATTTTTCAACCAATTTATATGCACTGGAGCATGTGCATGTAGTTCAAATTTGAATTATGCACATAAATGCATTGAAAACTCAGTTAATGCATAAAAATGTCCAAACGAACCCCGAAAAATCACAAAAATTCACACAACACTCCTGTTGTTCTATGTTGACACGAGAAAAAAATTGAAAGCAATAAGAGGCAATGGATATCGTTTCATTCCCAAAGGTGGGACGTTCGCTACCGAAAACCATCATATTAGTTGTGAGAAGCTCCGGTTTGTGAGAAGAATATATCCAAACCTGCCCCAAATGGGACAAAATTTGTACCACGGCATGTTGATGCCGCTCCATGATAGCATGCCAAGTTTCATGAATTTCAGACGAGTTTTGGATTTACTAGAATTTAAAAACCAGGCATCTCAATGTTTTGCCGGCAATCAACGGTGCCCCGGTGTTTGAAATTCATTCCCATTTCTTGCATGGGACCTAAGCATGCACCCAAGGACACAAATTTGATTTTTCAACCAATTTATATGCACTGGAGCATGTGCATGTAGTTCAAATTTGAATTATGCACATAAATGCATTGAAAACTCAGTTAATGCATAAAAATGTCCAAACGAACCCCGAAAAATCACAAAAATTCACACAACACTCCTGTTGTTCTATGTTGACACGAGAAAAAAATTGAAAGCAATAAGAGGCAATGGATATCGTTTCGTCCCCAAAGGTGGGACGTTCCCTACCGAAAACCATCATGCTTGTTGTGAGAAGCTCCGGTTTGTGAGAAGCATATACCCAAACCTGCCCCAAATGGGACAAAATTTGTACCACGGCATGTTGATGCCGCTCCATGATAGCATGCCAAGTTTCATGAATTTCAGACGAGTTTTGGATTTACTAGAATTTAAAAACCAGGCATCTCAATGTTTTGCCGGCAATCAACGGTGCCCGGTGTTTGAAATTCATTCCCATTTCTTGCATGGGACCTAAGCATGCACCCAAGGACACATATTTGATTTTTCAACCAATTTATATGCACTGGAGCATGTGCATGTAGTTCAAATTTGAATTATGCACATAAAATGCATTGAAAACTCAGTTAATGCATAAAAATGTCCAAACGAACCCCGAAAAATCACAAAAATTCACACAACACTCCTGTTGTTCTATGTTGACACGAGAAAAAAATTGAAAGCAATAAGAGGCAATGGATATCGTTTCGTCCCCAAAGGTGGGACGTTCCCTACCGAAAACCATCATGCTTGTTGTGAGAAGCTCCGGTTTGTGAGAAGCATATACCCAAACCTGCCCCAAATGGGACAAAATTTGTACCACGGCATGTTGATGCCGCTCCATGATAGCATGCCAAGTTTCATGAATTTCAGACGAGTTTTGGATTTACTAGAATTTAAAAACCAGGCATCTCAATGTTTTGCCGGCAATCAACGGTGCCCCGGTGTTTGAAATTCATTCCCATTTCTTGCATGGGACCTAAGCATGCACCCAAGGACACAGATTTGATTTTTCAACCAATTTATATGCACTGGAGCATGTGCATGTAGTTCAAATTTGAATTATGCACATAAATGCATTGAAAACTCAGTTAATGCATAAAAATGTCCAAACGAACCCCGAAAAATCACAAAAATTCACACAACACTCCTGTTGTTCTATGTTGACACGAGAAAAAAATTGAAAGCAATAAGAGGCAATGGATATCGTTTCGTCCCCAAAGGTGGGACGTTCCCTACCGAAAACCATCATGCTTGTTGTGAGAAGCTCCGGTTTGTGAGAAGCATATACCCAAACCTGCCCCAAATGGGACAAAATTTGTACCACGGCATGTTGATGCCGCTCCATGATAGCATGCCAAGTTTCATGAATTTCAGACGAGTTTTGGATTTACTAGAATTTAAAAACCAGGCATCTCAATGTTTTGCCGGCAATCAACGGTGCCCGGTGTTTGAAATTCATTCCCATTTCTTGCATGGGACCTAAGCATGCACCCAAGGACACATATTTGATTTTTCAACCAATTTATATGCACTGGAGCATGTGCATGTAGTTCAAATTTGAATTATGCACATAAATGCATTGAAAACTCAGTTAATGCATAAAAATGTCCAAACGAACCCCGAAAAATCACAAAAATTCACACAACACTCCTGTTGTTCTATGTTGACACGAGAAAAAAATTGAAAGCAATAAGAGGCAATGGATATCGTTTCGTCCCCAAAGGTGGGACGTTCCCTACCGAAAACCATCATGCTTGTTGTGAGAAGCTCCGGTTTGTGAGAAGCATATACCCAAACCTGCCCCAAATGGGACAAAATTTGTACCACGGCATGTTGATGCCGCTCCATGATAGCATGCCAAGTTTCATGAATTTCAGACGAGTTTTGGATTTACTAGAATTTAAAAACCAGGCATCTCAATGTTTTGCCGGCAATCAACGGTGCCCTGGTGTTTGAAATTCATTCCCATTTCTTGCATGGGACCTAAGCATGCACCCAAGGACACAGATTTGATTTTTCAACCAATTTATATGCACTGGAGCATGTGCATGTAGTTCAAATTTGAATTATGCACATAAATGCATTGAAAACTCAGTTAATGCATAAAAATGTCCAAACGAACCCCGAAAAATCACAAAAATTCACACAACACTCCTGTTGTTCTATGTTGACACGAGAAAAAATTTGAAAGCAATAAGAGGCAATGGATATCGTTTCGTCCCCAAAGGTGGGACGTTCCCTACCGAAAACCATCATGCTTGTTGTGAGAAGCTCCGGTTTGTGAGAAGCATATACCCAAACCTGCCCCAAATGGGACAAAATTTGTACCACGGCATGTTGATGCCGCTCCATGATAGCATGCCAAGTTTCATGAATTTCAGACGAGTTTTGGATTTACTAGAATTTAAAAACCAGGCATCTCAATGTTTTGCCGGCAATCAACGGTGCCCTGGTGTTTGAAATTCATTCCCATTTCTTGCATGGGACCTAAGCATGCACCCAAGGACACATATTTGATTTTTCAACCAATTTATATGCACTGGAGCATGTGCATGTAGTTCAAATTTGAATTATGCACATAAATGCATTGAAAACTCAGTTAATGCATAAAAATGTCCAAACGAACCCCGAAAAATCACAAAAATTCACACAACACTCCTGTTGTTCTATGTTGACACGAGAAAAAAATTGAAAGCAATAAGAGGCAATGGATATCGTTTCGTCCCCAAAGGTGGGACGTTCCCTACCGAAAACCATCATGCTTGTTGTGAGAAGCTCCGGTTTGTGAGAAGCATATACCCAAACCTGCCCCAAATGGGACAAAATTTGTACCACGGCATGTTGATGCCGCTCCATGATAGCATGCCAAGTTTCATGAATTTCAGACGAGTTTTGGATTTACTAGAATTTAAAAACCAGGCATCTCAATGTTTTGCCGGCAATCAACGGTGCCCCGGTGTTTGAAATTCATTCCCATTTCTTGCATGGGACCTAAGCATGCACCCAAGGACACAGATTTGATTTTTCAACCAATTTATATGCACTGGAGCATGTGCATGTAGTTCAAATTTGAATTATGCACATAAATGCATTGAAAACTCAGTTAATGCATAAAAATGTCCAAACGAACCCCGAAAAATCACAAAAATTCACACAACACTCCTGTTGTTCTATGTTGACACGAGAAAAAAATTGAAAGCAATAAGAGGCAATGGATATCGTTTCGTCCCCAAAGGTGGGACGTTCCCTACCGAAAACCATCATGCTTGTTGTGAGAAGCTCCGGTTTGTGAGAAGCATATACCCAAACCTGCCCCAAATGGGACAAAATTTGTACCACGGCATGTTGATGCCGCTCCATGATAGCATGCCAAGTTTCATGAATTTCAGACGAGTTTTGGATTTACTAGAATTTAAAAACCAGGCATCTCAATGTTTTGCCGGCAATCAACGGTGCCCTGGTGTTTGAAATTCATTCCCATTTCTTGCATGGGACCTAAGCATGCACCCAAGGACACATATTTGATTTTTCAACCAATTTATATGCACTGGAGCATGTGCATGTAGTTCAAATTTGAATTATGCACATAAATGCATTGAAAACTCAGTTAATGCATAAAAATGTCCAAACGAACCCCGAAAAATCACAAAAATTCACACAACACTCCTGTTGTTCTATGTTGACACGAGAAAAAAATTTGAAAGCAATAAGAGGCAATGGATATCGTTTCGTCCCCAAAGGTGGGACGTTCCCTACCGAAAACCATCATGCTTGTTGTGAGAAGCTCCGGTTTGTGAGAAGCATATACCCAAACCTGCCCCAAATGGGACAAAATTTGTACCACGGCATGTTGATGCCGCTCCATGATAGCATGCCAAGTTTCATGAATTTCAGACGAGTTTTGGATTTACTAGAATTTAAAAACCAGGCATCTCAATGTTTTGCCGGCAATCAACGGTGCCCTGGTGTTTGAAATTCATTCCCATTTCTTGCATGGGACCTAAGCATGCACCCAAGGACACAGATTTGATTTTTCAACCAATTTATATGCACTGGAGCATGTGCATGTAGTTCAAATTTGAATTATGCACATAAATGCATTGAAAACTCAGTTAATGCATAAAAATGTCCAAACGAACCCCGAAAAATCACAAAAATTCACACAACACTCCTGTTGTTCTATGTTGACACGAGAAAAAAATTGAAAGCAATAAGAGGCAATGGATATCGTTTCGTCCCCAAAGGTGGGACGTTCCCTACCGAAAACCATCATGCTTGTTGTGAGAAGCTCCGGTTTGTGAGAAGCATATACCCAAACCTGCCCCAAATGGGACAAAATTTGTACCACGGCATGTTGATGCCGCTCCATGATAGCATGCCAAGTTTCATGAATTTCAGACGAGTTTTGGATTTACTAGAATTTAAAAACCAGGCATCTCAATGTTTTGCCGGCAATCAACGGTGCCCCGGTGTTTGAAATTCATTCCCATTTCTTGCATGGGACCTAAGCATGCACCCAAGGACACAGATTTGATTTTTCAACCAATTTATATGCACTGGAGCATGTGCATGTAGTTCAAATTTGAATTATGCACATAAATGCATTGAAAACTCAGTTAATGCATAAAAATGTCCAAACGAACCCCGAAAAATCACAAAAATTCACACAACACTCCTGTTGTTCTATGTTGACACGAGAAAAAATTGAAAGCAATAAGAGGCAATGGATATCGTTTCGTCCCCAAAGGTGGGACGTTCCCTACCGAAAACCATCATGCTTGTTGTGAGAAGCTCCGGTTTGTGAGAAGCATATACCCAAACCTGCCCCAAATGGGACAAAATTTGTACCACGGCATGTTGATGCCGCTCCATGATAGCATGCCAAGTTTCATGAATTTCAGACGAGTTTTGGATTTACTAGAATTTAAAAACCAGGCATCTCAATGTTTTGCCGGCAATCAACGGTGCCCTGGTGTTTGAAATTCATTCCCATTTCTTGCATGGGACCTAAGCATGCACCCAAGGACACATATTTGATTTTTCAACCAATTTATATGCACTGGAGCATGTGCATGTAGTTCAAATTTGAATTATGCACATAAAATGCATTGAAAACTCAGTTAATGCATAAAAATGTCCAAACGAACCCCGAAAAATCACAAAAATTCACACAACACTCCTGTTGTTCTATGTTGACACGAGAAAAAAATTGAAAGCAATAAGAGGCAATGGATATCGTTTCGTCCCCAAAGGTGGGACGTTCCCTACCGAAAACCATCATGCTTGTTGTGAGAAGCTCCGGTTTGTGAGAAGCATATACCCAAACCTGCCCCAAATGGGACAAAATTTGTACCACGGCATGTTGATGCCGCTCCATGATAGCATGCCAAGTTTCATGAATTTCAGACGAGTTTTGGATTTACTAGAATTTAAAAACCAGGCATCTCAATGTTTTGCCGGCAATCAACGGTGCCCTGGTGTTTGAAATTCATTCCCATTTCTTGCATGGGACCTAAGCATGCACCCAAGGACACAGATTTGATTTTTCAACCAATTTATATGCACTGGAGCAT
Organism: Triticum aestivum; assembly: GCF_018294505.1. Lineage (NCBI taxonomy): Eukaryota > Viridiplantae > Streptophyta > Magnoliopsida > Poales > Poaceae > Triticum > Triticum aestivum. The sequence goes on along the minus strand of NC_057805.1, from coordinate 171,638,903 downwards.
GTGCATGTAGTTCAAATTTGAATTATGCACATAAATGCATTGAAAACTCAGTTAATGCATAAAAATGTCCAAACGAACCCCGAAAAATCACAAAAATTCACACAACACTCCTGTTGTTCTATGTTGACACGAGAAAAAAATTGAAAGCAATAAGAGGCAATGGATATCGTTTCGTCCCCAAAGGTGGGACGTTCCCTACCGAAAACCATCATGCTTGTTGTGAGAAGCTCCGGTTTGTGAGAAGCATATACCCAAACCTGCCCCAAATGGGACAAAATTTGTACCACGGCATGTTGATGCCGCTCCATGATAGCATGCCAAGTTTCATGAATTTCAGACGAGTTTTGGATTTACTAGAATTTAAAAACCAGGCATCTCAATGTTTTGCCGGCAATCAACGGTGCCCTGGTGTTTGAAATTCATTCCCATTTCTTGCATGGGACCTAAGCATGCACCCAAGGACACAGATTTGATTTTTCAACCAATTTATATGCACTGGAGCATGTGCATGTAGTTCAAATTTGAATTATGCACATAAATGCATTGAAAACTCAGTTAATGCATAAAAATGTCCAAACGAACCCCGAAAAATCACAAAAATTCACACAACACTCCTGTTGTTCTATGTTGACACGAGAAAAAAATTTGAAAGCAATAAGAGGCAATGGATATCGTTTCGTCCCCAAAGGTGGGACGTTCCCTACCGAAAACCATCATGCTTGTTGTGAGAAGCTCCGGTTTGTGAGAAGCATATACCCAAACCTGCCCCAAATGGGACAAAATTTGTACCACGGCATGTTGATGCCGCTCCATGATAGCATGCCAAGTTTCATGAATTTCAGACGAGTTTTGGATTTACTAGAATTTAAAAACCAGGCATCTCAATGTTTTGCCGGCAATCAACGGTGCCCTGGTGTTTGAAATTCATTCCCATTTCTTGCATGGGACCTAAGCATGCACCCAAGGACACAATTTGATTTTTCAACCAATTTATATGCACTGGAGCATGTGCATGTAGTTCAAATTTGAATTATGCACATAAATGCATTGAAAACTCAGTTAATGCATAAAAATGTCCAAACGAACCCCGAAAAATCACAAAAATTCACACAACACTCCTGTTGTTCTATGTTGACACGAGAAAAAAATTGAAAGCAATAAGAGGCAATGGATATCGTTTCGTCCCCAAAGGTGGGACGTTCCCTACCGAAAACCATCATGCTTGTTGTGAGAAGCTCCGGTTTGTGAGAAGCATATACCCAAACCTGCCCCAAATGGGACAAAATTTGTACCACGGCATGTTGATGCCGCTCCATGATAGCATGCCAAGTTTCATGAATTTCAGACGAGTTTTGGATTTACTAGAATTTAAAAACCAGGCATCTCAATGTTTTGCCGGCAATCAACGGTGCCCTGGTGTTTGAAATTCATTCCCATTTCTTGCATGGGACCTAAGCATGCACCCAAGGACACATATTTGATTTTTCAACCAATTTATATGCACTGGAGCATGTGCATGTAGTTCAAATTTGAATTATGCACATAAATGCATTGAAAACTCAGTTAATGCATAAAAATGTCCAAACGAACCCCGAAAAATCACAAAAATTCACACAACACTCCTGTTGTTCTATGTTGACACGAGAAAAAAATTGAAAGCAATAAGAGGCAATGGATATCGTTTCGTCCCCAAAGGTGGGACGTTCCCTACCGAAAACCATCATGCTTGTTGTGAGAAGCTCCGGTTTGTGAGAAGCATATACCCAAACCTGCCCCAAATGGGACAAAATTTGTACCACGGCATGTTGATGCCGCTCCATGATAGCATGCCAAGTTTCATGAATTTCAGACGAGTTTTGGATTTACTAGAATTTAAAAACCAGGCATCTCAATGTTTTGCCGGCAATCAACGGTGCCCTGGTGTTTGAAATTCATTCCCATTTCTTGCATGGGACCTAAGCATGCACCCAAGGACACAGATTTGATTTTTCAACCAATTTATATGCACTGGAGCATGTGCATGTAGTTCAAATTTGAATTATGCACATAAATGCATTGAAAACTCAGTTAATGCATAAAAATGTCCAAACGAACCCCGAAAAATCACAAAAATTCACACAACACTCCTGTTGTTCTATGTTGACACGAGAAAAAATTTGAAAGCAATAAGAGGCAATGGATATCGTTTCGTCCCCAAAGGTGGGACGTTCCCTACCGAAAACCATCATGCTTGTTGTGAGAAGCTCCGGTTTGTGAGAAGCATATACCCAAACCTGCCCCAAATGGGACAAAATTTGTACCACGGCATGTTGATGCCGCTCCATGATAGCATGCCAAGTTTCATGAATTTCAGACGAGTTTTGGATTTACTAGAATTTAAAAACCAGGCATCTCAATGTTTTGCCGGCAATCAACGGTGCCCTGGTGTTTGAAATTCATTCCCATTTCTTGCATGGGACCTAAGCATGCACCCAAGGACACAGATTTGATTTTTCAACCAATTTATATGCACTGGAGCATGTGCATGTAGTTCAAATTTGAATTATGCACATAAATGCATTGAAAACTCAGTTAATGCATAAAAATGTCCAAACGAACCCCGAAAAATCACAAAAATTCACACAACACTCCTGTTGTTCTATGTTGACACGAGAAAAAAATTGAAAGCAATAAGAGGCAATGGATATCGTTTCGTCCCCAAAGGTGGGACGTTCCCTACCGAAAACCATCATGCTTGTTGTGAGAAGCTCCGGTTTGTGAGAAGCATATACCCAAACCTGCCCCAAATGGGACAAAATTTGTACCACGGCATGTTGATGCCGCTCCATGATAGCATGCCAAGTTTCATGAATTTCAGACGAGTTTTGGATTTACTAGAATTTAAAAACCAGGCATCTCAATGTTTTGCCGGCAATCAACGGTGCCCCGGTGTTTGAAATTCATTCCCATTTCTTGCATGGGACCTAAGCATGCACCCAAGGACACAGATTTGATTTTTCAACCAATTTATATGCACTGGAGCATGTGCATGTAGTTCAAATTTGAATTATGCACATAAAATGCATTGAAAACTCAGTTAATGCATAAAAATGTCCAAACGAACCCCGAAAAATCACAAAAATTCACACAACACTCATGTTGTTCTATGTTGACACGAGAAAAAATTTGAAAGCAATAAGAGGCAATGGATATCGTTTCGTCCCCAAAGGAGGTACGTTCCCTACCGAAAACCATCATGCTTGTTGTGAGAAGCTCCGGTTTGTGAGAAGCATATACCCAAACCTGCCCCAAATGGGACAAAATTTGTACCACGGCATGTTGATGCCGCTCCATGATAGCATGCCAAGTTTCATGAATTTCAGACGAGTTTTGGATTTACTAGAATTTAAAAACCAGGCATCTCAATGCTTTGCCGGCAATCAACGGTGCCCTGGTGTTTGTAATTCATTCCCATTTCTTGCATGGGACCTAAGCATGCACCCAAGGACACAGATTTGATTTTTCAACCAATTTATATGCACTGGAGCATGTGCATGTAGTTCAAATTTGAATTATGCACATAAAATGCATTGAAAACTCAGTTAATGCATCAAAATGTCCAAACAGACCCCGAAAAATCACAAAAATTCACACAACACTCCTGTTGTTCTATGTTGACACGAGAAAAAAATTTGAAAGCAATAAGAGGCAATGGATATCCTTTCGTCCCCAAAGGTGGGACGTTCCCTACCGAAAACCATCATGCTTGTTTTGAGAAGCTCCGTTTTTTGAGAAGCATATACCCAAACCTGCCCCAAATGGGACAAAATTTGTACCACGGCATGTTGATACCGCTCCATGATAGCATGCCAAGTTTCATGAATTTCAGACGAGTTTTGGATTTACTAGAATTTAAAAACCAGGCATCTCAATGTTTTGCCGGCAATCAACGGTGCCCTGGTGTTTGAAATTCATTCCCATTTCTTGCATGGGACCTAAGCATGCACCCAAGGACACAGATTTGATTTTTCAACCAATTTATATGCACTGGAGCATGTGCATGTAGTTCAAATTTGAATTATGCACATAAAATGCATTGAAAACTCAGTTAATGCATAAAAATGTCCAAACGAACCCCGAAAAATCACAAAAATTCACACAACACTCCTGTTGTTCTATGTTGACACGAGAAAAAAATTTGAAAGCAATAAGAGGCAATGGATATCGTTTCGTCCCCAAAGGTGGGACGTTCCCTACCGAAAACCATCATGCTTGTTGTGAGAAGCTCCGGTTTGTGAGAAGCATATACCCAAACCTGCCCCAAATGGGACAAAATTTGTACCACGGCATGTTGATGCCGCTCCATGATAGCATGCCAAGTTTCATGAATTTCAGACGAGTTTTGGATTTACTAGAATTTAAAAACCAGGCATCTCAATGTTTTGCCGGCAATCAACGGTGCCCTGGTGTTTGAAATTCATTCCCATTTCTTGCATGGGACCTAAGCATGCACCCAAGGACACAGATTTGATTTTTCAACCAATTTATATGCACTGGAGCATGTGCATGTAGTTCAAATTTGAATTATGCACATAAATGCATTGAAAACTCAGTTAATGCATAAAAATGTCCAAACGAACCCCGAAAAATCACAAAAATTCACACAACACTCCTGTTGTTCTATGTTGACACGAGAAAAAAATTGAAAGCAATAAGAGGCAATGGATATCGTTTCGTCCCCAAAGGTGGGACGTTCCCTACCGAAAACCATCATGCTTGTTGTGAGAAGCTCCGGTTTGTGAGAAGCATATACCCAAACCTGCCCCAAATGGGACAAAATTTGTACCACGGCATGTTGATGCCGCTCCATGATAGCATGCCAAGTTTCATGAATTTCAGACGAGTTTTGGATTTACTAGAATTTAAAAACCAGGCATCTCAATGTTTTGCCGGCAATCAACGGTGCCCTGGTGTTTGAAATTCATTCCCATTTCTTGCATGGGACCTAAGCATGCACCCAAGGACACAGATTTGATTTTTCAACCAATTTATATGCACTGGAGCATGTGCATGTAGTTCAAATTTGAATTATGCACATAAATGCATTGAAAACTCAGTTAATGCATAAAAATGTCCAAACGAACCCCGAAAAATCACAAAAATTCACACAACACTCCTGTTGTTCTATGTTGACACGAGAAAAAAATTGAAAGCAATAAGAGGCAATGGATATCGTTTCGTCCCCAAAGGTGGGACGTTCCCTACCGAAAACCATCATGCTTGTTGTGAGAAGCTCCGGTTTGTGAGAAGCATATACCCAAACCTGCCCCAAATGGGACAAAATTTGTACCACGGCATGTTGATGCCGCTCCATGATAGCATGCCAAGTTTCATGAATTTCAGACGAGTTTTGGATTTACTAGAATTTAAAAACCAGGCATCTCAATGTTTTGCCGGCAATCAACGGTGCCCTGGTGTTTGAAATTCATTCCCATTTCTTGCATGGGACCTAAGCATGCACCCAAGGACACATATTTGATTTTTCAACCAATTTATATGCACTGGAGCATGTGCATGTAGTTCAAATTTGAATTATGCACATAAATGCATTGAAAACTCAGTTAATGCATAAAAATGTCCAAACGAACCCCGAAAAATCACAAAAATTCACACAACACTCCTGTTGTTCTATGTTGACACGAGAAAAAATTTGAAAGCAATAAGAGGCAATGGATATCGTTTCGTCCCCAAAGGTGGGACGTTCCCTACCGAAAACCATCATGCTTGTTGTGAGAAGCTCCGGTTTGTGAGAAGCATATACCCAAACCTGCCCCAAATGGGACAAAATTTGTACCACGGCATGTTGATGCCGCTCCATGATAGCATGCCAAGTTTCATGAATTTCAGACGAGTTTTGGATTTACTAGAATTTAAAAACCAGGCATCTCAATGTTTTGCCGGCAATCAACGGTGCCCTGGTGTTTGAAATTCATTCCCATTTCTTGCATGGGACCTAAGCATGCACCCAAGGACACAGATTTGATTTTTCAACCAATTTATATGCACTGGAGCATGTGCATGTAGTTCAAATTTGAATTATGCACATAAATGCATTGAAAACTCAGTTAATGCATAAAAATGTCCAAACGAACCCCGAAAAATCACAAAAATTCACACAACACTCCTGTTGTTCTATGTTGACACGAGAAAAAAATTTGAAAGCAATAAGAGGCAATGGATATCGTTTCGTCCCCAAAGGTGGGACGTTCCCTACCGAAAACCATCATGCTTGTTGTGAGAAGCTCCGGTTTGTGAGAAGCATATACCCAAACCTGCCCCAAATGGGACAAAATTTGTACCACGGCATGTTGATGCCGCTCCATGATAGCATGCCAAGTTTCATGAATTTCAGACGAGTTTTGGATTTACTAGAATTTAAAAACCAGGCATCTCAATGTTTTGCCGGCAATCAACGGTGCCCCGGTGTTTGAAATTCATTCCCATTTCTTGCATGGGACCTAAGCATGCACCCAAGGACACATATTTGATTTTTCAACCAATTTATATGCACTGGAGCATGTGCATGTAGTTCAAATTTGAATTATGCACATAAATGCATTGAAAACTCAGTTAATGCATAAAAATGTCCAAACGAACCCCGAAAAATCACAAAAATTCACACAACACTCCTGTTGTTCTATGTTGACACGAGAAAAAAATTGAAAGCAATAAGAGGCAATGGATATCGTTTCGTCCCCAAAGGTGGGACGTTCCCTACCGAAAACCATCATGCTTGTTGTGAGAAGCTCCGGTTTGTGAGAAGCATATACCCAAACCTGCCCCAAATGGGACAAAATTTGTACCACGGCATGTTGATGCCGCTCCATGATAGCATGCCAAGTTTCATGAATTTCAGACGAGTTTTGGATTTACTAGAATTTAAAAACCAGGCATCTCAATGTTTTGCCGGCAATCAACGGTGCCCTGGTGTTTGAAATTCATTCCCATTTCTTGCATGGGACCTAAGCATGCACCCAAGGACACAGATTTGATTTTTCAACCAATTTATATGCACTGGAGCATGTGCATGTAGTTCAAATTTGAATTATGCACATAAATGCATTGAAAACTCAGTTAATGCATAAAAATGTCCAAACGAACCCCGAAAAATCACAAAAATTCACACAACACTCCTGTTGTTCTATGTTGACACGAGAAAAAAATTTGAAAGCAATAAGAGGCAATGGATATCGTTTCGTCCCCAAAGGTGGGACGTTCCCTACCGAAAACCATCATGCTTGTTGTGAGAAGCTCCGGTTTGTGAGAAGCATATACCCAAACCTGCCCCAAATGGGACAAAATTTGTACCACGGCATGTTGATGCCGCTCCATGATAGCATGCCAAGTTTCATGAATTTCAGACGAGTTTTGGATTTACTAGAATTTAAAAACCAGGCATCTCAATGTTTTGCCGGCAATCAACGGTGCCCTGGTGTTTGAAATTCATTCCCATTTCTTGCATGGGACCTAAGCATGCACCCAAGGACACAGATTTGATTTTTCAACCAATTTATATGCACTGGAGCATGTGCATGTAGTTCAAATTTGAATTATGCACATAAAATGCATTGAAAACTCAGTTAATGCATAAAAATGTCCAAACGAACCCCGAAAAATCACAAAAATTCACACAACACTCCTGTTGTTCTATGTTGACACGAGAAAAAAATTGAAAGCAATAAGAGGCAATGGATATCGTTTCGTCCCCAAAGGTGGGACGTTCCCTACCGAAAACCATCATGCTTGTTGTGAGAAGCTCCGGTTTGTGAGAAGCATATACCCAAACCTGCCCCAAATGGGACAAAATTTGTACCACGGCATGTTGATGCCGCTCCATGATAGCATGCCAAGTTTCATGAATTTCAGACGAGTTTTGGATTTACTAGAATTTAAAAACCAGGCATCTCAATGTTTTGCCGGCAATCAACGGTGCCCCGGTGTTTGAAATTCATTCCCATTTCTTGCATGGGACCTAAGCATGCACCCAAGGACACAGATTTGATTTTTCAACCAATTTATATGCACTGGAGCATGTGCATGTAGTTCAAATTTGAATTATGCACATAAAATGCATTGAAAACTCAGTTAATGCATAAAAATGTCCAAACGAACCCCGAAAAATCACAAAAATTCACACAACACTCCTGTTGTTCTATGTTGACACGAGAAAAAATTTGAAAGCAATAAGAGGCAATGGATATCGTTTCGTCCCCAAAGGTGGGACGTTCCCTACCGAAAACCATCATGCTTGTTGTGAGAAGCTCCGGTTTGTGAGAAGCATATACCCAAACCTGCCCCAAATGGGACAAAATTTGTACCACGGCATGTTGATGCCGCTCCATGATAGCATGCCAAGTTTCATGAATTTCAGACGAGTTTTGGATTTACTAGAATTTAAAAACCAGGCATCTCAATGTTTTGCCGGCAATCAACGGTGCCCTGGTGTTTGAAATTCATTCCCATTTCTTGCATGGGACCTAAGCATGCACCCAAGGACACAGATTTGATTTTTCAACCAATTTATATGCACTGGAGCATGTGCATGTAGTTCAAATTTGAATTATGCACATAAATGCATTGAAAACTCAGTTAATGCATAAAAATGTCCAAACGAACCCCGAAAAATCACAAAAATTCACACAACACTCCTGTTGTTCTATGTTGACACGAGAAAAAAATTGAAAGCAATAAGAGGCAATGGATATCGTTTCGTCCCCAAAGGTGGGACGTTCCCTACCGAAAACCATCATGCTTGTTGTGAGAAGCTCCGGTTTGTGAGAAGCATATACCCAAACCTGCCCCAAATGGGACAAAATTTGTACCACGGCATGTTGATGCCGCTCCATGATAGCATGCCAAGTTTCATGAATTTCAGACGAGTTTTGGATTTACTAGAATTTAAAAACCAGGCATCTCAATGTTTTGCCGGCAATCAACGGTGCCCTGGTGTTTGAAATTCATTCCCATTTCTTGCATGGGACCTAAGCATGCACCCAAGGACACATATTTGATTTTTCAACCAATTTATATGCACTGGAGCATGTGCATGTAGTTCAAATTTGAATTATGCACATAAATGCATTGAAAACTCAGTTAATGCATAAAAATGTCCAAACGAACCCCGAAAAATCACAAAAATTCACACAACACTCCTGTTGTTCTATGTTGACACGAGAAAAAAATTGAAAGCAATAAGAGGCAATGGATATCGTTTCGTCCCCAAAGGTGGGACGTTCCCTACCGAAAACCATCATGCTTGTTGTGAGAAGCTCCGGTTTGTGAGAAGCATATACCCAAACCTGCCCCAAATGGGACAAAATTTGTACCACGGCATGTTGATGCCGCTCCATGATAGCATGCCAAGTTTCATGAATTTCAGACGAGTTTTGGATTTACTAGAATTTAAAAACCAGGCATCTCAATGTTTTGCCGGCAATCAACGGTGCCCCGGTGTTTGAAATTCATTCCCATTTCTTGCATGGGACCTAAGCATGCACCCAAGGACACATATTTGATTTTTCAACCAATTATATGCACTGGAGCATGTGCATGTAGTTCAAATTTGAATTATGCACATAAAATGCATTGAAAACTCAGTTAATGCATAAAAATGTCCAAACGAACCCCGAAAAATCACAAAAAATCACACAACACTCCTGTTGTTCTATGTTGACACGAGAAAAAAATTGAAAGCAATAAGAGGCAATGGATATCGTTTCGTCCCCAAAGGTGGGACGTTCCCTACCGAAAACCATCATGCTTGTTGTGAGAAGCTCCGGTTTGTGAGAAGCATATACCCAAACCTGCCCCAAATGGGACAAAATTTGTACCACGGCATGTTGATGCCGCTCCATGATAGCATGCCAAGTTTCATGAATTTCAGACGAGTTTTGGATTTACTAGAATTTAAAAACCAGGCATCTCAATGTTTTGCCGGCAATCAACGGTGCCCCGGTGTTTGAAATTCATTCCCATTTCTTGCATGGGACCTAAGCATGCACCCAAGGACACATATTTGATTTTTCAACCAATTTATATGCACTGGAGCATGTGCATGTAGTTCAAATTTGAATTATGCACATAAAATGCATTGAAAACTCAGTTAATGCATAAAAATGTCCAAACGAACCCCGAAAAATCACAAAAATTCACACAACACTCCTGTTGTTCTATGTTGACACGAGAAAAAATTTGAAAGCAATAAGAGGCAATGGATATCGTTTCGTCCCCAAAGGTGGGACGTTCCCTACCGAAAACCATCATGCTTGTTGTGAGAAGCTCCGGTTTGTGAGAAGCATATACCCAAACCTGCCCCAAATGGGACAAAATTTGTACCACGGCATGTTGATGCCGCTCCATGATAGCATGCCAAGTTTCATGAATTTCAGACGAGTTTTGGATTTACTAGAATTTAAAAACCAGGCATCTCAATGTTTTGCCGGCAATCAACGGTGCCCCGGTGTTTGAAATTCATTCCCATTTCTTGCATGGGACCTAAGCATGCACCCAAGGACACATATTTGATTTTTCAACCAATTTATATGCACTGGAGCATGTGCATGTAGTTCAAATTTGAATTATGCACATAAATGCATTGAAAACTCAGTTAATGCATAAAAATGTCCAAACGAACCCCGAAAAATCACAAAAATTCACACAACACTCCTGTTGTTCTATGTTGACACGAGAAAAAAATTGAAAGCAATAAGAGGCAATGGATATCGTTTCGTCCCCAAAGGTGGGACGTTCCCTACCGAAAACCATCATGCTTGTTGTGAGAAGCTCCGGTTTGTGAGAAGCATATACCCAAACCTGCCCCAAATGGGACAAAATTTGTACCACGGCATGTTGATGCCGCTCCATGATAGCATGCCAAGTTTCATGAATTTCAGACGAGTTTTGGATTTACTAGAATTTAAAAACCAGGCATCTCAATGTTTTGCCGGCAATCAACGGTGCCCTGGTGTTTGAAATTCATTCCCATTTCTTGCATGGGACCTAAGCATGCACCCAAGGACACAGATTTGATTTTTCAACCAATTTATATGCACTGGAGCATGTGCATGTAGTTCAAATTTGAATTATGCACATAAATGCATTGAAAACTCAGTTAATGCATAAAAATGTCCAAACGAACCCCGAAAAATCACAAAAATTCACACAACACTCCTGTTGTTCTATGTTGACACGAGAAAAAAATTTGAAAGCAATAAGAGGCAATGGATATCGTTTCGTCCCCAAAGGTGGGACGTTCCCTACCGAAAACCATCATGCTTGTTGTGAGAAGCTCCCGTTTGTGAGAAGCATATACCCAAACCTGCCCCAAATGGGACAAAATTTGTACCACGGCATGTTGATGCCGCTCCATGATAGCATGCCAAGTTTCGTGAATTTCAGACGAGTTTTGGATTTACTAGAATTTAAAAACCAGGCATCTCAATGTTTTGCCGGCAATCAACGGTGCCCCGGTGTTTGAAATTCTTTCCCATTTCCTGCATGGGACCTAAGCATGCACCCAAGGACACATATTTGATTTTTCAACCAATTTATATGCACTGAGCATGTGCATGTAGTTCAAATTTGAATTATGCACATAAAATGCATTGAAAACTCAGTTAATGCATAAAAATGTCCAAACGAACCCCGAAAAATCACAAAAATTCACACAACACTCTTGTTGTTCTATGTTGACACGAGAAAAAAATTGAAAGCAATAAGAGGCAATGGATATCGTTTCGTCCCCAAAGGTGGGACGTTCCCTACCGAAAACCATCATGCTTGTTGTGAGAAGCTCCGATTTGTGAGAAGCATATACCCAAACCTGCCCCAAATGGGACAAAATTTGTACCACGGCATGTTGATGCCGCTCCATGATAGCATGCCAAGTTTCATGAATTTCAGACGAGCTTTTGATTTACTAGAATTTAAAACCAGGCATCTCAATGTTTTGCCGGCAATCAACGGTGCCCCGGTGTTTGAAATTCATTCCCATTTCTTGCATGGGACCTAAGCATGCACCCAAGGACACATATTTGATTTTTCAACCAATTCATATGTACTGGAGCATGTGCATGTAGTTCAAATCTGAATTATGCACATAAATGCATGGAAAACTCATTTAATGCATAAAAATGTCCAAACGAACCCCGAAAAATCATAAAAATTCACACAACACTCCTATTGTTCTATGTTGACACGAGAAAAAGATTTGAAAGCAATTGGAGGCAATGGATATCGTTTCGTCCCCAAAGGTGGGACGTTCCCTACCGAAAACCATCATGCTTGTTGTGAGAAGCTCCGGTTTGTGAGAAGCATATACCCAAACCTGCCCCAAATGGGACAAAATTTGTACCACGGCATGTTGATGCCGCTCCATGATAGCATGCCAAGTTTCATGAATTTCAGACGAGTTTTGGATTTACTAGAATTTAAAAACCAGGCATCTCAATGTTTTGCCGGCAATCAACGGTGCCTCGGTGTTTGAAATTCATTCGCATTTCTTGCATGGGACCTAAGCATGCACCCAAGGACACATATTTGATTTTTCAACCAATTTATATGCACTGGAGCATGTGCATGTAGTTCAAATTTGAATTATGCACATAAAATGCATTGAAAACTCAGTTAATGCATAAAAATGTCCAAACGAACCCCGAAAAATCACAAAACTTCACACAACACTCTTGTTGTTCTATGTTGCCACGAGAAAAAAATTGAAAGCAATAAGAGGGAATGGATATCGTTTTGTCCCCAAAGGTGGGACGTTCCCTACCGAAAACCATCATGCTTGTTGTGAGAAGCTCCCGTTTGTGAGAAGCATATACCCAAACCTGCCCCAAATGGGACAAAAGTTCTACCATGGCATGTTGATGCTGCTCCACGATAGCATGCCAAGTTTCATGAATTTCAGACGAGTTTTGGATTTACTAGAATTTAGAACCAGGCATCTCAATGTTTTGCCGCAAATCAACGGTGCGCCGGTGTTTGAAATTCATTACCATTTCTTGCATGGGAACTAAGCATGCACCCAAGGACACATATTTGATTTTTCAATCAATTAATATGCACTGGAGCATGTGCATGTAGTTCAACTTTGAATTATGCACATAAAATGCATTGAAAACTCAGTTAATGCATAAAAATGTCCAAACAAACCCCGAAAAATCACAAAAATTCACACAACACTCTTGTTGTTCTATGTTGACACGAGAATTTTTTTTGAAAGCAATATGAGGCAATGGATATCGTTTCGTCTGCAAAGGTGGGACGTTCCCTACCGAAAACCATCATGCTTGTTGCGAGAAGCCCCGGTTTGTGAGAAGCATATACCCAAACCTGACCCAAATGGGACAAAATTTGTACCACGGCATGGTGATGCTGCTCCATGATAGCATTCCAAGTTTCATGAATTTCAGACGAGTTTTGGATCTACTACAATTTAAATATTAGGCATCTCAATGTTTTGCCGGCAATCAACGGTGCCTCGATGTTGAAATTCATTCCCATTTCTTGCATGGGGCCTAAGTATGCACCCAAGGACACATGTTTGATTTTTCAACCAATTTATATGCACAGGAGCATGTGCCTGTAGTTCAAATTTGAATTATGCACATAAATGCATTGAAAACTCAGTTAATGCATTAAAATGTCCAAACGATCCCCTAAAAATCACAAATATTCACACAACACTCTTGTTGTTCTATGTTGACACGAGAAAAAAAATTGAAAGCAATAAGAGGCAATGGATATCATTTCGTCCCCAAAGGTGGGACGTTCCCTACCTAAAACCATCATGCTTGTTGTGAGAAGCTCCCGTTTGTGAGAAGCATATACCCAAAGCTGCCCCAAATAGGACAAAAGTTGTACCACGGCATGTTGATGCCGCTCCATGATAGCATGCCAAGTTTCATGAATTTCAGACGAGTTTGGATTTACTAGAATTTAGAACCAGCTATCTCAATGTTTTGCCGGCAATCAATAGTGCCCCGGTGTTTGAAATTCATTACCATTTCTTGCATGGGAAGTAAGCATGCACCCAAGGACACATATTTGATTTTTCAACCAAATAATATGCACTGGAGCATGTGCATGTAGTTCAAATTTGAATTATGCACATAAAATGCATTCAAAACTCAGTTAATACATAAAAATGTCCAAACGAACCCCGAAAAATCACAAAAATTCACACAACACTCTTGTTGTATTATGTTGACACGAGAAATTTTTTTGAAAGCAATAAGAGGCAATGGTTATCATTTCGTCTCCAAAGGTGGGACGTTCCCTACCGAAAACCATCATGCTTGTTGTGAGAAGCCCCCGTTTGTGAGAAGCATATACCCAAACCTGACCCAAATGGGACAAAGTTTGTACCACGGCATGTTGATGCGGCTCCATGATAGCATTCCAAGATTCATGAATTTCAGACGAGTTTTGGATCTACTAGAATTTACGAATCATGCATCTCAATGTTTTGCCGGCAATCAACGGTGCCTCGGTGTTGAAATTCATTCCCATTTCTTGCATGGGGCCTAAGCATGCACCCAAGGACACATATTTGATTTTTCAACCAATTTATATGCACTGGAGCATGTGCATGTAGTTCAAATTTGAATTATGCACATAGAATGCATCGAAAACTCAGTTAGTGCATAAAAATGTCCAAACGAACCCCGAGAAATCACAAAAATTCACACAACGCTCTTGTTGTTCTATGTTGACACGAGAATTTTTTTGAAAGCAATAAGAGGCAATGGATATCGTTTCGTCTCCAAAGGTGGGACGTTCCCTACCGAAAACCATCATGGTTGTTGTGAGAAGCCCCGGTTTGTCAGAAGCATATACCCAAACCTGACCCAAATGGGACAAAATTTGTACCACGGCATGTTGATGCCGCTCCATGATAGCATTCCAAGTTTCATGAATTTCAGACGAGTTATGGATCTACTAGAATTTAAAAACCAGGCATCTCAATGTTTTGCTGGCAATCAACGGTGCCTCGGTGTTTGAAATTCATTCCCATTTCTTGCATGGAGCCTAAGCATGCACCCAAGGACACATATTTGATTTTTCAACCAATTTATATGCACTTGAGCATGTGCATGTAGTTCAAATTTGAATTATGCACATAAATTGCATTGAAAACTCAGTTAATGCATAAAAACGTCCAAACGAACCCCGAAAAATCACAAAAATTCACACAACACTCTTGTTGTTCTATGTTGACACGAGAAATTTTTTGAAAGCAATAAGAGGCAATGGATATCGTTTCGTCCCCAAAGGTGGGACGTTCCCTACCGAAAACCATCATGCCTGTTGTGAGAAGCTCCGGTTTGTGAGAAGCATATACCCAAACCTGCCCCAAATGGGACAAAATTTGTACGACGGCATGTTGATGCCGCTCCATGATAGCATTCCAAGTTTCATGAATTTCAGACAAGTTTTGGATTTACTAGAATTTAAAACTCAGGCATCTCAATGTTTTGCCGGCAATCAACGGTGCCTCGGTGTTTGAAATTCATTCCCACTTCTTGCATGGGGCCTAAGCATGCACCCAAGGACACATATTTCATTTTTCAACCAATTTATATGCACTTGAGCATGTGCATGTAGTTCAAATTTGAATTATGCACATAAAATGCATTGAAAACTCAGTTAATGCATAAAAATGTGCAAACGAACCCCGAAAAATCACAAAAATTAACACAACACTCTTGTTGTTCTATGTTGACACGAGAAAAAAAATTGAAAGCAATAAGAGGCAATGGATATCGTTTCGTCCCCAAAGGTGGGACGTTCCCTACCGAAAACCATCATGCTTGTTGTGAGAAGCTCCCGTTTCTGAGAAGCATATACCGAAACCTGCCCCAAATGGGACAAAAGTTGTACCACGGCAAGTTGATGCCGCTCCATGATAGCATGCCAAGTTTCATGAATTTCAGACGAGTTTGGATTTACTAGAATTTAGAACTAGGCATCTCAATGTTTTGCCGGCAATCAACAGTGCCCCGGTGTTTGAAATTCATTTCCATTTCTTGCATGGGAACTAAGCATGCACCCAAGGACACATATTTGATTTTTCAACCAATTAATATGCACTGGAGCATGTGCATGTAGTTCAAATTTGAATTATACACATAAAATGCATTGAAAACTCAGTTAATTCACAAAAATGTCCAAACGAACCCCGAAAAATCACAAAAATTCACACAACACTCTTGTTGTTCTATGTTGACACGAGAAATTTTTTTGAAAGTAATAAGAGGCAATGGATATCGTTTCGTCTCCAAAGGTGGGACGTTCCCTACCGAAAACCATCATCCTTGTTGTGAGAAGCCCCGGTTAGTCAGAAGCATATACCCAAACCTGACCCAAATGGGACAAAATTTGTACCACGGCATGTTGATGCCGCTCCATGATAGCATTCCAAGTTTCATGAATTTCAGACGAGTTTTGGATCTACTAGAATTTAAAAACCAGGCATCTCAATGTTTTGCTGGCAATCAACGGTGCCTTGGTGTTTCAAATTCATTCCCATTTCTTGCATGGGGCCTAAGCATGCACCCAAGGACACATATTTGATTTTTCAACCAATTTATATGCACTTGAGCATGTGCATGTAGTTCAAATTTGAATTATGCACATAAATTGCATTGAAAACTCAGTTAATGCATAAAAACGTCCAAACGAACCCCGAAAAATCACAATAATTCACACAACACTCTTTTTGTTCTATGTTGACACGAGAATTTTTTTTGAAAGCAATAAGAGGCAATAGTAATCGTTTCGTCCCCAAAGGTGGGACGTTCCCTACCGAAAACCATCATGCTTGTTGTGAGAAGCTCCCGTTTGTGAGAAGCATATACCCAAACCTGCCCCAAATGGGACAAAGTTTGTACCACGGCATGTTGATGCGGCTCCATGATAGCATTCCAAGTTTCATGAATTTCAGAGGAGTTTTGGATCTACTAGAATTTAAAAATCAGGCATCTCAATGTTTTGCCGGCAATCAACGGTGCCTCGGTGTTGAAATTCATTCCCATTTCTTGCATGGGGCCTAAGCATGCACCCAAGGACACATATTTGATTTTTCAACCAATTTATATGCACTGGAGCATGTGCATGTAGTTCAAATTTGAATTATGCACATAAAAAGCATTGAAAACTCAGTTAATGCATAAAAATGTCAAAACGAACCCCGACAAATCACAAAAACTCACACAACACTCCTGTTGTTCTATGTTGACACGAGAAAAAAATTTGAAAGCAATAAGATGCGATGGATATAGTTTCGTCCCCAAAGGTGGGACCTTCCCTACCGAAAACCATCATGCTAGTTGTGAGAAGCGCATACCCAAACCTGCCCCAAATGGGACAAAATTTGTACCACGGCATGTTGATGCCGCTCCATGATAGCATTCCAAGTTTCATTAATTTCAGACGAGTTTGGATTTACTAGAATTTAGAACTAGGCATCTCAAAGTTTTGCCGGCAATCAACAGTGCCCCGGTGTTTGAAATTCATTACCATTTCTTGCATGGGAACTAAGCATGCACCCAAGGACACATATTTGATTTTTCAACCAATTAATATGCACTGGAGCATGTGCATGTAGTTCAAATTTGAATTATGCACATAAATTGCATTGAAAACTCAGTTAATGCATAAAAACGTCCAAACGAACCCCGAAAAATCACAATAATTCACACAACACTCTTGTTGTTTTATGTTGACACGAGAAATTTTTTTGAAAGCAATAAGAGGCAATGGTAATCGTTTCGTCCCCAAAGGTGGGACGTTCCCTACCGAAAACCATCATGCTTGTTGTGAGAAGCTCCCGTTTGTGAGAAGCATATACCCAAACCTGCCCCAAATGGGAAAAAAATTGTACCACGGCATATTGATGCCGCTCCATGATAGCATGCCAAGTTTCATGAATTTCAGTCGAGTTTGGATTTACTAGAATTTAGAACCAGGCATCTCAATGTTTTGCCGGCAATCAATAGTGCCCCGGTGTTTGAAATTCATTACCATTTCTTGCATGGGAACTAAGCATGCACCCAAGGACACATATTTGATTTTTCAACCAATTAATATGCACTGCAGCATGTGCATGTAGTTCAAATTTGAATTATGCACATAAAATGCATTGAAAACTCAGTTAATGCATAAAAATGTCCAAACGAACCCCGACAAATCACAAAAACTCACACAACACTCCTGTTGTTCTATGTTGACACGAGAAAAAAAATTGAAAGCAATAAGAGGCAATGGATATAGTTTCGTCCCCAAAGGTGGGACCTTCCCTACCGAAAACCATCATGCTAGTTGTGAGAAGCGCATACCCAAACCTGCCCCAAATGGGACAAAATTTGTACCACGGCATGTTGATGCCGCTCCATGATAGCATTCCAAGTTTCGTGAATTTCAGACGTGTTTTGGATCTACTAGAATTTAAAAACCAGGCATCTCAATGTTTTGGCGGCAATCAACGGTGCCTCGGTGTTGAAAGTCATTACCATTTCTTGCATGGGAACTAAGCATGCACCCAAGGACACATATTTGATTTTTCAACCAATTAATATGCACTAGAGCATGTGCATGTAGTTCAAATTTGAATTATGCACATAAATTGCATTGAAAACTCAGTTAATGCATAAAAACGTCCAAACGAACCCCGAAAAATCACAATAATTCACACAACACTCTTGTTGTTCTATGTTGACACGAGAATATTTTTTGAAAGCAATAAGAGGCAATGGTAATCGTTTCGTCCCCAAAGGTGGGACGTTCCCTACCGAAAACCATCATGCTTGTTGTGAGAAGCTCCCGTTTGTGAGAAGCATATACCCAAACCTGCCCCAAATGGGACAAAATTTTTACCACGGCATATTGATGCCGCTCCATGATAGCATGCCAAGTTTCATGAATTTCAGACGAGTTTGGATTTACTAGAATTTAGAACCAGGCATCTCAATGTTTTGCCGGCAATCAATAGTGCCCCGGTGTTTGAAATTCAATACCATTTCTTGCATGGGAACTAAGCATGCACCCAAGGACACATATTTGATTTTTCAACCAATTAATATGCACTGGAGCATGTGCATGTAGTTCAAATTTGAATTATGCACATAAAATGCATTGAAAACTCAGTTAATGCATAAAAATGTCGAAACGAACCCCGAAAAATCACAAATATTCACACAACACTCTTGTTGTTCTCTGTTGACACGAGAATTTTTTTTGAAAGCAATAAGAGGCAATGGATATCATTTCGTCTCCAAAGGTGGGATGTTCCCTACCGAAAACCATAATGCTTGTTGTGAGAAGCCCCGGTTTGTGAGAAGCATATACCCAAACCTGACCCAAATGGGACAAAGTTTGTACCACGGCATGTTGATGCGGCTCCATGATAGCATTCCAAGTTTCATGAATTTCAGAGGAGTTTTGGATCTACTAGAATTTACAAATCAGGCATCTCAATGTTTTGCCGGCAATCAACGGTGCCTCGGTGTTGAAATTCATTCCCATTTCTTGCATGGGGCCTAAGCATGCACCCAAGGACACATATTTGATTTTTCAACCAATTTATATGCACTGGAGCATGTGCATGTAGTTCAAATTTGAATTATGCACATAAAAAGCATTGAAAACTCAGTTAATGCATAAAAATGTCCAAACGAACCCCGACAAATCACAAAAACTCACACAACACTCCTGTTGTTCTATGTTGACACGAGAAAAAAATTTGAAAGCAATAAGAGGCAATGGATATAGTTTCGTCCCCAAAGGTGGGACCTTCCCTACCGAAAACCATCATGCTAGTTGTGAGAAGCGCATACCCAAACCTGCCCCAAATGGGACAAAATTTGTACCACGGCATGTTGATGCCGCTCCATGATAGCATTCCAAGTTTCATGAATTTCAGACGAGTTTTGGATCTACTAGAATTTAAAAACCAGGCATCTCAATGTTTTGCTGGCAATCAACGGTGCCTCGGTGTTTGAAATTCATTCCCATTTCTTGCATGGGGCCTAAGCATGCACCCAAGGACACATATTTGACTTTTCAACCAATTTATATGCACTTGAGCATGTGCATGTAGTTCAAATTTGAATTATGCACATAAATTGCATTGAAAACTCAGTTAATGCATAAAAACGTCCAAACGAACCCCTAAAAATCACAAAAATTCACACAACACTCTTGTTGTTCTATGTTGACACGAGAATTTTTTTTGAAAGCAATAAGAGGCAATGGTAATCGTTTCGTCCCCAAAGGTGGGACGTTCCCTACCGAAAACCATCATGCTTGTTGTGAGAAGCTCCCGTTTGTGAGAAGCATATACCGAAACCTGCCCCAAACGGGACAAAATTTGTACCACGGCATATTGATGCCGCTCCATGATAGCATGCCAAGTTTCATGAATTTCAGACGAGTTTGGATTTACTAGAATTTAGAACCAGGCATCTCAATGTTTTGCCGGCAATCAACAGTGCCCCGGTGTTTGAAATTCATTACCATTTCTTGCATGGGAACTAAGCATGCACCCAAGGACACATATTTGATTTTTCAACCAATTAATATGCACTGGAGCATGTGCATGTAGGTCAAATTTGAATTATGCACATCAAATGCATTGAAAACTCAGTTAATGCATAAAAATGTCCAAACGAACCCCGAAAAATCACAAAAATTCACACAACACTCTTGTTGTTCTATGTTGACACGAGAATTTTTTTTGAAAGCAATAAGAGGCAATGGGTATCATTTCGTCTCCAAAGGTGGGACGTTCCCTACCGAAAACCATCATGCTTGTTGTGAGAAGCCCCGGTTTGTGAGAAGCATATACCCAAACCTGACCCAAATGGGACAAAGTTTGTACCACGGCATGTTGATGCGGCTCCATGATAGCATTCCAAGTTTCATGAATTTCAGACGAGTTTTGGATCTACTAGAATTTACAAATCAGGCATCTCAATGTTTTGCCGGCAATCAACGGTGCCTCGGTGTTGAAATTCATTCCCATTTCTTGCATGGGGCCTAAGCATGCACCCAAGGACACATATTTGATTTTTCAACCAATTTATATGCACTGGAGCATGTGATTGTAGTTCAAATTTGAATTATGCACATAAAAAGCATTGAAAACTCAGTTAATGCATAAAAATGTCCAAACGAACCCCGACAAATCACAAAAACTCACACAACACTCCTGTTGTTCTATGTTGACACGAGAAAAAAATTTGAAAGCAATAAGAGGCAATGGATATAGTTTTGTCCCCAAAGGTGGGACCTTCCCTACCGAAAACCATCATGCTAGTTGTGAGAAGCGCATACCCAAACCTGCCCCAAATGGGACAAAATTTGTACCACGGCATGTTGATGCCGCGCCATGATAGCATTCCAAGTTTCATGAATTTCAGACGAGTTTTGGATCTACTAGTATTTAAAAACCAGACATCTCAATGTTTTGCTGGCAATCAACGGTGCCTCGGTGTTTGAAATTCATTCCCATTTCTTGCATGGGGCCTAAGCATGCACCCAAGGACACATATTTGATTTTTCAACCAATTTATATGCACTTGAGCATGTGCATGTAGTTCAAATTTGAATTATGCACATAAATTGCATTGAAAACTTAGTTAATGCATAAAAACGTCCAAACGAACCCCGAAAAATCACAAAAATTCACACAACACTCTTGTTGTTCTATGTTGACACGAGAAATTTTTTTGAAAGCAATAAGAGGCAATGGTAATCGTTTTGTCCCCAAAGGTGGGACGTTCCCTACCGAAAACCATCATGCTTGTTGTGAGAAGCTCTCGTTTGTGAGAAGCATATACCGAAACCTGCCCCAAACGGGACAAAATTTGTACCACGGCATATTGATGCCGCTCCATGATAGCATGCCAAGTATCATGAATTTCAGACGAGTTTGGATTTACTAGAATTTAGAACCAGGCATCTCAATGTTTTGCCGGCAATCAACAGTACCCCGGTGTTTGAAATTCATTACCATTTCTTGCATGGGAACTAAGCATGCACCCAAGGACACATATTTGATTTTTCAACCAATTAATATGCACTGGAGCATGTGCATGTAGGTCAAATTTGAATTATGCACATAAAATGCATTGAAAACTCAGTTAATGCATAAAAATGTCCAAACGAACCCCGAAAAATCACAAAAATTCACACAACACTCTTGTTGTTCTATGTTGACACGAGAATTTTTCTGAAAGCAATAAGAGGCAATGGATATCATTTCGTCTCCAAAGGTGGGACGTTCCCTACCGAAGACCATCATGCTTGTTGTGAGAAGACCCGGTTTGTGAGAAGCATATACCCAAACCTGACCCAAATGGGACAAAGTTTGTACCACGGCATGTTGATGCGGCTCCATGATAGCATTCCAAGTTTCATGAATTTCAGACGAGTTTTGGATCTACTAGAATTTACAAATCAGGCATCTCAATGTTTTGCCGGCAATCAACGGTGCCTCGGTGTTGAAATTCATTCCCATTTCTTGCATGGGGCCTAAGCATGCACCCAAGGACACATATTTGATTTTTCAACCAATTTATATGCACTTGAGCATGTGCATGTAGTTCAAATTTGAATTATGCACATAAATTGCATTGAAAACTCAGTTAATGCATAAAAACGTCCAAACGAACCCTGAAAAATCACAAAAATTCACACAACACTCTTGTTGTTCTATGTTGACACAAGAAATTTTTTTGAAAGCAATAAGAGGCAATGGTAATCGTTTCGTCCCCAAAGGTGGGCCGTTCCCTACCAAAAACCATCATGCTTGTTGTGAGAAGCTCCCGTTTGTGAGAAGCATATACCCAAACCTGCCCCAAATGGGACAAAAATTGTACCACGGCATGTTGATGCCGCTCCATGATAGCATGCCAGGTTTCATGAATTTTAGACGAGTTTGGATTTACTAGAATTTAGAACCAGGCATCTCAATGTTTTGCCGGCAATCAACAGTGCCCCGGTGTTTGAAATTCATTACCATTTCTTGCATGGGAACTAAGCATGCACCCAAGGACACATATTTGATTTTTCAACCAATTAATATGCACTGGAGCATGTGCATGTAGGTCAAATTTGAATTAGTCACATAAAATGCATTGAAAACTCAGTTAATTCACAAAAATGTCCAAACGAACCCCGAAAAATCACAAAAATTCACACAACGCTCTTGTTGTTCTATGTTGACACGAGAATTTTTTTTGAAAGCAATAAGAGGCAATGGATATCGTTTCGTCTCCAAAGGTGGGACGTTCCCTACCGAAAACCATCATGCTTGTTGTGAGAAGCCCCGGTTTGTCAGAAGCATATACCCAAACCTGACCCAAATGGGACAAAATTTGTACCACGGCATGTTGATGCCGCTCAATGATAGCATTCCAAGTTTCATGAATTTCAGACGAGTTTTGGATCTACTACAATTTAAAAACAAGGCATCTCAATGTTTTGCTGGCAATCAACGGTGCCTCGGTGTTTGAAATTCATTCCCATTTCTTGCATGGGGCCTAAGAATGCACCCAAGGACACATATTTGATTTTTCAACCAATTTATATGCACTTGAGCATGTGCATGTAGTTCAAATTTGAATTATGCACATAAATTGCATTGAAAACTCAGTTAATGCATAAAAACGTCCAAACGAACCCCGAAAAATCACAAAAATTCACACAACACTTGTTGTTCTATGTTGACACGAGAATTTTTTTTGAAAGCAATAAGAGGCAATGGTAATCGTTTCGTCCCCAAAGGTGGGACGTTCCCTACCGAAAACTATCAGGCTTGTTGTGAGAAGCTCGTGTTTGTGAGAAGCATATACCCAAACCTGACCCAAATTGGACAAAGTTTGTACCACGGCATGTTGATGCGGCTCAATGATAGCATTCCAAGTTTCATGAATTTCAGACGAGTTTTGGATCTACTAGAATTTACAAATCAGGCATCTCAATGTTTTGCCGGCAATCAACGGTGCCTCGGTGTTGAAATTCATTCCCATTTCTTGCATGGGGCCTAAGCATGCACCCAAGGACACATATTTGATTTTTCAACCACTTTATATGCACTGGAGCATGTGCACGTAGTTCAAGTTTGAATTATGCACATAAAATGCATTGAAAACTTAGTTAATGCATAAAAATGTCCAAACGAACCCCGAAAAATCACAAAAACTCACACAACACTCCTGTTGTTCTATGTGGACACGAGAAAAAAATTTGAAAGCAATAAGAGGCAATGGATATAGTTTCGTCCCCAAAGGTGGGACCTTCCCTACCGAAAACCATCATGCTAGTTGTGAGAAGCTCCGGTTTGTGAGAAGCGCATACCCAAACCTGCCCCAAATGGGACAAAATTTATACCACGGCATGTTGATGCCGCTCCATGATAGCATTCCAAGTTTCATGAATTTCAGACGAGTTTTGGATTTACTAGAATTTATAAACCAGGCATCTCAATGTTTTGCCGGCAATCAACGGTGCCCCGGTGTTTGAAATTCATTCCCATTTCTCGCACGGGACCTAAGCATGCACCCAAGGACACATATTTGATTTTTCAACCAATTTATATGCACTGGAGCATGTGCATGTAGTTCAGATTTGAATTATGCACATAAAATGCATTGAAAACTCAGTTAATTCACAAAAATGTCCAAACGAACCCCGAAAATCACAAAAATTCACACAACGCTCTTGTTGTTCTATGTTGACACGAGAATTTTTTTTGAAAGCAATAAGAGGCAATGGATACCATTTCGTCTCCAAAGGTGGGACGTTCCCTACCGAAAACCATCATGCTTGTTGTGAGAAGCCCCGGTTTGTCAGAAGCATATACCCAAACCTGCCCCAAATGGGACAAAATTTATACCACGGCATGTTGATGCCGCTCCATGATAGCATTCCAAGTTTCATGAATTTCAGACGAGTTTTGGATTTACTAGAATTTATAAACCAGGCATCTCAATGTTTTGCCGGCAATCCACGGTGCCCCGGTGTTTGAAATTCATTCCCATTTCTCGCACGGGACCTAAGCATGCACCCAAGGACACATATTTGATTTTTCAACCAATTTATATGCACTGGAGCATGTGCATGTAGTTCAAATTTGAATTATGCACATAAAATGCATTGAAAACTCAGTTAATTCACAAAAATGTCCAAACGAACCCCGAAAAATCACAAAAATTCACACAACGCTCTTGTTGTTCTATGTTGACACGAGAAATTTTTTTGAAAGCAATAAGAGGCAATGGATATCGTTTCGTCTCCAAAGGTGGGACGTTCCCTACCGAAAACCATCATGCTTGTTGTGAGAAGCCCCGGTTTGTCAGAAGCATATACCGAAACCTGACCCAAATGGGACAAAATTTGTACCATGGCATGTTGATGCCGCTCCATGATAGCATTCCAAGTTTCATGAATTCCAGACGAGTTTTGGATCTACTAGAATTTAAAAACCATGCATCTCAATGTTTTGCTGGCAATCTACGGTGCCTCGGTGTTTGAAATTCATTCCCATTTCTTGCATGGGGCCTAAGCATGCATCCAAGGACACATATTTGATTTTTCAACCAATTTATATGCACTTGAGCATGTGCATGTAGTTCAAATTTGAATTATGCACATAAATTGCATTGAAAACTCAGTTAATGCATAAAAACGTCCAAACGAACCCCGAAAAATCACAAAAATTCACACAACACTCTTGTTGTTCTATGTTGACACGAGAAATTTTTGTGAAAGCAATAAGAGGCAATGGTAATCGTTTCGTCCCCAAAGGTGGGACGTTCCCTACCGAAAACCATCATGCCTGTCGTGAGAAGCTCCGGTTTGTGAGAAGCGCATACCCAAACCTGCCCCAAATGGGACAAAATTTGTACGACGGCATGTTGATGCCGCTCCATGATAGCATTCCAAGTTTCATGAATTCCAGACGAGTTTTGGATCTACTAGAATTTAAAAACCATGCATCTCAATGTTTTGCTGGCAATCAACGGTGCCTCGGTGTTTGAAATTCATTCCCATTTCTTGCATGGGGCCTAAGCATGCACCCAAGGACACATATTACATTTTTCAACCAATTTATATGCACTTGAGCATGTGCATGTAGTTCAAATTTGAATTATGCACATGAAATGCATTGAAAACTCAGTTAATGCATAAAAATGTCCAAACGAACCCCAAAAATCAGAAAAATTCATACAACACTCCTGTTGTTCTATATTGACACGAGAAAAAAATTGAAAGCAATAAGAGGCAATGGATATCGTTTCGTCCCCAAAGGTGGGCCTTCCCTACCGAAAACCATCATGCTTGTTGTGAGAAGCCCCGGTATGTGAGAAGCGCATACCCAAACCTGCCCCAAATGGGACAAAATTTGTACCACGGCACGTTCATGCCGCTCCATGATAGCATGCCTAGTTTCATGAAATTCAGAGGAGTTTTGGATTTACTAGAATTTAAAAACCAGGCATCTGAATGTATCGCCGGCAATCAACGGTGCCCCGGTGTTTGAAATTCATTCCCATTTCTTGCATGGGACCTAAGCATGCACCCAAGGACACATATTTGATTTTTCAACCAATTTATATGCACTGGAGCATGTGCATGTAGTTCAAATTGTAATTATGCACATGAAATGCATTGAAAACTCAATTAATGCATAAAAATGTGCAAACGAACCCCGAAAAATCACAAAAATTCACACAACACTCTTGTTGTTCTATGTTGACACGAGAAAAAATTGAAAGCAATAAGAGGCAATGGGTATCGTTTCGTCTCCAAAGGTGGGACGTTCCCTACCGAAAACCATCATGCTTGTTGTGAGAAGCTCCCGTTTGTGAGAAGCATATACCCAAACCTGCCCCAAATGGGAAAAAGAATTTACCACGGCATGTTGATGCCGCTCCATGATAGCATGCCAAGTTTCCTGAATTTCAGACGAGTTTTGGATTTACTAGAATTTAGAACCAGGCATCTCAATGTTTTGCCGGCAATCAACGGTGCCTCGGTGTTGAAATTCATTCCCATTTCTTGCATGGGGCCTAAGCATGCACCCAAGGACACATATTTGATTTTTCAACCAATTTATATGCACTGGAGCATGTGCACGTAGTTCAAATTTGAATTATGCACATAAAATGCATTGAAAACTTAGTTAATGCATAAAATGTCCAAACGAACCCCGAAAAATCACAAAAACTCACACAACACTCCTATTGTTCTATGTGGACACGAGAAAAAAATTTGAAAGCAATAAGAGGCAATGGATATAGTTTCGTCCCCAAAGGTGGGACCTTCCCTACCGAAAACCATCCTGCTAGTTGTGAGAAGCTCCGGTTTGTGAGAAGCGCATACCCAAACCTGCCCCAAATGGGACAAAATTTATACCACGGCATGTTGATGCCGCTCCATGATAGCATTCCAAGTTTCATGAATTTCAGACGAGTTTTGGATTTACTAGAATTTATAAACCAGGCATCTCAATGTTTTGCCGGCAATCAACGGTGCCCCGGTGTTTGAAATTCATTCCCATTTCTCGCACGGGACTTAAGCATGCACCCAAGGACACATATTTGATTTTTCAACCAATTTATATGCACTAGAGCATGTGCATGTAGTTCAAATTTGAATTATGCACATAAAATGCATTGAAAACTCAGTTAATTCACAAAAATGTCCAAACGAACCCCGAAAATCACAAAAATTCACACAACGCTCTTGTTGTTCTATGTTGACACGAGAATTTTTTTGAAAGCAATAAGAGGCAATGGATATCATTTCGTCTACAAAGGTGGGACGTTCCCTACCGAAAACCATCATGCTTGTTGGAGAAGCCCCGGTTTGTCAGAAGCATAGACCCAAACCTGACCCAAATGGGACAAAATTTGTACCATGGCATGTTGATGCCGCTCCATGATAGCATTCCAAGTTTCATGAATTCCAGACGAGTTTTGGATCTACTATAATTTAAAAACCATGCATCTCAATGTTTTGCTGGCAATCAACGATGCCTCGGTGTTTGAAATTCATTCCCATTTCTTGCATGGGGCCTAAGCATGCATCCAAGGACACATATTTGATTTTTCAACCAATTTATATGCACTTGAGCATGTGCATGTAGTTCAAATTTGAATTATGCACATAAATTGCATTGAAAACTCAGTTAATGCATAAAAACGTCCAAACGAACCCCGAAAAATCACAAAAATTCACACAACACTCTTGTTGTTCTATGTTGACACGAGAAATTTTTGTGAAAGCAATAAGAGGCAATGGTAATCGTTTCGTCCCCAAAGGTGGGACGTTCCCTACCAAAAACCATCATGCCTGTCGTGAGAAGCTCCGGTTTGTGAGAAGCGCATACCCAAACCTGCCCCAAATGGGACAAAATTTGTACGACGGCATGTTGATGCCGCTCCATGATAGCATTCCAAGTTTCACGAATTTCAGACGAGTTTTGGATTTACTAGAATTTAAAAGCCAGGCATCTCAATGTTTTGCCAGCAATCAACGGTGCCTCGGTGTTTGAAATTCATTCCCATTTCTTGCATGGGGCCTAAGCATGCACCCAAGGACACATATTTCATTTTTCAACCAATTTATATGCACTTGAGCATGTGCATGTAGTTCAAATTTGAATTATGCACATAAAATGCATTGAAAACTCAGTTAATGCATAAAAATGTCCAAACGAACCCCAAAAATCAGAAAAATTCATACAACACTCCTGTTGTTCTATATTGACACGAGAAAAAAATTTGAAAGCAATAAGAGGCAATGGATATCGTTTCGTCCCCAAAGGTGGGACCTTCCCTACAGAAAACCATCATGCTTGTTGTGAGAAGCCCCGGTATGTGAGAAGCGCATACCCAAACCTGCCCCAAATGGGACAAAATTTGTACCACGGCACGTTCATGCCGCTCCATGATAGCATGCCTAGTTTCATGAATTTCAGAGGAGTTTTGGATTTACTAGAATTTAAAAACCAGGCATCTCAATGTATCGCCGGCAATCAACGGTGCCCCGGTATTTGAAATTCATTCCCATTTCCTGCATGGGACCTAAGCATGCACCCAAGGACACAGATTTGATTTTTCAACCAATTTATACGCACTGGAGCATGTGCATGTAGTTCAAATTGTAATTATGCACATGAAATGCATTGAAAACTCAGTTAATGCATAAAAATGTGCAAACGAACCCCGAAAAATCACAAAAATTCACACAACACTCTTGTTGTTCTATGTTGACACGAGAAAAAAATTGAAAGCAATAAGAGGCAATGGGTATCGTTTCGTCTCCAAAGGTGGGACGTTCCCTACCGAAAACCATCATGCTTGTTGTGAGAAGCTCCCGTTTGTGAGAAGCATATACCCAAACCTGCCCCAAATGGGACAAAATTTTTACCACGGCATGTTGATGCCGCTCCATGATAGCATTCCAAGTTTCATGAATTTCAGACGAGTTTTGGATTTACTAGAATTTATAAACCAGGCATCTCAATGTTTTGCCGGCAATCAACGGTGCCCCGGTGTTTGAAATTCATTCCCATTTCTCGCACGGGACCTAAGCATGCACCCAAGGACACATATTTGATTTTTCAACCAATTTATATGCACTGGAGCATGTGCATGTAGTTCAAATTTGAATTATGCACATAAAATGCATTGAAAACTCAGTTAATTCACAAAAATGTCCAAACGAACCCCGAAAAATCACAAAAATTCACACAACGCTCTTGTTGTTCTATGTTGACACGAGAAATTTTTTAAAGCAATAAGAGGCAATGGATATCGTTTCGTCTCCAAAGGTGGGACGTTCC
Organism: Triticum aestivum; assembly: GCF_018294505.1. Lineage (NCBI taxonomy): Eukaryota > Viridiplantae > Streptophyta > Magnoliopsida > Poales > Poaceae > Triticum > Triticum aestivum. Next base: position 171,609,007 of record NC_057805.1, on the reverse strand, counting down.
CTACCGAAAACCATCATGCTTGTTGTGAGAAGCCCCGGTTTGTCAGAAGCATATACCCAAACCTGACCCAAATGGGACAAAATTTGTACCATGGCATGTTGATGCCGCTCCATGATAGCATTCCGAGTTTCATGAATTCCAGACGAGTTTTGGATCTACTAGAATTTAAAAACCATGCATCTCAATGTTTTGCTGGCAATCAACGGTGCCTCGGTGTTTGAAATTCATTCCCATTTCTTGCATGGGGCCTAAGCATGCATCCAAGGACACATATTTGATTTTTCAACCAATTTATATGCACTTGAGCATGTGCATGTAGTTCAAATTTGAATTATGCACATAAATTGCATTGAAAACTCAGTTAATGCATAAAAACGTCCAAACGAACCCCGAAAAATCACAAAAATTCACACAACACTCTTGTTGTTCTATGTTGACACGAGAAATTTTTGTGAAAGCAATAAGAGGCAATGGTAATCGTTTCGTCCCCAAAGGTGGGACGTTCCCTACCGAAAACCATCATGCCTGTCGTGAGAAGCTCCGGTTTGTGAGAAGCGCATACCCAAACCTGCCCCAAATAGGACAAAATTTGTACGACGGCATGTTGATGCCGCTCCATGATAGCATTCCAAGTTTCATGAATTCCAGACGAGTTTTGGATCTACTAGAATTTAAAAACCATGCATCTCAATGTTTTGCTGGCAATCAACGGTGCCTCGGTGTTTGAAATTCATTCCCATTTCTTGCATGGGGCCTAAGCATGCACCCAAGGACACATATTACATTTTTCAACCAATTTATATGCACTTGAGCATGTGCATGTAGTTCAAATTTGAATTATGCACATAAAATGCATTGAAAACTCAGTTAATGCATAAAAATGTCCAAACGAACCCCAAAAATCAGAAAAATTCATACAACACTCCTGTTGTTCTATATTGACACGAGAAAAAAAATTGAAAGCAATAAGAGGCAATGGATATCGTTTCGTCCCCAAAGGTGGGCCTTCCCTACCGAAAACCATCATGCTTGTTGTGAGAAGCCCCGGTATGTGAGAAGCGCATACCCAAACCTGCCCCAAATGGGACAAAATTTGTACCACGGCACGTTCATGCCGCTCCATGATAGCATGCCTAGTTTCATGAAATTCAGAGGAGTTTTGGATTTACTAGAATTTAAAAACCAGGCATCTGAATGTATCGCCGGCAATCAACGGTGCCCCGGTGTTTGAAATTCATTCCCATTTCTTGCATGGGACCTAAGCATGCACCCAAGGACACATATTTGATTTTTCAACCAATTTATATGCACTGGAGCAATTGCATGTAGTTCAAATTGTAATTATGCACATGAAATGCATTGAAAACTCAATTAATGCATAAAAATGTGCAAACGAACCCCGAAAATTCACAAAAATTCACACAACACTCTTGTTGTTCTATGTTGACACGAGAAAAAAATTGAAAGCAATAAGAGGCAATGGGTATCGTTTCGTCTCCAAAGGTGGGACGTTCCCTACCGAAAACCATCATGCTTGTTGTGAGAAGCTCCCGTTTGTGAGAAGCATATACCCAAACCTGCCCCAAATGGGACAAAATTTTTACCACGGCATGTTGATGCCGCTCCATGATAGCATGCCAAGTTTCCTGAATTTCAGACGAGTTTTGGATTTACTAGAATTTAGAACCAGGCATCTCAATGTTTTGCCGGCAATCAACGGTGCCTCGGTGTTGAAATTCATTCCCATTTCTTGCATGGGGCCTAAGCATGCACCCAAGGACACATATTTGATTTTTCAACCAATTTATATGCACTGGAGCATGTGCACGTAGTTCAAATTTGAATTATGCACATGAAATGCATTGAAAACTTAGTTAATGCATAAAAATGTCCAAACGAACCCCGAAAAATCACAAAAACTCACACAACACTCCTGTTGTTCTATGTGGACACGAGAAAAAAATTTGAAAGCAATAAGAGGCAATGGATATAGTTTCGTCCCCAAAGGTGGGACCTTCCCTACCGAAAACCATCCTGCTAGTTGTGAGAAGCTCCGGTTTGTGAGAAGCGCATACCCAAACCTGCCCCAAATGGGACAAAATTTATACCACGGCATGTTGATGCCGCTCCATGATAGCATTCCAAGTTTCATGAATTTCAGACGAGTTTTGGATTTACTAGAATTTATAAACCAGGCATCTCAATGTTTTGCCGGCAATCAACGGTGCCCCGGTGTTTGAAATTCATTCCCATTTCTCGCACGGGACCTAAGCATGCACCCAAGGACACATATTTGATTTTTCAACCAATTTATATGCACTGGAGCATGTGCATGTAGTTCAAATTTGAATTATGTACATAAAATGCATTGAAAACTCAGTTAATTCACAAAAATGTCCAAACGAACCCCGAAAATCACAAAAATTCACACAACGCTCTTGTTGTTCTATGTTGACACGAGAATTTTTTTTGAAAGCAATAAGAGGCAATGGATATCATTTCGTCTACAAAGGTGGGACGTTCCCTACCGAAAACCATCATGCTTGTTGGAGAAGCCCCGGTTTGTCAGAAGCATAGACCCAAACCTGACCCAAATGGGACAAAATTTGTACCATGGCATGTTGATGCCGCTCCATGATAGCATTCCAAGTTTCATGAATTCCAGACGAGTTTTGGATCTACTATAATTTAAAAACCATGCATCTCAATGTTTTGCTGGCAATCAACGGTGCCTCGGTGTTTGAAATTCATTCCCATTTCTTGCATGGGGCCTAAGCATGCATCCAAGGACACATATTTGATTTTTCAACCAATTTATATGCACTTGAGCATGTGCATGTAGTTCAAATTTGAATTATGCACATAAATTGCATTGAAAACTCAGTTAATGCATAAAAACGTCCAAACGAACCCCGAAAAATCACAAAAATTCACACAACACTCTTGTTGTTCTATGTTGACACGAGAAATTTTTGTGAAAGCAATAAGAGGCAATGGTAATCGTTTCGTCCCCAAAGGTGGGACGTTCCCTACCGAAAACCATCATGCCTGTCGTGAGAAGCTCCGGTTTGTGAGAAGCGCATACCCAAACCTGCCCCAAATGGGACAAAATTTGTACGACGGCATGTTGATGCCGCTCCATGATAGCATTCCAAGTTTCACGAATTTCAGACGAGTTTTGGATTTACTAGAATTTAAAAGCCAGGCATCTCAATGTTTTGCCAGCAATCAACGGTGCCTCGGTGTTTGAAATTCATTCCCATTTCTTGCATGGGGCCTAAGCATGCACCCAAGGACACATATTTCATTTTTCAACCAATTTATATGCACTTGAGCATGTGCATGTAGTTCAAATTTGAATTATGCACATAAAATGCATTGAAAACTCAGTTAATGCATAAAAATGTGCAAACGAACCCCAAAAATCAGAAAAATTCATACAACACTCCTGTTGTTCTATATTGACACGAGAAAAAAATTTGAAAGCAATAAGAGGCAATGGATATCGTTTCGTCCCCAAAGGTGGGACCTTCCCTACAGAAAACCATCATGCTTGTTGTGAGAAGCCCCGGTATGTGAGAAGCGCATACCCAAACCTGCCCCAAATGGGACAAAATTTGTACCACGGCACGTTCATGCCGCTCCATGATAGCATGCCTAGTTTCATGAATTTCAGAGGAGTTTTGGATTTACTAGAATTTAAAAACCAGGCATCTCAATGTATCGCCGGCAATCAACGGTGCCCCGGTATTTGAAATTCATTCCCATTTCCTGCATGGGACCTAAGCATGCACCCAAGGACACAGATTTAATTTTTCAACCAATTTATATGCACTGGAGCATGTGCATGTAGTTCAAATTGTAATTATGCACATGAAATGCATTGAAAACTCAGTTAATGCATAAAAATGTGCAAACGAACCCCGAAAAATCACAAAAATTCACACAACACTCTTGTTGTTCTATGTTGACACGAGAAAAAATTGAAAGCAATAAGAGGCAATGGGTATCGTTTCGTCTCCAAAGGTGGGACGTTCCCTACCGAAAACCATCATGCTTGTTGTGAGAAGCTCCCGTTTGTGAGAAGCATATACCCAAACCTGCCCCAAATGGGACAAAATTTTTACCACGGCATGTTGATGCCGCTCCATGATAGCATGCCAAGTTTCCTGAATTTCAGACGAGTTTTGGATTTACTAGAATTTAGAACCAGGCATCTCAATGTTTTGCCGGCAATCAACGGTGCCTCGGTGTTGAAATTCATTCCCATTTCTTGCATGGGGCCTAAGCATGCACCCAAGGACACATATTTGATTTTTCAACCAATTTATATGCACTGGAGCATGTGCACGTAGTTCAAATTTGAATTATGCACATGAAATGCATTGAAAACTTAGTTAATGCATAAAAATGTCCAAACGAACCCCGAAAAATCACAAAAACTCACACAACACTCCTGTTGTTCTATGTGGACACGAGAAAAAAAATTGAAAGCAATAAGAGGCAATGGATATAGTTTCGTCCCCAAAGGTGGGACCTTCCCTACCGAAAACCATCATGCTAGTTGTGAGAAGCTCCGGTTTGTGAGAAGCGCATACCCAAACCTGCCCCAAATGGGACAAAATTTATACCACGGCATGTTGATGCCGCTCCATGATAGCATTCCAAGTTTCATGAATTTCAGACGAGTTTTGGATTTACTAGAATTTATAAACCAGGCATCTCAATGTTTTGCCGGCAATCAACGGTGCCCCGGTGTTTGAAATTCATTCCCATTTCTCGCACGGGACCTAAGCATGCACCCAAGGACACATATTTGATTTTTCAACCAATTTATATGCACTGGAGCATGTGCATGTAGTTCAAATTTGAATTATGTACATAAAATGCATTGAAAACTCAGTTAATTCACAAAAATGTCCAAACGAACCCCGAAAATCACAAAAATTCACACAACGCTCTTGTTGTTCTATGTTGACATGAGAAATTTTTATTTAAAGCAATAAGAGGCAATGGATATCATTTCTTCTCCAAAGGTGGGACGTTCCCTACCGAAAACCATCATGCTTGTTGTGAGAAGCCCCGGTTTGTCAGAAGCATATACCCAAACCTGACCCAAATGGGACAAAATTAGTACCATGGCATGTTGATGCCGCTCCATGATAGCATTCCAAGTTTCATGAATTCCAGACGAGTTTTGGATCTACTAGAATTTAAAAACCATGCATCTCAATGTTTTGCTGGCAATCAACGGTGCCTCGGTGTTTGAAATTCATTCCCATTTCTTGCATGGGGCCTAAGGATGCATCCAAGGACACATATTTGATTTTTCAACCAATTTATATGCACTTGAGCATGTGCATGTAGTTCAAATTTGAATTATGCACATAAATTGCATTGAAAACTCCGTTAATGCATAAAAACGTCCAGACGAACCCCGAAAAATCACAAAAATTCACACAACACTCTTGTTGTTCTATGTTGACACGAGAAATTTTTTTGAAAGCAATAAGAGGCAATGGTAATCGTTTCGTCCCCAAAGGTGGGACGTTCCCTACCGAAAACCATCATGCCTGTCGTGAGAAGCTCCGGTTTGTGAGAAGCGCATACCCAAACTTGCCCCAAATGGGACAAAATTTGTACGACGGCATGTTGATGCCACTCCATGATAGCATTCCAAGTTTCACGAATTTCAGACGAGTTTTGGATTTACTAGAATTTAAAAGCCAGGCATCTCAATGTTTTGCCAGCAATCAACGGTGCCTCGGTGTTTGAAATTCATTCCCATTTCTTGCATGGGGCCTAAGCATGCACCCAAGGACACATATTTCATTTTTCAACCAATTTATATGCACTTGAGCATGTGCATGTAGTTCAAATTTGAATTATGCACATAAAATGCATTGAAAACTCAGTTAATGCATAAAAATGTCCAAACGAACCCCGAAAAATCAGAAAAATTCATACAACACTCCTGTTGTTCTATATTGACACGAGAAAAAAATTTGAAAGCAATAAGAGGCAATGGATATCGTTTCGTCCCCAAAGGTGGGACCTTCCTACCGAAAACCATCATGCTTGTTGTGAGAAGCCCCGGTATGTGAGAAGCGCATACCCAAACCTGCCCCAAATGGGACAAAATTTGTACCACGACACGTTGATGCCGCTCCATGATAGCATGCCTAGTTTCATGAATTTCAGAGGAGTTTTGGATTTACTAGAATTTAAAAACCAAGCATCTCAATGTATCGCTGGCAATCAACGGTGCCCTGGTGTTTGAAATTCATTCCCATTTCTTGCATGGGACCTAAGCATGCACCCAAGGACACAGATTTGATTTTTCAACCAATTTATATGCACTGGAGCATGTGCATGTAGTTCGAATTTGAATTATGCACATGAAATGCATTGAAAACTCAGTTAATGCATAAAAATGTGCAAACGAACCCCAAAAATCACAAAAAATCACACAACACTCTTGTTGTTCTATGTTGACACGAGAAAAAAATTGAAAGCAATAAGAGGCAATGGGTATCGTTTCGTCTCCAAAGGTGGGACGTTCCCTACCGAAAACCATCATGCTTGTTGTGAGAAGCTCCTGTTTGTGAGAAGCATATACCCAAACCTACCCCAAATGGGACAAAATTTTTACCACGGCATGTTGATGCCGCTCCATGATAGCATTCCAAGTTTCCTGAATTTCAGACGAGTTTTGGATTTACTAGAATTTAAAAACGAGCCATCTCAATGTTTTGCCGGCAATCAACGGTGCCTCGGTGTCTGAAATTCATTCCCATTTCTTGCATGGGACCTAAGCATGCACCCAAGGACACATATTTGATTTTTCAACCAATTTATATGCACTAAGCATGTGCATGTAGTTCAAATTTGAATTATGCACATAAAATGCATTGAAAACTCAGTTAATGCATAAAAATGTCCAAACGAACCCCGAAAAATCACAAAAATTCACATAACACTCCTGTTGTTCCATGTTCACACGAGAAAAAAAATTGAAAGCAATAAGAGGCAATGTTTATCGTTTCGTCCCCAGAGGTGGGACCTTCCCTACCGAAAACCGTCATGCTCGTTGTGAGAAGCTCCGGTTTGTGAGAAGCGCATACCCAAACCTGCCCCAAATGGGACGAAATTTGTACCACGGCATGTTGATGCCGCTCCATGATAGCATGCCAAGTTTCATGAATTTCAGACGAGTTTCGGATTTACGAGAATTTAAAAACCAGGCATCTCAATGTTTTGCTGGCAATCAACGGTGCCCCGGTGTTTGAAATTCATTCCCATTTCTTGCATGGGACCGCATGCACCCAAGGACACTGATTTGATTCTTCAACCAATTTATATGCATGGAGCATGTGCATGTAGTTCAAATTTTAATTATGCACATAAAATGCATTGAAAACTCAGTTAATGCATAAAAATGTCCAAACGAACCCCGATAAATCACAAAAAATCACACAACACTCCTGTTGTTCTATGTTGACACGAGAAAAAAATTTGAAAGCAATAAGAGGCAATGGATATCATTTCGTCCCCAAAGGTGGGACGTTCTCTACCGAAAACCATCATGCTTCTTGTGAGAAGCTCCGGTTTGTGAGAAGCATATACCCAAACTTGCCCCAAATGGGAAAAAATTTGTACCATGGCATGTTGATGCCGCTCCATGATAGCATGCCAAGTTTCATGAATTTCAGACGAGTTTTGGATTTACTAGAATTTAAAAACAAGGCATCTCAATGTTTTGCTGGCAATCAATGGTGCCCCGGTGTTTGAAATTCATTCCCATTTCTTGCATGGGACCTCAGCATGCACCCAAGGACACATATTTGATTTTGCAACCAATTTATATGCACTCGAGCATGTGCATGTAGTTCAAATTTTAATTATGCACATAAAATGCATTGAAAACTCAGTTAATGCATAAAAATGACCAAACGAACCTTGAAAAATCACAAAAATTCACACAACACTCCTGTTGTTCTATGTTGACACGAGAAAAAAATTTGAAAGCAATAAGAGGCAATGGATATCGTTTCGTCCCCAAAGGTGGGACGTTCCCTACCGAAAACCATCACGCTTGTTGTGAGAAGCTCCCGTTTTTGAGAAGCGTATACCCAAACCTGCCCCAAATGCGACAAAATTTGTACCACGACATGTTGATGCCGCTTCATGATAGCATGCCATGTTTGACGAATTTCAGACCAGTTTTGGATTTACTAGAATTTAAAAACCAGGCATCTCAATGTTTTGTCGGCAATCAACGGTGCCCCAGTGCCCCTGTGTGCTCAAAGTTATAACTAAGATTCTCTCTGAAAGGCTTCAGCGTTGGATTCTAAAGGTAGTACATCGAAACCAGTATGGATTCATTAAAACTAGGACAATTCAAGATTGTCTTGGTTGGGCCTTCGAGTATTTACATCAATGTAAACAATCAGGCAAGGAAATTGTAATTCTAAAACTAGATTTCGAGAAGGCCTTCGACACGATGGAACATTCTTTCATTTTGAAAATGCTTGAGTGCAAAGGTTTTGATGACACGATGGATTTACTAGAATTTAAAAATGAGCCATCTCAATGTTTTGCCGGCAATCAACGGTGCCTCGGTGTCTGAAATTCATTCCCATTTCTTGCATGGGACCTAAGCATGGTTTATTGACCCCCCTGTTTTTGTGCCACTTTTTATGACATGCATAAATATTATGTTACTTACAAATCTGGTAAAAAATTGGCACAAAATAGGAAGAAGACCAATGGAAGTACTAGCAACCCAGGATTTAACTACTCGCGTGCACGCAGTGGAGTAGTAATGTCTTTCTTCCGCCCTCACGTCAACTCAATTTGCATGTGCTGTATTAATTGACCATCAATGATGTGAAGGACTTTACACGCATCAAATTATCACATGGGGTGGATCTTCGTACAAAAATGTGTCCCCCCGTGTACCCGCGTGTGCATGCGAGGGAATGAGTGCGTGGATGGCGTGCGTGCATGGCGTGCGTGCAGATCTTCGCTTCGTGCATGTACCGCTGGTCACTACAAAAAAAGGCACATGCGTGACATTTTGGACCGAACGAATTTTTTTCTGTCATACTTGTGACACTTCTATGACGATAATTGTGACGAACCCGGTATCATCATAGATGTGGTGGGCTCCTACTTCTATGAGAAAAAATCATGACAGAAAATGGGCTTTTCGTCCTTGGCGGGCCGGAGACGCAGCTACATGACATTCTTTGGGCCGTCCATGACGGAAAAAACCGTGTTAGAAGCAAGGGCGAGGAAAATTTCGGGGAGTTCCCGGTTATGGTGGGTGGTTGGGGGCCGAGCGATGCGCGTTTCTCTCGTAGACGTACGCGCGTGTGTGCGAGGCGTTGGGCTCTAACTGAACGTGAGCGATTGCACTGCAGGCTAAGCGTTACTGAACCCGAGCGATCAATCGATGGCTGTTAACTGAATCCGATCGAGCGATTCCTTCGCTACTGCTGCTAACTGAAGCCGATCGATGCTGCCTCTGGATTAACAATGAGCGTTGCTGGGGGGTTTGGATGAACAGTTCCCGGTGGGGGTGGATGAACAGGACCCTGTGGTGTTGCCTCTAGATGAACAAGACCCCGATCGATCGAGCCGGTTGGGGCTGGATGAACAGGACCCCGTGGAGGCTGGATGAACAGGACCACCCCGTGGAGGGCTGGATGAATAGTAGATGGCGGAGGGCTGGATGAACAGTAGCCCGTGGAAGGGTGGTTGAATAGGAGCCCGTGGAGAGGGCTGGTTGAACAGTAGCCGGTGGAGTAGGGTGCGGTGGAGGTTGGATGAACAGGAGCCCGTGGATGAACAGTCGCAGGTGGAGGCTGGAGGAGGTCGATGGTGGATGAACAGTAGCCCGTGGAGGCTGGAGGGGGTCGACGGTGGAGATGAACAGTATCCCGTGGAGTCCTGTTTTGCGGTACAACACAAGTCTGTTTCCTCCGTTTTGTGGTACGCCACACCCCTCCCGATCAACAGGAACCCCGTTTTGACCGTAGGAGGTCCGTTTCCTCTGTTTTGGGGTACGCCAGACCCCTCCCGATGAACAGGATCCCGTTTCGAACGTGGCTGATCGAACACAAGGCCGTTTCCTCCGTTCCGCGGTATGCCAGGCCTCGTTTCCATCGGCTATTCCGTCCAAGCCGGTTGGCTCCCACGTGTTCTGTTGCCTCCCGATGAACACGACACATTCCGTTGCCTCCCCATGAACACGACGACGACGCAGTTTCTCCGTTCCGACCCAACCATGTACACGAGCCCTGGCCGTACGTATGCGCGAGTAGGCGTTCGAGACCCCACCCATATGTATGTACGTGGCCGTATTTTCTATCTTGCACACTGGCGGATGTACGTATGTGTAGATGCTACATGCACGCCTCTACTATGACACGTGCGCGCTCTACATCGACCAGTATGTACGTACACGTTCGCGACTAGAATGACAACGCTACGTACGCTTCGACCAGGTGGGTCCCGACTGTCAGTCACTTCCTTGCGTGCGAACATATAGCTGGTGGGTGCCAGCAGTCAGGGAGGCGAATCGTTTTTTTGCCCGGACGCACTTCCTTGCGTGCGAAGATGTAGCTGGTGGGTTCCAGCAGTCAGGGGGGAAACGTTTTTTTCACGAAATACGGTGGCCCATCCGGTGGGTCCCCGCTGTCAGGTGCAGGAATAATTATCTTGCGCGTAATAAGGAAGCACTTCCTTGCAGTTCCTGTGGACCCAGCTGTTAGCCTCTCCACATACAGTACTCTTCCGATGGAAGGCGGTCATTGACCACATTGACCACGCCGTGGCGAGAGCACCAAGGCGGTGGACGACAGCGAGGCCTAGGAAGGGGACGACGCGGAGCCGGGGAAGACGCGGCAGTGGATGCCCACGCGGAGAGGAGTACGAGGGTTCACTGGTTTGGCTACGGTGTGAAGCTGCCATCGCCGTAGAATAATAGGGGGTGTGGGTGAGTAGAGGGATGGCCTAGCCAGCGGTGGGAGTAGTAGGGGGCGGTGAGGCCTCCGCGGCATCGCAGCCGGCCACGGGATGCAAGAGCATGAGGCACGCCCGGCGCTGGTTTGGGCGGCTGGAGCAATAATACCAGAGGTTGAAGAAGCACTATGGCCGTTGGATGGACATCGTACGGTCACTGGAGCTAGAATCTTGCATATTGACTAAGTTGACAAAGCCCTCCGTCCCCGTCAACTTAGTAGGCCCATAAGTCAGCCTGCCACTATATTGGGTCCCAGCTAGCAGGGGGAGTATTCATTTTTTAGCGTACTAAGGAGGCACTTCCTTGCGTGCGAAGTTATAGCTAGTGGGTCCGAGCTGTCAGCGGCGGTAATGTTTTTTTCACAAAATACAGAGGCCCTTTCGGTGGGTCCCAGATGTCAGGTGGAGGAATCATTATTTTGCGTGTAATAAGGAGGCATTTCCTTTTGTGCGGCCGTGGACCTTGCTGTCAGCCTCTCCACGTACAGTCCACTTCAGATGCATGTCAGTCGGTGACCATGTTGACCAGGCCGCGCCGAGAGCACCGGGGCGGTGGACGACGGCGAGGCCTAGGAAGGGAATGACACGGAGCCAGGGAAGACTCGGTAGTTGTTTCCCACGCGGAGGGGAGTACGACTGCGCGAGGGTTTACTGGTTCGTTTGCCGTCGCCGGAGAATAACAGCAGTTGTGGGTGAGTAGAGGGATGGCTAGGCCAACGATGTGAGTACGGTGGGGCGATGAGTCCTGCGCGGCAGCACAGCCGGCCGCGGGGAGGAGGGAGCAGGCAGTCCCACCGGCGCTTGTTTGAGCGGCTGGAGCAAGAAGAGCAGAGATTGAAGAAGCACGACGGCCGTTGGATGGACATCCAACAGGCACTGCTTGTGCGTCAACCTTTTTTTTAGGAAAGCCTCAAATCTGTGGAAAATAGCATACATCCCATCTGCCATTATTTCTAATAATTTACAGCCCATTTGCTAATTCTTAAGGTTTTTTTGGAGCCCATATCCTTTTTGTTAGCATTACAGCCCATATTGTGGCCACGGTTAAACAATTATACGAAATTTTGCATATTTCACTGCGGTCCGAACTGTTTTTAATCCCGAAATTTCAAGTCACATTCAAACCGATTTAAAAAAATCAATATAAAATCCAACAAATTGTCCACGCATAAAAATCAATGCAATTTAAAATCTCGAAATGAAAAAAAGAAATTTGAAACTAGTTGCCGGTTTGATGTGTTTTAAAAATGTACATCCCATTTCTCATTACTGGTAGGCCATTTTCTCATCAAGCCAACTGAAGCTCTCCTCGTCTTGAAAGATTTGCAGCCCAACAGGCCTGATAAAGCGACTTACTTGGCAAATCACAAAAAACTGGGCTGTGGCCGTGGACCCAGCTGTCAGCCTCTCCATGTACAGTACTCTTCCGATGGAAGTCGGTCGTTGACCACATTGACCACGCCACGCCGAGAGCACCAAGGCGGTGGACGATGGCGAGGCCTAGGAAGGGGACGACGCGGAGCCGGGGAAGACGCTACAGTGGATGCCCACGCGGAGAGGAGTATGAGGGTTCACTGGTTCGGCTGCGGTGTGAGGCTGCCGTCGCTGCAGAATAACATGGGGTGTGGGTGAGTAGAGGGATGGCCTGGCCAGCGGTGGGAGTAGTAGGGGCGGTGAGGCCTTCGCGGCATCGCAGTCGGCCACCGGAGCCAGGAGCACGAGGCACGACCGGTGCTGGTTTGGGCAGCTGGAGCAAGAAGACCAGAGGTTGAAGAAGCACTATGGCCGTTGGATGGACATCATATGGTCACTGGAGCTAGATAGTTATGTCCGTTTTTTCTTTGCTTTCCTTTTTTAGCTGTAAGAAGACTCGGTGATTTCTCTTAATAGAAATCGGAGAGAGAGCTATCTTTTATTAAAAAAAGACAAAGCCCTCCGTCCCCGTTAACTTAGTTGGCCCACAAGTCAGCCTCCCACTATTGTTGGTCCCAGCTAGCAGGGGGGTATTCATTTTTTTGTGCGTAATAAGGAGGCACTTCCTTGCGTGCGAAGTTATAGCTGGTGGGTCCGACCTGTCAGCGGTGGGAACATTTTTTTTCGCGAAATACCGAGGCCCTTCCGGTGGGTCCCAGCTGTCAGGTGGAGGAATCATTATTCTGCGTGTAATAAGGAGGCATTTCCTTGCATGCGGCCGTGGACCCAGCTGTCAGCCTCTCCACGCACAGTCTACTTCCGATGGTGTCGTTCATTGACCGTGTTGACCACTCCGCGCCGAGCGCATCCAAGGTGGTGGATGACGGCGAGGCCTAGGAAGGGGACGACGCGGAGCCGGGGAAGACGCGGCAGTGGATGCCCACTCGGAGAGGAGTACGGGGTTCACTCGTTCGGCTGCGTTGTGAGGCTGCCGTCGCCGCAGGGCCTGGCTAGCGGTGGGAGTAGTAGGAGCGGTGAGGCCTCAACGATAGCATACCCGGCCACTGGAGGCACGAGCAGGCGGTCTGGCTGGCGCTGGTTTGGGCGGCTGGTGCAAGAAGAGCATCGATTGAAGAAGCAGCAGGACCGTTCGATTCAAATCCAACGGTTACTGCTGCTAGAATCGTTTGTTGACTAAGTTGAGAAGCCATGCGTACGCGTCAACTTTGTAGGCCCACAGGTCAGTCTCCCAACCGGTGCGCCCCAGATGGCAGTGGGAGGAATCATTTTTTCGCGTAATAAGGAGGCAGTTGATTGCGTGCGGCCAGGCCAGCGGAGGGAGTAGGGTGGGCCGGGGAAGCCTGCGTGGCATCACAACGGGCCACAAGAGGAGGGAGCAGGCATTCCCACCAGCGCTAGTTTAGGCGGCCGGAGCAGGAAGATCAGAGATTGAAGAAGCACGTCGGCCGTTGGATGGACATCCAACAGTCACTGCTGCTCGAATCGTGTGTTGACTAACAAAGCCTTGCGTAAACAAGTCAGCCTCGAAATATGTGGCATGTACAGCCCATTTGCTATTATTTTTATAATTGTTACTCATTTTCTAATTCATATGGAATTTATTGCAGCCCGCTTTCCATTTTTAGAATTGCTGCCCATTTTCTGGTCAGTACCAGGGTTAAAAAAATTAACTAAATATGTGGGAAAATTTGAAAATTCACAAACTTTTGCTAGGGAACAAAATATTCTTAATCCAAAAATTAGTAGCCATACTAAAACAAATTAAAAAATAAATTAGTACTATGTACATGTCTTGTCTTAGATTTGTCTAAATACGGATGTATCAAGTCACGTTTTGGTATTAGATCCATATCTAGACTAATCTAAGACAAGAATTTTGGGATGGAGGGAGTATAAGATATCAGTCAAGAATAAAAACAAAAAAAGATACTAATATCCCATTTGGTATATTTTTTTGAAATTTTCAACCACTTTTGATATTACTTTTAACAGACACTGACCATACTCTTTGGCCAGGCCGGAATGCATCCCTCCTCGTCTTGAAAGATTTGCAGCCCAGTAAGTCGGAGAAAACAAATAGGCCTAGCTTGGGTATTCTTCAAAAAGAAATACTGGGCTACCTATTTTCCCAAAGAAAAAATTGCTGGGCAGGTCATGTTGTAAGACGGGCCACAGAGACCGCACAACCCAGTTTAAAGCCTGTTCCTCCGAATTACTACTAAAAAAAAGTTGTGCAATTCTATCATTAATTGACTATATGTTGAAAATGATGTGGGTCCCAGATATCAGCAGGGTGGATTAGAGTAAAAAAACGAGGGGTTCATCTGAGTAGTAAAAGAGGCGCTTGCCTGTGTTCGGGAGTGGACCTGGTGGGTCCGTACTGTCATACTCACAACTATAGTCCTCTCCCGATTCACTATGTTGACAGGGACCGTTTCAAAAAAAACTATGTTGACAGGGCCGGACGGCGGCGCCGCGGCGAGCGCACCAAGGCGGAGGATAAAGTGTTGTCGCTAATTTGCTGGGCTGGGTTGGACATTCTTATTGAAAAATAAAAATGGACCGGAACTATTTACGACGTTGACAACGATTTGCATGGGTGTGCTGGTTGCAGGAAGAAAATGTTGGGAGAAAGAAGATTGGTCGCTATATTTGCCGAAGAATAATATCGGCTGAATGTAGCGACACTATCATAGGTAGTAATATCCTCCTGTTAAATCGTGAATTTAAAGAACTGGTACATGAGCATTTAGCTTTATTTATTTATTTACTTATTTATGTTTAGGGGCCATGAGCATGTACCTAGGTCAGATTATGGGCTTCTCTATTGGGCCTTCATGAGTGGGCTGCATGTTATCAACAAGTGGAAAATGTGTTTCTTATGAAAAATAGTATGCGCTACGTATGGTACGGGGCACTAAAGGATCGAACCGTGCAACGACTTCCAAAACATTGTGTTTATCGTTCTAACAACACATTTATTCAACCAACAGATGAAATATACTACTCATTGTACATTGAAAATAGCAGCAGCAACAACCAGGGCTGGGGGTGCAACAGAAGCAGTAAGCAGGCCAGAAGAGTGAAGACGCAGCTCTCTCTTCCAAACCAAACATCAGCCATCATTACAAAAGGGCTACCAAAAAAGAACAAGTGTATGCATCAAACTAAATAAAGATCCTACTACACCAAGTGTACGCATCTAACTAACTGGCTCAGTTAGACGTTACTATTTATTAAGCTGTTGAGATTGGCTGACGGCTTGAACCAGATGGATGCCTGATGGGGGAAACTCCAGCCAGCAGGTCCAAGTGTGATACTTGTGACCCTCTCTCCTACTTCGGGATGCAGAGCATGGCGACACATATCAGCGTATGGTGCATGCAGAGACGCATGGTACGCTATGTACACATAGTTTTGCCCGATGAACGAAACCGCGCTGCCATCATGATCCTTGTCGTCGGTTATCTATTGGTTAATCAGATAATTCAGTCCGACAAAAAGAGAGCGTGTACCAAGGCTACTTACCAACCTCCAGTCAAAAATTCCTGAAGGCCCAGAGAAGCTGGGATCCTGCTCAAAGACCTTGCAGTGACTGTGATTGTATTCCGTGAAACAACACGTTCGGTACGTGCGAACGATCATCAATCATTCGTCGTCGTCTAATCGAGCGAGGAACAACCTGCAACTGCCATGCCGTTTTTCTTTGAAAGGTTCTGGGATTAGGAAGGGTAGGGACACCAAGCGGCCTACGACATCATATCAATTTGAAGTCAAATAACCCTAAAAAAAGTTGGAGTCAAATAAAAAGGGCTCTTGATGTAGTCAATCTTAAGAACAACATGTTATGAGCATGAATATTTTTTTTAGTAAATGTTGACAGTAATATAAGCAAGCCATCATGATATCATAGGAAAGTAACATACTGGTGTAACAGCCGTTTTTAGCGATGACTGGAGTAGGCCAGAAATACGTCCAGCCATAGTAGGAGTCAACAGCGTAAATGAAGCCCTTGTGTTCAATGGCATCAGAGAACCATGGAGGATGTATGATCCTGCGATGGACGTGCAGATTTATCCACTTACTGAAGTGACCTGTCAGATAGGCGAGACCGCGGTTGAAGAACCCAATTAGCCTGAAGCCTTTATAATTCGTAGATCTTGTGGGCACTTGGCATATTACAACCTTGAGCAAATCAAACTTGGTATCATGTTGGCTACTGTAAGATTCCGAGTATTCTGGGCCGCGGTGCCAAAGCAGTGCAGTGTTAATCGAAGGAAGGGAATCACCGGGTGTAGACCTCCACGAGCATCCAACTGCCGCGACCGTCGACGAGCACCATCCAAGACGTGTTCATGCCGACCCAGTACATACCGTTCATTTAGTTGCGGGTGACGAGGATCGGATCGCAGTCAAGGGGGTTGATGCTTGCCACCCTACGATCGTTAGGCCGCGTGACATGCCGTTTCTGAAGATCAGGCGGCATCAGCAAGCAAGGAGCTGGTTTGAAAAGCTCCAGCCTGAGGGCTTTGAGTAAACGGTATAGCGCCGACGAGCACGCGGCGAGCGGGATAGTACTGAGATTGTCCACACACGAAACAATGAGCTTGATTACCTCTGTGGGGAGCGAATTCTAGCCACTCTTTCGGCGAATGCTGCTCGGTTCTGCCATTGTTAGTGCTTGGGTTTCGGACGAGGGGGGGAGGCGCCTTAGCGGGGATGGAAGAGCGGACAAAGATGGAGAAGCGAATATGTGTTGTGGGAAGTGGACAGGTGATGATGACTACAGCACGCCGCTTGACTTACGAGACACATACCAGGAGCGTAGGGTCATATCAAAGTTAGACCACTTGCTTGAGTGATCACAGACTGGTACTCCCTACAGTACCTACTACTGTGCCCTAACTTGCTTGAGTAGAGTAGTAGTGGAGTAGGACTCTGCTCTACTACTAGCACCGGAGGAGTAGTATATTCAAATATAAAATAGTTACAAACTTCAATGCCCGAGCATGGAACGACTACGAACCGCCATTGGTGCTAACTCCAATCCCCAGCAAACGTTCGCTGGGAGACATGGCAGTTGCAAAAACCCGCGACGCAGTTACAGTACATGTGTAAGGTTGGCGGTTTTGTAAAATACCATGGCTTAAAAACAGGCCACCGTCGGATGGAAATCTGACGGTTACGTGGGATTCGCCAGGATTGAGCTCATGCCGAACAATCGCCAGATATCATTACTAAAAAAAGGTTAAAACACCCGGGGCTATAACTTGCACCGGCTGACCACTAACAATGATACTAACATAGTTGTAAAATGGTCAAAGACCGTGTCTACGTGGTGTTTGGAATTATATGCAAAAAAATTAGCAAGATGCCCGTGCATTGCACAGAACATCAAGCTGCATTTTTTTACAAAAAACCTGTTGTGATTGACCCATGCAGGAGTAATCCCATGTGTAAAAACTAATGATATCTTGAGAATTTTATCAGAAAATGGTATGTCGACCATTTCATCAAAAAAATGGTATGTCGAGAAAGATGATAGAGGTGAGGAGGAGTGGGGCGTGGTGGTGACTGGTGGTCGGACTGGGCGGAGGCATGGGGATGGACGACGCTAGCAGCGGCTCATTGTTATAAAGGTTTATCTCTTGCATTCTCCGCAACCAACACCTAGTGTACTGGTCTGGGCCGGATGCTCGCAGCGCGATGACCTGAGTTCGAATTTTGTCCTAAACTTTAGCTTTTTATATTTTTTTAATATGTACTTCTTCCGCTACTGTACTGGCAGTGGAACCCACAGAGTACTCAGAATACAAGATTAAGAATGGATTTGTTTCGTTTTAACTTTCTGTACGAATCTGTAGCCAGCCTGCAAGTCATGTACACTGTACTAACAGTGGAACCCACAGAGTACTTAGAATACAAGATTAAGGATGCAATTAAGTTTTTATAGAGGGAGAATCATACACGCAATTAACTTAAATGGATTGGACGTGACTCTATTATTCTCCAATGGCAACCGGCAAAGTTCCTCCCGCGAGCCGGAGTAGGTTTCTCGGTTTGCATGCGGGTTTAACGGAGGGGTTTGATGGAGGCGAGGAGGCGTGTTCAGCCGGGCGTGCAGTGGACGACGCAGTACTATTTGATTTGACAACTACAACTAGTATATTATAAAAAACAAAGAAGAGTAGTAGATATAGAGATAAGAATAGAGACTAGAGAGGAGCACCATCTACTGCTTCGTGGGCTACTCCTGCGCTCCATTCGGCGTCCACAACGTCCCCTACAGCCACTCCCTCCTGCGCTCCATTCGGCGGGCGCTGTTGAAATTTGGGGAGCGCACTCTCGCGACTGCTAGCAGCGACAAGTTCACCGACGATGACTTCTTCCCCAACCTCGGCAACCTCTTCCTCAACAACATGGGCGACAACCTGAACGCCAATGGTGCTGCTCCCGTTGCACCGTATGTGTTTCGGTCCTTCCTGTTCGAAATCGTGGTAGAATTCATGTTTCTAGTCTGTGCCCTAGATTCGATCTGTTCATCTACTATGCTAGTCTGCATGATTAGTTTAATCTCTGTTATAGCTGTCATGATTAATTTTGTGCTTATTCGGACTAAATCTCGTAGTAACTTGCTCATATATTCAACTGGCAGAACGTCCCCTACAGCCACTCCCATTTCATGGACGGCCTTGTCGATGCCTCCAAGGAGCCCTTCGTCTACTGCTATGAGTGCCCGGTGCTGTTTTGGGGCTCGCCGGCGGACATCGTGCATCACCTCACGCAGGCGTGTGGCGATCACTACTGGCCCTTGGCGAAGAACATCATGTACGAGATGTGCTACCCGTTCACCGTGTCGGAGTCGCTGGAGGATCACCGCCGCCTGCTAGTCTCGGAGGAAGACGGCAGCGTCTTCCTCTTGATTGTGGGCACTGGCGAGGCCTGCGCAAGCCGCCGCCCTGTCTCTGTAGTGTGCGTCAGGGGCGACGCCGCTGACGCTGACACTGACACGAGGCCGATGTACGTGTCAGATCAAGGGTTCCGGCAAAACCCTTAAGGTTCGAACTCTGGGGTGCGCGCGAAGTTCCTTCCCTTCTACCGATCCGCGTCCTAACTAGCTAAGATCTCAAGAACGAGCTCGACGAACTCACAGTCACAAAGACACGAGATTTATACTGGTTTGGGCCACCGTTGTGGTGTAATACCCTACTCCAGTGTGTTGGTGGTGGATTGCCTCTTTGGCTGATGATGAACAGTACAAGGGGAAGAACAGCCTCCTGAGGTTGAGGAGTTCTTGTGCTCGGTGTGTGGCTAAGGGTTGGGTGAGATGCCCCTGGGTCAGATCCCCTGGATCAGATCCCCCTCTACTGTGGTGGCTAGTTCTACTTATATAGGCCCTGGTCCTCTTCCCAAATATTGAGCGGGAAGGGAGCCAACAATGGCCAGTTTGAAAGGGGACAGCTAGTACAGCTTATCCTGTCAAAAGCGGTCTTCGCCTGCTAAAGGCTCTGGTGGTGACGCCGCCTTGGTCTTGGTCTTGTTGCACGGATATGGAAACCTTTGCTTGACGCCTCGGTACTCTGCGCCTGCGCTTGCCCCTTTAGCACCAAAGAGGAAACGAGGACGCTGCCCGTGCTGACGCCCGCCTGGTCTCAATTGTCATGGCTCACGTCACGAGGACCTCGCGAGATTTGCCTTGCCTTGATCTCTCCGCCCCTCGTGAGCCTGCCGGGCGAGGCCGCTCCTAAGGAGGTCTTGCTTCACCCTCCTCGCGAGGCTTGGCCCCTCGTGAGGGTCTTGAATGCCTTGTCGATGAAGATGGGCCGTACTAGCCTGCTAGCTCAGCCACACCGTGGGCCGCAGGCAGGCAAGTCTGGGGACCCCCATTCCCAGAACACCGATAGTAGCCCCCGGGCCCAAGGCGCGCTCGGGCTTGGCTTCGAGGCGAAGCCAAAGGTCAAGTACGGAGCGCCGCAGGCCCCAAAAGCCTGCGGCCTCGGTCGACGCGTGGCGGTTGATTTGACGTGGGCGTCTCCGCTTCCCCATGCCGCCTCGGCAACTGCCTGACTTGACAAAAAGGCTGGCGAGAAAAATGCCTGCCTTCATTGCTTCCCTTCGCCTTGCTCAGATCCCCTTCCTTGCGCCCTGCTTCCGAAATCCTCAGATCTGCTTCCATCCCCTTCCGCACCAGCGACCGATGGCGCCGCGCAAGGTCAAGCCTTTTGCGTCGCCGACTTGGTACGCGCCTGCTCTCGATGCGCCCAACGTTTCGGAGAAGAGCCTCGCCTCCACGTGCGTGCTGACGGCGGGGGAGAGCAACGAGAGGGGGAAGACGGAGCTCCGTCTTGCCTCCGACGTGCCTGAGCCTGAGGGGAGCACCTTCTACCCCTTCTTCATGAGCAGCCTCGCCGCTGGGTTTGTTCCCCCCTTCTCTGACTTCTTCTATGAGGTCCTCGACCACTATGGGCTGCAGGCGCTGCACCTCCATCCCAACTCCATCCTTCTCTTGTCCATCTTCGCCTACTATTGCGAGGCGTATCTGGGAGTGACGCCGTCCGTGGCCCTTCTGCGCCACTTCTTCTTCCTTCGCGTCAGCGAGGGCCATGTCTCTGGGTGCGCCAATTTCATCGCATCTAGCAAGGCCAACTCGATCTCGAACACCGGGAAGAGAGCCGACAATATCCGGGCCAAATGGGTCATGATGGGCGCCAAGTGCGTCCACCCACACTTGGCATTGCCGATGGGGGTGCCCCAGTCTAACAAGGGGTGGCCTCGTGCAAAGCTCACTGACGAGCGGGCGTCGTCGGTGTTGTAGCAGATGATGACCGACTTGAAGCCGGGCAACAAGAAGGTGGCCAAAGTGATGGGGGCCATGCTCCTGAGGGAATTCCTGATGCTGTGCGTTGCTCCACTTCAGGCGCGCGCGCCCTTTGTGGAAGCTTGTAGATGAAGAGGAAAAGGTTCGCCTGAGGCCGGAGGCCCTGCCTGATAATCAGCTTACTGCTGTCCTGCGCCTCCTGGTCAGGGACAACCAGGAGTATCCGATGAGAGCCTTCGTTCCTTTGTTCCACCGCAAGGACTCGGAGCCAATCGTGGCCTCCAAGCCGACCTTTGACGTGCGCGGGCTGCTGCCGCCCACGCCCTCTGGAGGCCCTATGGCGCCGAAGCCGGTGGAGCTGTCTTCTGACGAGTCCCGTGGGAAGGAGGAGGAGGAGGAGGACTTAGAGGAGACTCCTGAGGAGATGGGAGAAACCTACCCCTTGATCAAGGCCGACATCCTCCGCGCCCTACCAGACGACACCGAGATCGACACCCGCCAGGAGGAGAAGGAACTACCCCTCATCCCGATGAGGGGCAGATCACCACTGGTCTCTCGAGATGCTGCTTCTGCCTTGACACCGTCTGGAGTCGCCTCTAGCCCTTCTGCTGTGCTGTCTTCTACTTTCGGGGCCCGTGTGCCCACTCCTCAGGCCCCGACGCTTTCGGGTTTCAGGCTCCCCAAGCGGAAGGTGGACTATGTCGCAGTGGACCAGTAAGTGCTTCGAGCTTCATCCTGTTCATGCCTGTGCTTGCCATTTTCTGACGTTCATCTTTGGTTGATCAGGCTGACGCCTTCGGTGAAGAAGAGGAAGGAGGATGCAGCGATCGCGCCTGCTTCTGCGGAGAAAGGAGGCGACAGCACCCGCACCTCCCCAGCCCAGACGCCCTCGCGAGGTCAAGAGGAGAATCGTCGGGAGGAGTCAGCCCCCGTGGCCCCGCTGGCTCCGGAAGTGCCGGTGCCCGGCTCGGCTGATGAGGTCCCAAAGGCTCAGGAGCCCTCGATCTTCTAGGCTCTGACGATAACGCGGCCCCCTCCTCCTGCTGCGCCTCTGGTTCCAGGTTCTTCCGCTTCCTCTGTCGTCTTGGAGCGCGCCCTTACAGAGATGGCCCAGCTGTGAGAAGATCTCCTGAGCGCGAGCCCGCGCCTGGTGGCCAGGCGCCTGGAGCTGGCCTCTGGCTGGCTTCACTCCGACTTGGCGGTTCGAGCGTCGCTGAGCCAGGCCGCGGCAATCTCCGAGAAGGAGAAGCAGGCTGCCGCCAGAGCTGCAGCCGATCGCGAGGCGGTGCTGAAGGACGCCGAGGCAGCCCGCGACCGCTGCCAAGAGCTGGAGGGCGAGCTGAAGAGCATGCGCGATGAGCACGCAAAAGAAGAACGTGGCCGCGAAGCGAAGGAGGAGGAGGAGATGAAGGCCCGGGAGGACGCCATCAAGGGCAGCGACGCCGAGCTGGGAGAACTGGCGAAGGCGCAGGCCGTGGAGCGCGGCCGGTGGAGGAGTTGGAGCGGAAGGTGAAGGCGAGGGTGGCCGATCTCGACGCCAAGGCGAAGGTCCTGGCCGAAGACCGCGTGGCCTTCTCGCTTCTTCAGAGGAGGTCCAGTGTGGCGCTAAAATCACTGTACGAGAATTGCTTGGAGAAGCCGCTGACCACCGAGGAGGATGGCCCTGCTCAGCTGCTTCCCCACTTGGTGAAGGCGCTTGAGGAAGTCGTGGAGGGCATCGGTCCCATGGCTGAGGCAGAGGCTTGTGTCCTTTCTTCAGCTGCGCTGACGCGTGTCTTCAGCCATCTATACCTTCGCAACGCCCACACTCGTCTTGATGAGCTGCTGGAGCATGTGGCTGATGAACACTGCGCGGCTACCGCCGCAGCCGTGAAAGGTCAGGTGGAGGCCCTGCTGAATATGTTCCGCGGCTTCGTCCTCGCACCCTCAACTGGCGATGCCACCGATCTTGCGGCTGGCCGTGCAGGTGAAGGCTATGCTACCAAGGGAGGAGAACCTTCTGTGGGCGATGGCGGTGTCCAGGAGTGACCTGCGGCTGCTTTCCTGTTTTGTTCCTGCAGCATGCATCAGGCCTTGTGGAGGCGTAAAACTTTTGTTTGATATTGTGAGAACAGTATGTCTTGTAATATTTGCTTTGGGATTTTGCGATTTTCTTCCTATTTGCTTTGTGTTCTGCATCAGCAGAGCCCGGCCCCGCGCATACCTCAACCGTCGTTGGGCCGACTGGAGACCAGGACGGACCAAGGAGTGAGGGGCTATGTGGCAAGTTAGGCTCCTGAGTAGCCATGCTCAGGAGTCTCCCTTGACGTGCGAACAGCTTATAGGAAGGGTACGCGAGGATAGGTTAATGGTCTACGTCGGGAGGGCCCGGCCCCATGCATACCTCAACCGCCGTTGGGCCGACTGGAGACCAGGACGGACCAAGGAGTGAGGGGCTATGTGACCAGTTAGGCTCCTGAGTCGTGATGCTCAGGAGTCCCCCTTGACGTGCAAACAATCTCCATACCTTTGCCCTCGCAGAGGCTCGGCTCGGGAGGGGCGCGTGACGACTAGGTCTGGGGGACCTGGTTGGGTGGCGTACGCTTGGGCGTGACCCGAGCATAGCCCCCCGTGCCCAGCCCCCTCGCGCGGCTCTCCCGAGGGGAGGCGTTGCGGTGAGGCCGGACACTGAGCTCTGGGGCTCCCTGAGGTTGGTACGACCGTGAGGACGCCCTCAGTTGTTTATCACCAGCGCGGAGCATAGTGCTTCCGCTTGTGCGCGGGCATAGCCGCTCCTCTGCAGTGTCGATGGCCAGCGCGAAGCATGGTGCTTCCACTTATGCGTGGGAGGGGGGCTCCCTCTACGGAGAGCCCCCGGGGCGTGCACAGCCCCGCCCTGACACGTGGCTTGCACGGCAGGGCTAGACGAGGTGTATCTGGGCACTCGTGAGCCAGCGCGGGACTCACGAGGCCCTACCTCAAGGCGGGTTGCTCCTGGTCTTGGTTCTTGTTTGCTGTGTTAGTCCTGCGAGGTGGTTAGACAACCTGCGCCGAACGAATCTCCTAAGGTTATCGCGTGAGAAAGCCAAGCACCAACGGCCCCAGGAGGTGACGTGAAGGGGGCCGGCCCGTCAGACAGAGCTCAGCCGCTGGATTTATCGACGTTGCAGGGACGGGCCCGAGCACAGACGCCGTGCTTAACTTACCCACGTGACGGGTCCTGAAGAAAGATGGTCGGCGCGCGGCTCCCATGGCGGGCGGCGATCAAGCAGGTAATGGCCATAGATAGGTTAAGCATGAAAGCATACTGGCTTAGGTAAATGCAGGGAGATACATGCCACTGGGTCAGGCCCGAGCGGCTTGGGGATGATGCAGCCCGAGGGGCGCTCCCAACAAGGTAAGCTGAAGACATAAAAAGGGATACATGCCACAGGGACGGACCCACGTGGCCTGGGAATGATGCAGCCCGAGGGGCGCTCCCAGCTAAATAAACATGGAAAATGTCACCTGGTTCTGTTGATGAAGGCGAGTTGGGGCAGCTAAAGGTACGCGGCGAAGCGGTCGCTCCTCAGGAGCCACCAGGGTCCCGAGCCTCGGGAGGCTCTGGGGGTCCAGGCGGTTCCTTGAGGATCGTTTCCATCTCTGTCAGGACGGCGCGGTGCCTAGCCTTCTGAGCCGCCAGGGTGCGCCGCAAGTTGCGCTGGTAGACGAACGACACGCTCGGCATGCCGAAAGGCATGCAAACGTAGCTATGCGGTGGACCCTCGCAGCGGTCCACCCGCAAAGGCCAGAAGAGCTCCTGAGATGCGGCCCTGTTGAGCCCTGGAACGTCGATGCAGACGCGCAGCCCGGCATCCTCACCTGGATGTTGAGCTACGCCTGGTGAGCAGCGGTCGCCGCGCATGGCCCTTGCGTCTTGTAGTTCCTGAGTGGTCTTTGTGATGAACTCTTGAGCGGTGGGCGCTCCTTGCCCTGTGTTCTCCTGAGGGAAACGTGCCGCGAAGCACGCCTCCAAGTAGTGCCCAAGCGCCTCCCTCGTGATGTTGGCAAAGTCTGATGCCCTCCAGAAGAGAGCCCCCGAGCCCTGCCCAAGGAGGGCGCCGGGCGCGCCTTCCTATGTGATGAAGGGAGGCACCCCTGGAGCGGGCGCTGGTCCTGACGAGGTTCCGGTTGCGACGCCACCCTCCTGAGGTCCGCCATGGTGCAGCTGCTTCTTCTTCTTGGGGATGGCCTCAGGAGGGCACTCGCCCTTGCTGTCGGGGTCGTCGATTGCTGCGGCTTGGAAGGCACGCTCGAGGGAGCACACCGCATCTCTTTCCTCGCATGGGACCGTGATGATTCCCCCGCTTCCTGGCATCTTGAGGACATTGTAGCCGTGATGGGTCACCGCCATGAACTTAGCCAGGGCTGCATACCCGAGGATGGCATTGTACGGCAGGCGGATGTGCGCGACGTCGAAGTCGATGAGCTCAGTGCGGTAGTTCTTGCGTTCTACGAAGGTGACAAGGAGGCGGACCTGCCCTATCGGTGTGGTGGAGCCGTCAGTCACTCCTGAGAAAGGCTTGGTAGGCTGAAGCTGGTCATATGGCACTTGGAGGTCGTCGAATGTGTCGACAGACAGGACGTTGAGCCCTGCGGCGCTGTCGGTGAGGGTCTTGGTAACTTGCACGTTGCTGATGACTGGGGAACAAAGCATTGGGAGGCCGCCAGTGGTAGCTGCGCACTTGAGGTGATCTGCCGAATTGAACGTGATGGGGCATTGGGACCATCTGAGCGGGCGCGTGGCCTCGAGCTTGGGGAGGACTGCATTCAATTCACGAGCAAACTGTTTGAAGATACGCTGCGAGGTTGGGGCTTGGGCACCGCCCAAAATGCAAGCGATAGCGTGCGGCTCCTGGAAGCTCCCAGCCCCTTCGTCCTGATGGTGGTCGTCATTCCTTCTTGGTGGTGGCGGCAGCGAAGGAAGGCCAGCGTTGCCCTGAGGACGGTCCTCACGAGGTTGATCCTGCCAGCGGTCCTCACGAGGCCGGTCACGCCACTCCTGGCGCGGGCCACGGTCGTCCCAGCGTCCGCCACCACGTCCTCCTCCTCGGCCGTAGCCCCGGTCGCCGCGCTCGGGGCGTCGACCGAAGTGTCCTTCATGAATGGCTCTGAGCTCTTGACAGTCGCTGGTGTTGTGGGTGTTCAGGTTGTAGAAGGCGCAGAACGGTCGGCTGCTCTTAGATGACTTGGGCTGGTCTCTACCGCGCTTGGTGTCCGGTTACGGTGCGAGCACGACTGCTCCCTTGCGCTTCACATCCTTGGCCTTGGCTTTCTTCTCCTCCGTGTCCGCTGCTGGGAGCTCGAGGAGGGAGAGGCGCCCCTCCTCAGCTCTTGCGCATTTGGTCGCCAGATTGAACAGCTCCAGGGAAGTGCACAGCTCCTCGTGGATAGCGAGCTCCTCCTTCATCTTGACGTCGCGGACGCCATCAGAGAACGCGGACATGATGGCCTCATCCGTCACCTTGGGGATCTTGAGGCGAACGTTGTTGAAACGCTGGATGTACTTTTGGAGGGTCTCTCCTGGTTGTTGCTTGACGCGGCGCAGGTCACCTGCAGCCGGCGGGCGGTCGCGAGTGCCCTGGAGGTTGGTAATTAAGCGGTTGCGCATCTCGTCCGAGGAGGAGATCGAGCCCAGTGGCAGGTTCAGGAGCCAGGAGCGGGCACCATCCTTGAGAGCCATGAGAAACCAATTCGCCATGACCTTCTCGTCACCGTTGGCTGCTTCGATGCTCAGCTCGTAGAGCTGCAAGAACTCCGTGGGGTCGGGGTGCCGTCGTAGCGAGGAGGCAGATCCGGCTTGAACTTGCCCGGCCAGGCGACGCTACGCAGCTCGGGGGTGAAGGCGCGGCAGCCGGCCGTGGTCACGGGGCCCCGTCTTGGACGTGGAGCTTGGCCTTGATGGGGTCCGCGCGCTGCCACCGCTGGTGGCGCGTGGTCTTGCCGAGGCGGCGCGAGGAGCGCAGGAGCAGCTTCTCGCGGGCGTGGGACTTCTTGGCAGCTTCTCTCTTCCTCTGTGGGCGCCGGACGCAGTGGGGCGCGCCACGGGGCCGCACCCCTTGGTGCCAGGGTGCAGTCTTGAGGCAGAGGTGGCGGAGGTGCTCCGTGAGCTACGTCGCCCGTAGCTGGCGGAGGGCGTGGCAGTAAGAAGGACGGCGTAGGGGAGCCCCCTGTGGCGCGGACAAGCTCGGCGATGCGGTCGAGCAAGTCCTTGTAGAGGTCGTCGACCGGGCGGTAGCACAGGAGCTCGTGCGCCATGAGGAACGCAGCACGCGCGTCCATGGGGGCACGACGTGCATGGGATGAAGCATCGGCCGGGGTCAGCGATGGAGTGGCGGTGCGGC
Source organism: Triticum aestivum (assembly GCF_018294505.1). Taxonomy (NCBI): domain Eukaryota; kingdom Viridiplantae; phylum Streptophyta; class Magnoliopsida; order Poales; family Poaceae; genus Triticum; species Triticum aestivum. The sequence goes on along the minus strand of NC_057805.1, from coordinate 171,581,365 downwards.
CGCCCCGCCGCGCCGAGGGGTGCAGCGAGGATGCTTGTTGCTCATTCCCCACCGGGCCGGTGGCGGCGTTGGCGGCAGGCGACAGAGAACGACGAGGTGGCCCGCCGACGGGAGCGGTCTGAGCGACGTGGGTGGCAAGGGCAGCCCGGCGTTCAGCACGAGCACGACGAGCGTCTGCCATGGAGACGACGGAGCGATGGAGCGCAGATCGACGGAAGGGAGGCTACGTCGCACCCCTACTTGGCATGCCAAATGTCGGATCACGGGTTCCGGCAAAACCCTTAAGGTTCGAACTCTGTGGTGCGCGCGAAGTTCTTTCCCTTCTACCGATTCGCGTCCTAACTAGCTAAGATCTCAAGAACGAGCTCGACAAACTCATAATCACAAAGACACAAGATTTATACTGGTTCGGGCCACCATCGTGGTGTAATACCCTACTCCATTGTGGTGGTGGTGGATGCCTCTTGGGCTGATGATGAACAGTACAAGGGGAAGAACAGCCTCCAAAGGTTGAGGAGTTCTTGTGCTTGGTGTGTGGCTAAGGGTTGGGTGAGAGGCCCCTGGGTCAGATCCCTAGGATCAGATCCCCCTCTACTGTGGTGGCTAGTTCTACTTATATAGGCCCTGGTCCTCTTCCCAAATATTGAGCGGGAAGGGAGCCAACAACGGCCAATTTGAAAGGGGACAGCTAGTACATCTTATCCTGACAAAAGCGGTCTTCGCCTTCAAAAGGCTCTGGTGGTGACGCCGCCTTGGGCTCCATGGTGACCTCCGTCTTGCCGTCCTCCTGGTCTTTGTCTCGTTGCACCGATATGGAAACCTTTTCTTGACGCCTCGGTGCTCCGCGCCTGCGCTTCCCCCTTTAGCACCAAAGAGGAAACTAGGACACTGCGCGCGCTGACGCCCGCCTGGTCTCGATCGTTATGGCTCACGTCACGAGGACCTCACGAGATTTGCCTTGCCTTGATCTCTCAGCCCCTCGTGAGCCTGCCTGGCGAGGCCGCTCCTGAGGAGGTCTTGCTTCGCCCTCCTCGCGAGGCTTGGCCCCTCGCGAGGGTCTTGAATGCCTTGTCGATGAAGATGGGCTGTACTGGCCTGCTAGCTCAGCCACGCCGTGGGTCGCAGGTAGGCAAGTTTGGAGACCCCCGTTCCCAGAACGCCGACAGTACGGGTGCGTGCTCACTATTACTACCCCTCGGAGGTACGTGGGCGGCGACACTGGCTACGTCAAGCTCACTTGGACTCTGCCGAGCTGTGACCTTCCCGCCGATGTGGACATGGAAGACGCACGGTATTATTGGACCCCCAACAATGTGCACGGGGACTCCAAGGAGGTTCTCCTGGACATCTGCATTACCAACTTAAATGTTGATCATTAGTCTTCGCTCAATGTAATCCGCTGTCTAAGCATGTGGAGACTTACATGCATGATCTTTCTCTATTGGAGTATCGCGCATGAATAAAAGTGTATCCATTTATGGTTTAGTCTAGAATCTTCCATGTATGAATTTTTACTACAGTACTGGTGAAAGACTTATGATGAACCATTTCTTACATATCCCCTGCCCCCTTCCAAGTCATCCTGATTTAATCCCTCCATCTAGGTGTATAACGGCATGGTTAATACTTAAATAGTATAGCCAACTGTTGACTATAAGAAAGTGCCATGTCATCTGTAGCCAACATGTATAACAATGGATACTCAAAAACTAATTCTTGAAGATCATTTCTTGCAAAGCACAATAAGAGTTATTTCTTCACAAGTTTTGGATACAGGTTGAACAGTTGAACGCTTTTGTTTGCAAAAGATACTTTTTTTATCTATTTCACCCGGATGTTTGTGAGCTCTAGAGATGAAATAATATCCGAAGAAACCTATGGATACCCGTTACACATGAGATGACCCCCACATCCATTGTCAAAATAAACAACTTCCCAATCAATGCATTTCACTCTTCCGTGCAACGCACGGGCACCTTACTATAGATTAGTACGACCAAAAATTGAACTAACATTATATATAGTACGATAAATGATGATGCATGTCACCTAAAATTATATCATTGAAAACTATGTTCAAATACAAATCCAACGATATTGTTTTTGTTGACATGCACTAACATTTTGTTAGTTAAATCTTCAGTCAAATTCAATGGGGGATAAACCACGACCGATGTAGTACTAGTGTAGAGGGCGGCGTTGCACGGGAGTTTCACCCCGCTCGTGGCGCGGCAGTAAAGCCGTCATATCACAAAACAAAACCACTCCCAGTAATAAGTGGCCTGGTAAAATAAACGGGCAAGCAACCATCACATCCCTCCATTTTTTTGCATTTACGTTCTCCGGTTCATCTCGCACACTCGATCCCTAGCTACTACTCCTATTATCCCTAGCTACTACTCCTAGTTTCTTAGTTATATTTATGATCAAAATTTGACACAGATTACAATGGGGGCCAACAAACCAGGACGGAGGTAGTAGTTATGGGATTACTAATCTAGAAGCCTAAAAGAACTGGCCCCTGGTACTCCTACTAGTAGTAGTACTCAAGTTGGAATTCCAATTGCACGACACAACTTGGTAGGCAAAAAAATCGATACATGGTGTAGGAAGCGGTTTGGGAATTTTCATGCCTTTCCGACCAGTGAGATACTCGGTACAAAGTACGACAGAGAAATAACCACAAAGAAGGAAGCTAAAATTAAACAATCAAACGAGCATTTTTGCATTTGTTTTGCATTGAATCGTTTCACAAGCTTGACTAGTGCTGTTTTTCTACTTTTACAAAAACCGCTTCGTAATGTTAAAACATGCATTTGCACGTACATAAGTAATAGTAGTACTCCCTCCGGCTAGGTGTATAAGTCTTCCCTCCTTCTTGGTCACGGTGCACAACCAAAGATGACTTATTGACCTGGACGGAGGGAGTAGCACAGTCTGCAAGCATAAAGAGAGAGAGACGTGTAGTGCGATAGTATATAGTAAAGTTTGTGCTATATGCACGTACTTACAAAATGCGTACGAATACACAAGGTTTCCAAACTTTCCCTTTTAACAAAATGGCGGCACCAGTGAGAGGTCGCGTCGGGCGTGAATGCGGACGCTGCTTCACTGACTTAACGGCTGGTGTGTTGTCTCACTGACATGTGGCCCAAGGGGCATCTGGCCCGCATGTCAGTGACACAACCACTGCACCTGCAGTTAAGGCCGGTGAATGCGGCATTGACGTTTTGAAGAGACGGTGATCGTTTCAGGCAGGAAGCGTGCGCTAGCGATGGAAGGGGTTTCGGTAGGCCAAGGCGGTCAGACGCTCGTGTGGTGGTAAAATGTGAACTCATGGATGACGAGCCTTTGAAGCGTATGCGGCACGTATTGACAACCAAGCATCCATGCAACCGCTCTTGTCGCCAGCTAGCCTTCGACGACCACCATTAGACACCACACAACCATGCATAACTTACGAATAATGGACGAATCGATCAGACACACACTCGTGTGCAGTGGCACTATGATCGGTTGCTCACGATCGCACATACTCCACACCATAGTACCCTCTCTAGCTAGGCTGTTTTATAGATTGTCATTGTGATTGACGATATACATGAGCAAGGCGCCGAGTCACGAGTATGACCATTGGTGTTGAGCTAGGTGAATACATGCTCGGTGTTCGCGGAGGCCTCCAGCAAACGTCTAAACAGTAATGTCACATACGCGTAATTTTGGTTTTTATTTCTTTCTCCAGTGACAGGTAGGCCCGCATAGATAGGTAGATAAAGAACACGAGCTGATGAGGCGCATGCGGACTGTTTGACTGGTCAACCAGACAAATATGGAGCTATACGCTGAGCCAGTGACCGTATAATCACCATATCTTGTATACAATGATCAAAGTGAGCTATCAAGACAAGTTTAATGACCACCAATGCATTTTACTCGGTAATAAATGACCATGATTGAAGGGGAATCCAAATTTCCTTCGTCTTCTGTCCTTGAGCTCTTGACAAACCAATGCACTTTACGGTTGTCCGACCACTCCACCCCAGAGCTGTCACCAAGCGTCGTTCATGCCACCGCGCCGCACTAAACGGTAAGGAAGCGATGGCATCCCGCCACACCGAGTTCCTCGCCACCCATGACAGCACACCTATGTGGGCGGAATTTGAAGCTGCCAAGGCCGAATGGGCGGTAGAGCAAGAGGCGGACAAAGCCGCACAGAGCGAGCGGAAAAGTCAGAAAGCACTCAAGAAAAGAGAGGCCCGCCGCCACAAGAAAGAAGAGGACGCATGCGCTGCTGCGGAGAGGTCAGCGGAGATCAAGGCACGGTGGGGTGTCGCCGACAAAGCCGGGAAGGAGAACGACGGCGTCTGGCCAGCATGTGAGAAGTAGTAGTACTAGTAGTTAGTGTGTGTGTCTGTGTCGCCCGTACATTCGTTTAATTAATTACGAGCATGTACCAGTACTACTAGTTACTACTGTAGTTTTTAGAGCAAATTACCAGTACATTAGCCTAGACTCAATGGAAAAATTCCTATCCTATGCATCAAATGGCATCTATTTCTCTATAGGAATTGAGATCCATGTCATCTCACTTCCTACGATTTTCATATTCCTATAAAATTCCTATCCTATGAACCAAAGGAGGCCTCTGCTGGAGGAACTACTGTAGCTAGCAGTACTACTGGTACAATAGTTTTCTTCAAGAAGCGGAATTCGACGAAGTCATGATGGTTCCTTCGTCCGAGCAACTTCAAAATGGGAACGGTTGGGCCTGTGATTTGATGGCTCATTAGTAATTACTGCGGCGCGACGACCGGGGTGACTCTCCCTTGGAGTTTTGCGGGCATGGCAAGTGGACCAGGATGGTCGACGTCCCACATGTCAGCGAGCGGAAGTATTCTTTCGGATATGGAGGAGCAAGGAAACCACGTGGTATAGTATCATTGGTGATTTATATTTATTTCTTTTTTCTGATGAATGCTAGCGTTTCAACTCTTACGACGAAGGAGTGCCAAACACACGGCACGTGCTAGATGTCCCACACGTCAGCGAAAGGAGTGGGACATGAACGGTGTGGTAGAGCGTCTCCACTTTTGGGTCGGAGACCACACGTAGTAGTACTACTGTACTAGTAGTATGAACGATACAAAGTGCGACTCGGAGAGAAAGACACATCTAGTTGGAAGGTCTCGGGGATACACGTAAACAAATATAAAACATAATATGTGCCTCCAATTAATATAGTAGTAGAGTACTTAGTCACGTACTCCATAACATCACTGGGCATTGCACGTACAACATTTAGTGGTAGTAAGAGACAAATGCCTATATGCCACGCATGTTCATACTATTTCTGCCTTTCTACTTCACTTACTGCGCTACATTACACAGGTTCGCACGTCCACTAGTGGGTACATGTCCGTCTCGTAGTTCCAGTCCCACGTGTTCTTCATATAGATGGAACGATCATGACATGTGCACCTTGATGCTAGATGTGTCGCTTGTTGGAAAAACGATGAACAAAGCTCACGTAAAAAAATAGTGGAAGAACATAGATTCCCGACGACCGAGAAGGAGCAAGGAACCTCGTGGTGGAGCGTCTGCATTCATAATATTTTATATTATTCAGTGATATAAAATCAACCAATCTTCTCCACAGTGGACTCGAAGAGTACGAAACACGGCAGCCCAGTGTAGTTACTACATCATACTAGTGCATGGCTAACCCACGCTATCACCATATTTCTTGGCTTCTGTGCGACACCTATCTCTAGTAATCCAGCAGCCCGTATCGCTTCTCCCTCCTCGTCTCTGTCAAAGTGCGGCGGGCTGGCGTTTTTGCTGTCTATTGAGGTCGGTTAACTCATCACATGTTACCGACATGCCAAGAGCATTCTAAAAAAATCCTTTCACGTTCCATTTTCAAAAAGAAAAAAAATCCTTTCACGTACGAATTTCACTGTATGCTTTGAGAAACTTGCATGTCATATGGCCAGCCTCGACACAGAGCAGTCGCATGCACCGGGAAGCGGCGCTCTCTCGGCCGTCGCGCCGCTTCAAAGCCGGCGCCAGTGGGAGGTCGCCTCCATTCTGGCCGGGCATTAATGCGACACTGACGCTCCAGGGTGACGCTGACCATTTCCTGCGGGGAGCGCGCGCTGGCAACAGAGTATAGGTCTTGAACCGTTTCAGGTGTAGTACTGGTAGTTTGCAAAACTACTCAATTATTGCACTCAGTTTCCTAAGAAATTGTGGTAAAAAACGTTACTCCACAGCCCGCTTCCCTTCTCCTTCCTCTTCCACCGCCCGCGCACGTCCGCGGGAAGCGACAGGTCAACCCTTATATAGGAGTGCTAGCACAAAAAGATGCATGCATGACCACTAAAATTTCTAGATTAAAGCGCCGCTCCGGCGGGAGTATGGCGTATGTTGTTACCTTCGGCCGAGCCATGGCTACCGGGCGACGGCGACCAAAGAAGAGGCGGCGGGAGGGGAATGAATGCAGCTACTGTTTGGGTTCGCCGTCCGGCTTAAATAAATGCGCAGCATCACGTGTACCCGCTGGTGCACAAATTGTAACATACGTGTCTACTTAAGTGGGCGTCATGTAACTGGTGTGTGTGTGTGAGATTCTGAGAGATAGAGTGCGTGGGTGCGACTCTACTCTTCGAACATGTACTCAACCTTTTGCATCGGGATATAAGTATAATGGTATTTACTTTAGCTAGTGATTTACGTGGCCATGTTAACGTGGTTGTGTAAAAAAAATGTCACTTCCTGCTCGTGATTTGCGTTATATAATTACAAGCAAGATGCTCATGCATTGCACGAAACATCAATATGCATTTTTTTACAAAACACCTATTGTGATTTACCCATGCAGGAGTAATCCCATGTGTAAAAATTAATGATATTTCGAGAATTAATCGGAAAACTGGTATCTCGAGAATGTCATCAAAAAAATGAAAGATGAGAGATAAGGTGAGGAGGAGTGGAGCGTGGTGGTGACTGGTGGTCGGAATGTGCGGAGGCATGGGCATGGACGGCGCCGGCAGGCGGCAGCGGCCACCGTGCTAGATTGTTCCAGAGACTTTCTTTTTTAATTGCTCAACAATGAGGTTGTGGGAGATAAGGATGTGGAGAGAGGTGCGGGTATCTTTTGTAAAATTATCGTAGTTTGCTTTCTATCCGTCAGATATAGATCAGACGGTCTATATTACAAGATGGCAGGCACACCATCATCGCCAACTCGGTTTTTTATAAGGGTACAGATGATAAGTTTGCTAACTACTAAAGTAAAGTGCAATTTGTCCATGTTATACAACTAAATTAACGTGATTTTTTATCATACGGGTAAGGTTGGATGAAGGGTGGTAGGAACAAATGCTCCGCCTAGAGCATGTGTGTGTGAGATGGAGTCTTAGTGTGTGTGTGTGTGTTTGTGTGTGTGGGGGGTGTGGGTGTGTGTGTGTGTGAGAGAGAGAGAGAGGTGGAGTCTTAGTGTGTGTGTGATGGAGTCTTAGTGTTTGTGTGTGTGGGTGGGTGGGTGCGTGCGTGCGTGCGTGCGTGTGTGTGTGTGTGTCGTGAGGTCCTCGGTGGCGGATGTAATTTAAGTGTGCATGGCTTTTATCATAGAGAGGTGATGTGTATGGCAGAGGCCACCAATGATGGGGTGCGAGAGAGAAAATGCCCGTAGAGAGGGAAGAGAAGGTGTGCGCGCGTGAGAGTAGTCGACATCGAGAGAACGTGTTTGTTCAAGAGACACCGAGGAAGACTACTATATATCGATGGTGCATGTAGCCGGGAATTAAACGAAGGGATGGTCTTATTAGTTTCGAGGATATAGGGGAAGAGTGAGAGGGGGGGTAGCTAGAAGGAGATTGTTAAGTGTGAGTGTGTGTTTTACCCATCCAGGTGGAAGTTATGTGCACACAAGAAGAGAACGATTCGATGTGGCATTAGGGTTGAGGGTAATTAAATACGTATGGAGACATAGAGACCTTGAACGTGCATGTGTGAGAGGTATACATGTCTACGTGGGATGTTTGTGTGTGTGCACGCGCATGATCGAGATAAAAGAAAGAAGACATAAGTCATAAGATCAACGACATGGGAGAGACGGATCGGTATGATAATATGCATGCATGTGAGAATGCAGGGAAGAAGGCCCGACAATTTAGCATGTGTTTCTGTCTTTAAGAGATAGTGGCATGGGCTGGAGCATGCATCTATGGCGAGCAGATGGAGTGAGCACAACAATTGTGCAAAAGAGATCAACCTATAAATGAAAGAAGGTTGATGGAGAAATAGATAAATAGAAAGATAAAGATGCTAGCTAGTGTGCGTTAGAGATAGGAGTCGAGTGGATCAGAAGGCTGAGTTATGTGTGTGGGTGTGAGAGAGATGAAGAAAGGGAGCATGTGATTCACATACAAACAAATATCGGAGAGAAATGAGATCCCGAGAGACGGAGTTTTGTGTTTGCGAGAGAGAAAGATATTTCACAACGAGAGTGATAGCTAGAGAGACATATGAGGGAACGCAAGATATCTCTAGGGAGAGAGAGAGTGTGTGTGAGCGACATACAAGAGGACAATGGATAAATATGAGACCCTGGGAGACAGAGTTTGTGTTTGTGTGTGAGAAAGAGATATTTAAGAGGAAGAGTTGTAGGTTCTCATACCTAAGCAGCGAAAGACACCTCTGTATGAGGGGTGTGCGAGTAGCACACTGGGGAATAGTAGAGAGAAATGAGACCCCGGGAGATAAAGTTTTGTGTTTGTGTGAGAGAAAGAGATTCCACATGGAGAATCATAGTTAGAGACACACAGTAGGGAGCGAGATATACTTAGAGAGAGATAGAGTGATGAAGGTCGAGGGAGAGAGTACTGTCAGTGTGTTATGAAGATAAAAGATCATTGTCGACATACAGGTAGCACGAGAGATACCGAGAGACGATGAATGCGTATAGGTCTAGAGAGATAGTCCTATATAAGCATGAGTGATAGTTATATGAGACGAATATCTGGATTAAATGGGATTCAAGTATTCAAACTGGAGATCAGGACATCGATAATATCATAACGCAAATTGGTGTATCAAACATGCATATTCATTTGAATTTCGGGACACATGTAATGTTATATAGTGTATCAATATTGGTGATCCATAGATTCTTTAATTAGAAACAATGCATGGTTTATATGCAATTAATGTCTAAATGGGATTACACTATATGTTGCATGTGTGAAACACATTATACATGTTTGAGAAGTAAAAAAAAACCCGCATGGAACACACATTAATTGGAGACACTTAGCGAGGAATGCATACATTGGATTTCAACATAAAGTGGTTTCAAATATTTGAAAATCCAAATTGATGGATACAACCTTATGAATCTCAGATCATGGCATTTGAAAACCATATTTATGTATAAAGGGTGTTGTGCTTTTGAAAGTATATATAAAAAATGATGTATATATAATTTTATTCCAATCGAAAATGGATCCCGCCCGAAAGAATAGAATACAAACGGGATTCGAATTGAGTTGGCATGGTAAAGGTGCACTCTGCAAAATTTGAACGAAGCCGGGAAAGTCACAGTAACCGCCCGAAACCAAAATCTGCCTATCCCTACCACGCAAAGCCTATCTGCTCGATTTCTATAGGTTTCGATAGCGGTAGGTTTGTAATTTCACAAACGTGACATAACCGCCTCTCACCCGGATTCATACACAGTGGGCGCCAAAACACAGTGTGTCGTCGGCCGAAATCGACTCCCTCCCCGATTCATACACGGTGGGCGCCAAAAACAAACTCTCGTCGGCAAATATTTGGTGTATGCGAGATTACCGTCCTATCCCCAACCGACTAATATTGCTGTGATGTAGGAAATTTGAAACGGGGGCTAAGTTTGTAAATTTCCTCGCATTTGAGACAAGCGCGCCCTGAATACATGGTTCCCCCCTTCCTCTCTACCTCCATTTCCCCATTCGTACTCCGTGGGCGACAAAACACCCTCTCCACCCCAGCCTCCTCCGTCCGCCACCCCATCCACCGCCGTCCTCCTCCACCATGCCGGAGCTGATACCCCGACACCGCCGTCCATTACAAGAGATCGACCTCTCTCATCCATGGCTTCAGACCGGGATCCTTGCATCCCGTCCTCTCGCTTCATCCCCGCCGTCGTCCACCTTGCCGACGCCGCTCCTACGACCGTCTCATCCACCGCGCCCCGCCGCCACCGTCTACCCTCCTAGATCTGCTTCCATGCCGCCGACAACCATCGCTACTGCAGCACCGTCAAATTCTCAGCAGATGCATACACGGCGCCGCACCAGAGGCGGTACTCTTTCGTATCTGCTCAACTTATTTATCGCAGCAAGAAAATAGATCGCCACTGCTTTACTCTGATTTCTTGTCCATTACTTACTTGCTAGTTGAAAGCAAACATTGGTTGCGAAGTTGCCTTTGTCCGGTTTGCACCTTCAGATCCGCCATGGCACGCTCAACACTATACTCCCAATGCTTATGGTTTTCCCCTTTTATATTCCACACTAGTTAAATCACAGTAGACTAAATTTAAAAATTGGGTCAGTTGATTTTTCAGACCTCGCCGGAGTTCGCCAGTGCAAATGAAGGGGCTCGGGTGGGGACAGTGGTTGTGGGGGGCGGTGGTGGGGCCTCGCCGAATGAAGAAAACTCGACGCGGGTGGGGGTGGCGGAGGAACACAGGCGATGGGGGCCGGTGGTCCGGCCGGCGGCCCGTGCGGTGTTCTGTATGGGAAGAATCAGAGACGAGGAAGAAGAAGGGTTAGGAGACGTAGGATCTTCACCAACCGCCTGAAATGGTCGACTGACCCAAATGACAAAAGTCACGCGACTTGCATGCAGACATGCCTTTATATTAAGTACCATCATTGTACCTGCTTAGCACTACTCCTGAATCCATCAAGCTAAATAATGTGCCACTCATAATTTCAAACTTGTTGCTCAAGTACGAATCTGATATGATGCTGATATTACTAAAACAGATAACAATTAATTAGTCAACTAATGTTCCTACTTTACTTTCGAAAAGCACGTGCACCACATATAGAGAGACAGCAGGGAGTTGCTTTCTTAATGCGCTCTGGTTCATCATGTGTGGGCACTGCGCAACGAACATTTTATTATCCAAAATATGCTGGCTCTTCTTTAGCATGTTCCTCTTCCGTTCTTCTTTAATAAGTACTCTCTCCGTTCCTAAATACATGTCTTTGTATAGATTCCAACATGGACTACATATAGAGAGACAACAGGGAGTTGCTTTCTTAATGCACTCTTTGATTCGTAGGGTTTTGTAAACATGGGAATAGGATTTGTAGTGGCCTGCCCCTTGAATCCTATAAGAATAGCAAGGAAATGCGGGGAGCTATGTCGCCTTTGAGAGTTACATTGATATTAACAGTACCGCACCTTCAGTTAAAGAGAGCTGTTATCCGAAGCCTTTCTAGCCGTACCAGCAATACTAGCACATATATTCTAGCAAGTTCCACTTTGCTGATTTTACTCTAATGCTTACGGTTTTCCCGTTATATCTACACTATGATATGTGTAGCTGCTTTGTGTCGCACTAGCAGCAGTCCACTCTTGAAGGTAAACACTGCAATGACTTACAAAATTGGCACCAAGGCATTGAGTGCCATTCTAGATGCAATGAAACTCATACGCTCCCCACCTATTGACTCTTGTTCAGAATATGATCCTAATGACTCTTGTTCAAAATTGCCACATATAGAGAGACAGCATGGAATTGCATTTCTTTGGGCGCTGTGATTCATCATGAGTGGGCAACCAACATTGTATGCAATTAAGCGGAACCTCAAGAATATGCTTCCTCTTCTGTTCTTTAACATGTTCGTCTTTTGTTATTCTGTATTTAGTACGTACAGTATGTTCCTTGTCAGGAAGGGGAGCAGGGATATCTGCAGTCAACAGCTGATAGAGCTGGCCTGTACTTGATCGATAGGCTTTCAATTACTAGCGGTAATACAACACCGTATTTTCAAGCAAGTTCCACTTTCCCGATTTATATATCGTGGTTATGGTGTACCCCTTTTATGTACACTATGATCTGCCTAGTTGCTGTGTGCTCTTGTTATCATGGTTTGGCAATAAACTCTCTATACAGTATATTTTGAACATATCATCTCCCAACTATCCTTACTTATGGAGCCTATTTTTTGTGTACTTGTGCCAGATTATATAAATGCACGCACCATATTACAGCACACATGAGCTCTCTCATCAGAATCCAGTGATAGCACACAAGTGTTTACATGGGCGCCCCTATATTAGAATATCCTCTACATTACAAAGATAATCTCACAACTATTTATGTTTTCATGGTTCTCAGATATTATACGTAATTACAGTGAATATCAGAATCCACGAATCAGAAGAATATTGTGGAACACTGCAATGACTTACAAAATTGGCACCGAGGCATTGAGTGCCATTCTGGATGCAATGAAACTCATACGCTCCCCTCCTGTAGATTCTTGTTCAGAATATGATCCTAATGACTATTCTAACCTTGAGGAGTCAAAGGCAGATGGCCTGTCATGTTCACCCATCAAGGTGCCTGCTCTAATTTGGCAACGTTTTATTGATTGCGCGTATCTTGCATATGTTATCTTGCATTTCTTCTACTTTGTTGCACCGCCATCTACTTAGTTTACTCATCATATATGTCGAGATGCCATGCCCATCCATTATCAATACATATTCCATCTGTCGTCATACCATGTTTTTCCACTCAAATGTTGTTCTTGTGCATCAGACATCAAAAAGGAAGAGGGTGATTGCCGAAACTGAAGGAGCACCAGCAAAGTCCTTGAAAAACGTGGTTGTGCCGGAGAAATCAGACAACACCCCACTTATATTGGCTGTACAACCAGTGACACAAAGCGTAAGACCGACTCCAGCAGACTGTACCCATACTTCACTGGCCACACCACTAGCCCCACCACACAGGACCTGCACTCCAGCAAAAGGTATGCTGATTTTAGTTGCCATAGCACCAGCCGTACCACAGAAAAATCCCACTCCAGCAAAAAGTACAGCAAGTCTACCGGCCGAAGACCTATCCCAACTGTAGAGACGGCCAATTCCTGCAGATTGTAACCCCATTCCAGTTATTCCCAGTTTAAAAGACAATGCTTTCAATGTTGTTAGGGACTACGTGCATATATTCCCATCATTGGAAGATTATAGTGAAGACTAACACCATTTTCACATATTCATGTCCCACTTACGTGTAAGTGCTATTATTTATGGTGATTATTTTCCTGTTTTCTGCTGATTGAACACATCAATGATTTACATTACATTGTTGTAACTAGGCGAGGGTCAATCTGGATAGTCATGACGAGAAAAGCTTGCTTGCGCTTTTCAAGGAAGCATTGCAGCAGTATTGGTGTTACCTGAGGAAATCACACTTTGATGGCATGTCTATAAACGAATTTCTGGTGAAGTCTCCTGTGCTAAATTTAGATGACATTGAATGGAAAAACCTTGTTATGCACTGGTCTTGTTCCGAGCATGAGGTACTGTCTATGATATCGCATGACAATTTGAACTTCTACTTTTTCGCATGTGCCTTACGGATCTTTTTTGCAGGAAATCCGCTCGAAAAAGAATTCTGGTTTGAAAAGAACGACAGGATATCGCAAATATGCTGCCCGCTGCTTTGCTCTTGTTAGTAACTGTTGTCCTGTATCACTGTACTTGCATACATACCTGGTTCATTATGTGACAGCAGTATGCATGATAGCTTGCTTATCAATTGTTCGCTCCAAATTATCTGATCTATATGAATGGTTTCATTAGTGTAGAATATATCCAATGCCAATGAATTTTTTAGCTCTGCATCGTTCTTGTAAGTACCTGATGTCCTTTATCAGCGTACTTATATTGACAGGTAGTTGTTCATGTACCATCACTCTGCAGCTTATTTTCCTTTGCCCTCCATTTTCTACACATAAGATCTATATTTACTCTTACCATAAGGTTGGATAACACCGATGGTACTGAAGAAGTTTAGCTCTGCATTGCTCTTGGTTGTACCTTTTGCCTGTATCGCTGTACTTACATTTATAGCTACTTGGTTATGTAGCATCACTCTTCATCTTATCTTAAATATTCTCCATTTTTTCTTATATTGTCACATGTATATTTACTCTGAAGATAATGTAGAATAAAGGCAATGCCTATGAAGAAGATTATGTGGTAAACTTCTTGAATTGCACCCCATCAGCATGGACAAGGGCTTTATAGAGCCTGCCTTCACCAATAATGTAAGTTTGTCATTCTCAAGCCTTCAAACTTTGTTGTGTATATTTGCTTAGGCATGACTGCAACAGCTGTTTATTTTTGGTGTTTGCATCAAATTCCATGTTTAAAGTTTATTATGTACTCCAGTTCATAAACAAAAGTTTGTCCTTCTCAATTTAAGTTTTTAGTTGTACAACCAAGTTCCTTCTTCATACCATGTAAATTAAACTATACAGAGCAAGTGATCTTATTTTGCCAATCTGAAATGGGATAAATTGACACCACACTAACCATTGATACTTAGGAGTTCTTGATCTATAATCCAGTGGCGTCGTGAAGCTGCCAACTCCTTCACAATGTCATTTCCTGCTATGTCTTGACCTGAACAATACCATATTGTGTTAATGCTATTTTAAACTGTGTCACTTTATTCGTCCGTAAGAAATGTGATGAATTGTCAGGACTGATACTTAGATGTGCAAAACCTGTCATCTGTCTGCTTGTTTATCTTTCAGAGTGAGGAGGATATAAGTGTCAAACAAGTGCAGTCTCACCAGCTTGCTCACTGCTTGCGCTGCAGCTCCCGAGTAGGGCTAACCTTTCTTGAACTCTATTGAAGTGCTGTCGGTTTTGTATATTATTTTGTCGGCGTGTTTAGTTGCACTGGTGGCGATCTTTGATGCCCAGTGTATGTAATCTGCTGTCTGCTTGTGCTTTATTATCATAGTGGCAAACTTTGATGCCCAGTGGATGTAATATGCTGTCATTTCTTTATTGTATAGTCTAGTTTTTTTCTTATTCACGATGCTGCAGTTATTTTACTGTATTTATATCCTGTCTTCACAGTAAACCAGCCAAACCATAAAATTATGGTACATAATCGGGCCGTCATGCAAATCACCATGTATGATCCGCATCATGGGCTCTGTCATCTTGGTCCGTTAAGAGGCCTAAATGTAAACTGTCCCACTAGTAGATTCGGGCCTTTAATAGGCTGAGTAAACCGTCGGCCCTATTTTCCCAACAAAACTCAATGGGCCTTTAGGAGGCTGAAAAGTAGGTTGGGCCTGAAACGTGCCGAACGGCTCACGGGCCGGCAGCAGGCCGAAATAGACCCCAGCCCATGAATGTGCCAATTAAATCATGGGCTTATAACAAGCCAAAATTTTCTCAGTCCTTGTTTGGCCCAATCAGATTATCGGCTGCGAGCAGGCCGGATGCAAACCAGGCCGTAGTTAGGCCCAACTATATGACGGGCTTTTAACAGGCTGAAATTAATATAGGGCCGAAATGTTAAACGGGCCCTTAACAGGCCAAAACTAATATCAGGCCAAATTACTAAATGGGCCTTTAGCTAGTGGGCCCAAAAGCATAGCGTCCAGTTGACGGGCCGAATCTGATATGGGCCATAATTTAGCCCAAAGCCTCTCAAAGGGCCGGACCTGATCTGGGCCGTAATTTGGCCCAGAACATGGTAGGCTTTTAATGGGCCGGATCTCATATGGGCCATTATTAGGCCCGGAACATGGCAGGCCATTAATGGACAGGATCAAATATGGGCCGTCATTTGGCCCAAAACATGGCAGCCAGTTAATGGGCCGGCCTACTAGGGTCCTCAAAATCTTGTGGGCCTACAGCTGGGCTGGCCCATTAATGTCGGTGAAATCTCGTGGGCCTTTAGCTCGGCCGGCCCATTATGGTCCACAAAAATCTTGTGGGCCTTCACCTGGGCCGGCCCATTATGGCCCGCAAAAATCTTGTGGGCCTTTACCTGGGCCGGCCCATTATGGCCCACAAAATCTTGTGGGCCTTTAGCTGGGCCGGCCCATTAGGGTCCGCAAAATCTTGTGGGCCTTTAGTTGGGCCGGCCCATTTAAACTTTATGGGCCACTTTTGGGCCGGTCCACGTGTTAACATATCATAGGCACATCTCGCCCATTGGATGAGTGACACCTGTGCCAACACGGAGCTTACATGTGTTTCCTACAACCAATGATGATTTTACACATGGAAAATCCCCATTGGTCCGGGATTTTAACGGGTAATCTGATCCAAAACTTGACCCGATAGCTTAACGGCGTTCCGTTACGGTGGATGCCACGTGTCGGTAAACCTTGACGAAAGCACTTCTGTGACGCACGATTTATCATCATGGAAGTGGACAGTTTCGTGATGATAATTTTGGTAATGTCATGGAACACTTCTACGACAGCACAGGTACGACTATCTTGATTCTGTCATAAATTTGTCATGGATGTACATGCATGACAGAAAACGTCACCTACTGTGACAAACATGTATCATCACGGAAGTGTATTTTTTTTGTAGTGAATGCACCTGCAGTTAAGTAACTGAAGCAGCGTCCCGGAAGATATGTTGCTTGATTAACATACTCCCTTCTTTCTAGTTTATAAAGATCAATTCAAAAATCTCACCAACCAAGGTAGATGGTGAGTGGTGGAATACTTTTTGTAGTTTGCAAAAGCACCCAATTAATGCTCTTGTTTTCCTTGAAAAACTATGTTTACCAATGCATTAATTGCAATGCATGCATGCATAAATTACATGCATTGGTCAATTTTCTCTTAATACTTGCATGCAATGATTTAATGCACCTTGGAATCTGAAAATGTGATGGGAAACAACCAAATTGAGCCTTATAAAATGGAAAAACTAAAATTTTGAGATAAGCCCTATAAATCGGAAAGGAGGGAGTAACAGCTACGTGGGCATATTTGTTGGAGTAAATTACGGGGGAGGGAAGGGGTGGAAATATTGCTGGTCACAACGGATTGGACAATCGTGGGGGGAGGAGAGTCATGCATGCAGATTTTTTCCACAAGGGTGGAGTGGTGGGACCGCCGGAGGGAGAAGGAGAGTCTGGCAGGCATATTGTTTCCACACATGGAGAGGAAAGGATTTGGAGATGAACGGGCTTCCTGCAGGTATGGGGAACGGTGCATAATAAGTCTCATATTGCATGTCGGGCTAGGTAGTCTCAAGTCCTTAAAAACATACACACCCCACACATGTTCATATTTCAAGGTGCACTAAATTATTGCATGCGATGATTAAGGCTGGCCATAATGGTGGTATCTTAGCTGGTATCATCCACACGGGAATAGCGAAAATGCTGATGTGGCAAAGAATTAAAGAAGAGAGGGCGGTTAGAGTAACTAGTGTTCATGCATGCATTGGTAAACACATTTTTTTGTGAAGAACGACAGCATTAGTTGAGTACTTTTCCAGACTACAAAAACTATTCCACCACCTCTATCTTGCTAAGAGTAGGTGAAATTTTTGAATCGAGCCCTTTAAACTAGAAGGGAGGTAGTAGTACTCTAATAGCTAACCTTGGGCCTGTTTGGATCCATGTGTTAGAGTTAGTTTGGGTAAGTTTGAACTCAACTAACCCAAAAATATCCAAACAAGAGGGTTAGTTTGGGTTAGATGCATCTAACCCATTCAAAAAACTAACCCACCCAAGAGGTGCTTATTTGGGTTAGTTCTTCTCGGGACACTAAAAAACACATTTTTCTCTCGCTCTCCCCGTAGCAGATCCCTCCCCACTTCCTCAAAGCTTCTCGTCCTCTCCCTCCCTCCCTACCTCTCACACTGCCCATGAAGGCACCTCGCCATATCCGCGCTCCATCTAACCCTGTCATGCAAACACCTCTTTCGCTAGAGTTACTTCAGGGTTAGTTCAGGATTAAAATCTTTAACTCATCTAACTCATCTAATAATAGTTCTTATACTCATTATAATCAGTATTGTAGATACTGATATTTTTAGTATAAATTTGGTCAAACACTTTGCAAACGGTTGACGGAAGTAAAAAGGACCAGAGGGAGTATCATGCATGCGGAGTAGGCAAAAAAAATTGCTCATTTATAGCCGGTCGAAGTCTCAAAGGGCGCGACCGCGCGAGGGAGGCGAAGGTCGTGGGACACGCGACGGTTGACGAAATTAAGTGAAGTTACCCACGCGCCGGCATGGCGTGCGAACAGGCAGAAGCTATACTGTCAGGCCTACGATATGGGTCTAGTAGACATGACATCTAGTGGGTCCCGCATAGTTCTCGAGAACTCTTTGGGGGCTTGCAGCCGTTTATCCACCGGGCAAGCAAGCAACCCCACGCCATTCGCACGCCCTACTCGTCCCCGTCTTCTACTAGTACAGTACCTTACAACAGTTCGCTCCCAGTCGTCCCGTCCTTTCACATTACACCAGTTCAACTTCTCCTAAGCCTCCGCCAAAATCCATGGCCTCCCAAATCTCCATGGTCGCCGCTGAGTACCAGGTTAGAGCCATCACCGGCGATGAGTTCATCGTCATCTACACACATGGATCCGCGATGGTGAAAGCATGCCTTGCTTGCTTCCTACGCATGTTCAATAGTTCAATGGATGAGTGGGTCGCTGGGCTAGATGTTGAGTACACCATAGTCCTACAAAGAGAGAAGATTCTAAAGGAGCCAGAGAAGAAGAAGCCCACCGTGATCCAGGTTTGCATACATAACGTGTGCTTGGTCTACCACATATGCCATGTCGACGTTGAGTGCCAGGATTTTAAGAACTGCGTCAAGGATGAAAGAGTGAAATTCGTTACTGTAGACTTTAGGAACGACAGGGATGTCCTGGGTCGGATAGGCCTCGTTGTAGGCCAGCCCTTCGATCTCCAGAAGGCAATCCTGGTGTCCTCCTCTCAGCCTTCAATGCTGACCCTGGCAGCAGCCATGATTGATCCTTCGCACGCTAAACTGAAGAAACCTCACCACGAGTTTCATCATGCATGGGAGTCGAAGACATTAGATGAAGATCACAGCCTGTACGCAGCAATGGATGCCTACCTTTGTTTAAATATCTACATGGGTTGGATGAAGAAGCTGAGCCAAGTGTCCAGTTCAAGCAAAGAAGCGTCGGCGAAGAGGAAGAGGAAGAGGGACGAGGACAAAGTCGACGACATGGACTTGGACTCTGAGTAGGTGGCAGTGCCGTCGCTCATGCTGGTTCTACTGCAGTGTCAAGCAGACTAGTTGCTTAGTTTATTTTCAAGGGTGTGTTGTGCTGAGGCCCCAGCAGAACTATGTTTATGTTCTTTCTCGTTATTTGAACTCTTTAGTACGTACAGTAGTACTAGTACTATGTCTTACTACTGTTCTTCTTGCAGTTGGTACTACTACTCGTATCTTTGTGTTCCTACTGTACTTAATACGTTCGTACTAGTAGTATAATTTGGGCAGTCGATTTGTGAAAGAAGTTCGACGGAGCGAAGGAAGAAGACGGCAGAGAAGCTACCCCAGTATCTATATTAGGCTGGCAGGGTGCCCGTGATCTATCTTTTGAGTGTTGGGTGTGGAATGCAGTTCACCAGAAAAAATGGATCCTGCCCGGGGTTAAACGGATGGCGGGGGGGGGGGGAGCATGGCGGTGGCAGGCGGTTCAGGGGAGGGCGTGGCGGCGGCGGCAGGCGGTTAGGCGTGTGGCGGGCTGAGAAGATGAACCGTGCATCAATTTCAGAGGTTGAAGAAGCCCTTCTAGCCATCCATGTTGCATCAAATGGCTCACAAGAGTCGACTGACCCAAATTGCTCCTTCAGATTGCAGGATCAACGTGGCATTCAAGGTCTCGAAGGTAGATTCCGCGTCCGCACCTGGTTTGCTGGCTTGACGCGCACGCGATCGGCTTCCGCCGCGACAGCCACAATGCGTGCCTCCTCCGCGCGGGCGGAGACGACAATGACACGCTAGTTCCTCCTCGCCGGCGTGCTGGAGCACAGGCTCGTCCTCCTCTTTGTACGCTGCGTGCATCGACGCGGCTCCACCAACTGCTCGCGTGCTTGGCAGCGCGGCGGCATCGCGAGGAGCGACTGCAGACGATGTGAGCGGGCGTGCCTTCGGCTTCATGGCACAGGGTTCGCGGCGACACGGCGGTGATGGGCGAGAAATTGTTGGCCGGAGCAGGCGGGCGCCGGCATGCGCAACAGCGGCGGCGGGATATTGATGAGTGCGCATATGGGAGCTTAGTTTAGTTTTATATTGGGTTGGTCAAACTTAAAAGAAAATTGTACTAGTACACGTAAACATTAGACTTAGGCAGCACTTTTATTAGTTAGCACAGCCACGATACGAAGTCCTGTGCAAGCGCGTGAACCGCGGCCGCGCGGTCGATCGAACTGTGCGTCACCGTGTCGTGCTCGAAGGACATCCACCGAACCTTTTTGTGTGTGTGAAAACAATCCCCAAATATTACTCAACTTTTTTTCCAGGAAAAGTTCTTGACGCTACAATATTTCCATATATTTGAATTTAGCTCCAGTTCGTGTTTATTTGGATTTGGACGTTTTAGGTGCGCCCTAGTTTTTTTAATACTGATTTTGTGTGTGTGAATGACAGAGAAAGTGTGTATGTGTCCATATGTGTGTTCTGGCGGAAGGGAAATGTGGAGACGGTGTGCGTGTGATAGAGACATAGAGAGGTGTGAATGTGCAAATGATCATGCATGAGTGAGACATAGACAGATACTATACGTTGTGTATACATGAGAGAACGGTCTTCTATTTTACTTGTGTGTGTGTGTGAGAGAGAGAGAGGAGCATCCGTCACACAACAACCATCTCTCTCGATTCGTCCATCCCTCGCACAATCGCATGTAACACATGCATCAATGCGCACATTTTGACACCCTCACCCGGCCCCTGCCCACCTCAAGGCCCGCACATCGCTCTCTATCTCGCATGCGCAATCTCTTCATGAATACCTTGTTTAGCATTTAGCTTTCCGTCACATACACACACATTTCTCTCCTTAGGTTTGTTTTCTCTCAACATCTGACACACACACACACAGCACACAGCACACACACACCCCCTCCCCCGAGCACACAATTCATCCCCATCCAAGGTTATATGGCGACCACTCTCGCTTGTGCTTCTCTGCACCCACTGCGCTAGGAGATCGAAGACGGCGACCACACTGCGCTAGAGAATGCGGGGCCATTTGGAAGCAGGATGATGTGACGACGGCTGACTGACTCCTCCCCCCACCCTCTCTCTCGCACAAAATTACCAATCCCTCTCTCCCTCGCACAAATTTATCAATCCCTCAACCCACGAGATCCTTCCCCTCTCGTCCATGTTTTTATAGCTCTCTCATCAAACATGTTGTCTCTTCTCCTTCCACATGTACAGAATCCGGATGCACACGCATCTCACGTATATTACATGTCTCCATCTTTCTCACAGACCTAACTTCTTCCTCTCTCTTTCTCTCTCTATCTCTCTCTCTCTGTTTCATTAGGTTTGTCTCCTAGTCTCTCGTCCACATACATACAATCTTTCCCGCCCTATCTGCTCCATCGTCGCAAGCTCTCTCTGCACGTTTCATTCACACATTAGGATATGTTAAAGATGTTGCTTTTATAATGGCTGACGTAGAGTTATTGTTGGTTTTTTTGCATCCTACAAAGTAATAACTATGAAATGCATTTTGAATGTCATTTGACTGGGATTATTAATTTTTTAGCATGTTGTGAAGTACTATAGACCTCGTATACATCTTGGAATTCGACAATGATTGTAACTATTGAATTGTATAGACCATTACATTCGAAGTCAGTAGCCTAATATATTTATTTCACAATTTCAACAAATGATTAATTCACTACATACTAAGAAAACAAATTTGTACACCCTCCATTTTTATTTAAGTCCGCGTATTAGCATTGGTCAAAGTCAAGTTTTGTAAACTCTCAGAAAGTTTATAACAAAAAGAATTAACATATACAATAACAAATAAATACCATTATATTCGTTATTGAATGTACTTTCACATCATACATATCTGTTATGGTAAATGTTTATATTTTTCTATAAACTTGGTCACACTTTAGGAAGTTTGACTTCGGTCAAACCTAATATGCAGAGTTTACTAGTACTACTCGCTAGTTGCTTAGTCGAATCACCCAACATGCCACACGCGGAGTTTAGTGTCACAAAATGTCAAGGTAGGCGGGAAAATCTCCCGCGACCCTGATTCAAGCAGTGGGAAGTTACCATCATAGCCTTCGGAATAGGCGTACGGATGACGGTTGGTAGGGGGCTGTTTTCGTAACTTCAGGTTCACCCTACGCAGCCAACCCCACCCCGGCACCCAAAGTAGTACACCTGAATACTCCCCATTTTCTATCCCCACCGCAAAATATACTTCTCCATGGCACCGCAGCCTTCGTGCTCCTCCCCTTCTACATCGGCGCACTCGTCCACTGCAGCGCATCTTCCTCATCGACGACCTCGTACGCCGCACTGGAGCCGGTCCACCGTCGTCGTACATGGAGCCTCTTATCCGGCACCGTCTTCCACGATCTCGGATCTGCTTCCCGGACGCCGACGCCAAGCGCAGAAGCACCACCGTCGTGCATAATGAACTAACTCCCGTTGCTGGCCATGACTCACAGAGGCCGCTGCGACCATCGTTCTCCTCGTCGATTGGTAATGTGTGTATTGAATCACTTAGCAGTACATGTGCAGTTCCAATTTTGTTCATACCTACCCTTCAAATTTCCTGGGTGCTATTGTTCCCGTGAAAGTAATTGGTTATAGCCTCCATTGTGCAACAAAATATCCGCTTGTAATTGTGCGTCGCTCCTGTATCGCGATGTGCTTGGGTTGGTTTTTCATCTACAACCAGTAGTGTGGCAAATGATGGAATGTTTTTTAGAACTAGCAAGATGCCCATGTGTTGCATGCATCAAGATGCATTTGTATGAGTAGTTTATCTTGTGGGAGAAAAGGATGAACGAGGGAAGGCCTTATTTGCAAATCAGGAGAGGGGTGTGGTATCCTTTTGCAAAATTGCCATTGTTTACTTCCTATCTGTCAGATATAAATCGGACGGCCTATATTGCAGGATGGCAGGCACACCATCATCACCAACTCTGCATTTTTATAAGATTTTATAAGAAAAAAAGTAGAGAAAAAAGTAGAGAGCAGAGAAGTAGAGATAAATATAAAATATAAAATAAATATAATAGTAGAGAACAGAGTAGAGATAGCAGAGATGTCGGGAAAGGATTGCGCGCGCGGGGGAAAAAGCGGCCGGGCGTGCGCTAGTTTTGGCGCGCGGCGTCCGACGCGCTTTATAAAATCCAACGCCCTCCCACCGCTCTGTGCCTTGCCACCGCTCTCTCCCCGCTCTGTGCCTCGCCACCACTCTCTCCCCGCTCTCTCTCGCCTCGCCGCCGCTGCAACACCATGCCGCCGCGTCGCCGCAAAACTTGGGGATACTGCGGTGTCCGCGCGCGCCCCTCCGGCAGCTTCTCCGCCGAGATCTGGTTCCGCGGGATGCGCCTCGGCCTCGGCAATTTCGACACCGCCAACGAGGCCGCCCGCGCGTACGACGCGGCGGCGTGGCACCTCCTGTGGCCTCATAGAACATTGAACTTCCCCAACGTGCCGACGCGGGAGCGGGCACAGGAGCTCGCGCCTCTGCCGCGGCTTATCATCGACAAGGATCGTCGCGACAACCGGAGGCGGGAGCACCATCTCGGCATCGCCGAGATGGAAGAGGAAGCCATGGCGCTGTGGCACCAACGTTTCCCGCAGGACATCATCAACGAGCGCGAGTTGTACGAGCCGCCTATCGCGAGGACAAGCGTAGGCGAAAAGCGGACGCTCAATTCAACAGGAGGCTACGAGCAGCGTCGCCCTGGGAATCTGACGACGATCGGTATCTTCACGCCTACAGTCAGACGTCGGAGGAGGACATCACCGAGGAGGAGTCAGACGACAAGGAGTAGTTGAATAATCTGTTTTTTATCTATCTATGCTGAGAACTATCCTCTACTCTCTAGTCTCTACTCTCTATCTCTACTTCTCGATCTCAGCACTGTAAACACTTTTTTAATGCACCGCGCGTTGCGATTCTATTGGAGATGCTCTAACATGGTAGACGAGTGCTTTAATGTTGCCCACAAGATGCGCGAGTATTACTAGTAGTATATTTTTCTTGCCATGTTTTGATTTTAAAACCACGAGTGCGAACATGCAAAGGAGCAATGAAGACCAAACACGGGATATTGGGGACATCTTCAAGGAGCGTGGCAAGTTAAAGAGGAGCTGCACCGAACCTGTAAAACGAGCTTTGGTAAGTAACACCCTTTCAATTACTTTCGTTTAGCCTCATGTTCTTCGATGTGTATATGTTGTAGTTTTTGTTTCTCTTAAGCATCGTGTTCTTCGATGTGTAATAAGAAGAATCTTAATTGTCCTAATGCTTTCTTTTTAGCTTGATGTAGGAAGTGGGTGTTCTCACCTTATAGTCTGTTTTTATATTTTTCCCTTTTGAATTCACTTCTCCCAGTTCTGTTTATCTGGCTTCTACTAAATGGATCTGGGTTGCTCTGAGTATTGATCTAAAAAAGAAGTAACTTCATGTCAGGATGCAGTTCCTGTGAGGAGGGAAGTATGGTCAACCTCGAGATCATGTTTCCAGAAAGAGGCTGGATTACACACAAGGTGCCAGTTACCTAATGATGCTGGATTAGACACAAGGTGCAAATTCCTAGATGATGCTGGATTACACACAAGCCAGGTGGAGTCGTCAGCTGTTCGTGTCCTCGTGGCTCTAGTAAAGGCTGAAAGAAAGCGTGCAGCAGCCCTTGAGAATGTAGTTGAGTTCCTGAAGAAGCAAAAAGAGCAATCTGATGCTCTCTTCACCCATGCCAAAGAAGAGATGGAAGAAGCCAGAAATAAGCTAGCAGAGCAGGCTAGGCGTCTCCTGCTATCTAAAATTGTTTTCAATACAAAATTTCCTTCATAGTAGCTAGGTTCAAATGTTTATCTAGTCAGCATGCCTGTTCTGATGTCCGTGCATCTACCGATGTGGCACAAAATATTTTTTTTCGGGTCATGTAATAATAGCAATTACTTTCCAAACAATAACAGACGAAGCATTGGACATGGTATAGTTCACGCGCAAGCCCGACATTCCAAGTTCAACTTCCACATCAAACTCATGTTCACAGATATTTGCACATTCATACATAATGTCCACAACCATGATTCACTTCAAAGCCAAAAAAATGAGGAGAGTTATGAATAAAGAAAAACCTCTAGTTCCTGCTACCAGTGCGTAATTAATTATATTTTGGTCATTTTTTCTGTTCTAAATAGCCGGCTGGCTCACGGAAGGATGTGTTGCTGGCACTCGCGCGGATTCAATGAAGGCAGGCGGGACAGTCTGAAGCCGGTTGCATGCGGCTATTTTTTTAATCAAAGAAGGGTTCCCCCTTCCGATTTTCATTACTGAAAACCAACATCTAAATCCAAAACCATGGTATTTGCCCTAGAACTACCAGGTTCAACATCTCGCAACATAAACCCATACAACCATACGCCAAGGAGGTACGTAGTACTATGAATACCATTTTTGCTCCATACCAATCGTCCTAAAAACTACTTAGTACTTATAACGCGTGATACGTCTTCAACGTATCTATAATTTTTGATTGCTTCATGCTATATTATATTCTGTTTTGGATGTTTAATGGGCTTTATTATACACTTTTATATTATTTTTGGGACTAACCTATTAACCGGAGGCCCAGCCCAAATTGCTATTTTTTGCCTATTTCAGTGTTTCGCAGAAAAAGAATATCAAACAGAGTCCAAACGGAATGAAACCTTCGGGAACGTGATTTTCAGAATGAACATGATCCATAGGACTTGGACCCTACGTCAAGAAAGCTACCAGGAGGTCACGAGGTAGGGGGCGCGCCTACCCCCCAGGCACGCCCTCCACCCTCATGGGGCCCACGTTGCTCCACCGACGTACTTCTTCTTCCTATATATACCTACGTACCCCCAAACCAACAGAAGCATCCACGAAAACCTAATTCCACCGCTGCAACCTTCTGTACCCGTGAGATCCCATCTTGGGGCCTTTTCCGGCATCCTGCCGGAGGGGGCATTCATCACGGAGGGCTTCTACATCAACACCATAGCCTCTCCGATGATGTGTGAGTAGTTTATCTCAGACCTTTGGGTCCATAGTTATTAGCTAGATGGCTTCTTCTCTCTCTTTGGATCTCAATACAAAGTTCTCCATGATTCTCATGGAGATCTATTCGATGTAATCTTCTTCTGCGGTGTGTTTGTTGAGACCGATGAATTGTGGGTTTATGATCAAGTTTATCTATGAACAATATTTGAATCTCCTCTGAATTCTTTTATGTATGATTGGTTATCTTTGCAAGTCTCGTCGAATTATCAGTTTGGTTTGGCCTACTAGATTGATCTTTCTTCCAATGGGAGAAGTGCTTAGCTTTGGGTTCAATCTTGCGGTGTCCTTTCCCAGTGACAGTAGGGGCAGCAAGGCACGTATTGTATTGTTGCCATCGAGGATAACAAGATGGCGTTTATATCATATTGCATGAGTTTATCCCTCTACATCATGTCATCTTACTTAAAGCGTTACTCTGTTCTTTTGAACTTAATACTCTAGATGCATGCCGGATGGCGGTCGATGTGTGGAGTAATAGTAGTAGATGCAGGCAGGAGTCGGTCTACTTGTCGCGGACGTGATGCCTATATACATGATCATACGTAGATATTCTCATAACTATGCTCAATTCTATCAATTGCTCAACAGTAATTTGTTCACCCACCGTAATACTTATGCTCTCGAGAGAAGCCACTAGTGAAACCTATGGCCCCAGGGTCTATTTTCCATCATATTAATCTTCCAACACTTAGCTATTTTTATTGCCTTTTATTTTACTTTGCATCATTATCATAAAAATACCAAAAATATTATCTTATCATATCTATCAGATCTCACTCTCGTAAGTGACTGTTGAGGGATTGACAACCCCTTTATCGCGTCGGTTGCGAGGTTCTTGTTTGTTTGTGTAGGTGCGAGGGACTCGTGCGTGGTCTCCTACTGGATTGATACCTTGGTTCTCAAAAACTGAGGGAAATACTTACGCTACTTTACTACATCACCCTTTCCTCTTCAAGGGAAAACCAACGCAGTGCTCAAGAGGTAGCAAGAAGGATTTCTGGCGCCGTTGCCCGGGAGATCTACGCAAAGTCAAGTCAAGTCAAGACATACCAAGTACCCATCACAAACTCATCTCCCTCGCATTACATTATTTGCCATTTGCCTCTCGTTTTCCTCTCCCCCACTTCACCCTTGCCATTTTATTCGCCCTCTCTTTTCCGTTCGCCTCTTTTTTGCTTGCTTTTTGTTTGCTCGTGTGTTGGATTGCCTGCTTGTCCCGATGGCTCAAGATAATACTACATTGTGTGACTTTACCAATACCAACAACAATGATTTTCTTAGCACTCCGATTGCTCCTCTTACTGATACTGAATCTTGTGAAATTAATGTTGCTTTGTTGAATCTTGTCATGAAAGATCAATTCACCGGCCTTCCTAGTGAAGATGCTGCTACCCATCTAAATAGCTTCGTTGATTCGTGTGATATGCAAAAGAAGAAAGATCTGGACAATGATATTGTTAAATTGAAGCTATTTCGGCGAAATCTCATGGGCCTTTGGCTGGGCCGGCCCATTATGGTCCACAAAAATCTTGTGGGCCTTCACCTGGGCTGGCCCATTATGGCCCGCAAAAATCTTGTGGGCCTTTACCTGGGCCGGCCCATTATGGCCCGCAAAATCTTGTGGGCCTTTAGCTGGGCCAGCCCATTATGGTCCGCAAAATCTCGTGGGCCTTTAGCTGGGCCGGCCCATTATGGTCCGCAAAATCTTGCGGGCCTTTAGTTGGGCCGGCCCATTCAAACTTTATGGGCCACTTTTGAGCCGGTCCACGTGTCAACATATCATAGGCGCATCTCGCCCATTGGATGAGTGACACATGTGCCAACGCGGAGCTGAGACGTGTTTCCGTCAGCCAATCAGAATTTTACACGTGGAAAATCCCATTGGCTGGCTGTTAACGGGTTATCGGATCCAAAACCGGACCCGATAGCTTGACGGCGTTCCGTTCCGGTGGATGCCACGTGTCGGTCACCCTTGACGAAAGCACTTCTGTAACGCGCGATTTATCATCATGGAAGTGGACACTTCCGTGATGATAATTTTGGTAATGTCATGGAACACTTCTACGATAGCACAGGTATGACTATCTTGATTCTGTCATAAAATTTTCATGGATGTACATGCATGACAGAAAACGTGACCTACTGTGACAAACACGTATCATCATGGAAGTGTATTTTTTTTGTAGTGAGTGTGGCTCGGAGAGGACGAGTACATTCTTCTGGAACAAGCAACACGTCACTCTGATCAATCCACACAAGGAGGTCACGACAACGCCTCCACATGTGTCACGTGGCTTCATGAACTGTAAGAGAGACACTGTGTAGTGTGCCATTGGAATTCTAATTTATGTGTTTTGCACATACTCGAAGTACTAGTAAGGTACACGTGCATTGCATGCATCAGATTTGGAAACCAAATTATGAATAAATACCACACTATAGCATGTAAGCTCGGAGTCATATATGCCTGATGTAGACCTTCATTTAATTTTTATAGTTCATCTTATTCAAATAAATTAGTTTTTATAAAAAATCTAGGGCCTCTTTGATTTGTAGGATATCCAAAAGGCGGAAATAGGAAAAACATGGGATTAGAGTGGAGTGTGATATTGAATCCTACAGGATTGTACGAGTGTTTGATTGTGCATAGAAAAAACGCAAGATTCTTTCAAAGAGGTTTGAGTGGATGGGATGTTTCCTATGAAATCTAGTGCAAATGAATCCTATGAAAAAATTCCTATGGTTTAGAATCCTACAAATCAAACAACCAAGATAGGAAAAATTCCTAAGGATTAGAATCCTCCAAAATTCCTTTGAGAATCCTTTGAATCAAAGAATCACTTAATCTATATTATGATTCCTGGAATTGTGCGTTGTAAAGCATAAAGTAAAAACAAATAATGGCAATTCAACTAGAAAAAACTTTGGGCAGTTATGATACGGAAGATTCTAGAACAAAGGAGAAGCACTTGTGTTTTGAGGTTCGTGCATTATGCTTAAGTGCAACCATGGAGTCTGCTAGATTGTACATATGGCTAAATCCGGTGGGGGGCTAATAGATGGTGCGAGGGGCCAAGTGGAGGTAGACTATGAAGGAGTGCACAAGTGCGAGATGATATTTAGAGAGAGGGGGCGAGAACGTGCGTCGTTGCGCGCAGTGGCGGAGCCATGAAAAATAAATGAGCTAGGGGGCCAAGTATTGCTAATCCTTTACGAGGAGGGCCAATTCATCAACTTAAACCATTTTACCAGTAATTGTCTAATGATCACATTCATATTAGCCTCGATATATAGTGCTGTTATAGGGGGGGCATGACCCTTGCTGCCCCCTGTATTCGCCACTGTGCGTGCGTCTGAGAGATGAAGCAGAAGGCATGGATGATGAGAGGGGAACATTGGATATATAATTAATGTGTGTGTAGTAGCTATGTAATCCTATATATAGAGGTATAGATTGATCGATGTGGACTTGGGAAAGAGGGTGAGACCTCACTAGATATATAGATTGATTGGTCTGTGTGGGAAACTGTGAAAGACCTAGCTACATATACACACACATAGAGGAACATCGATCGTTGCGAATGCACGTGAGAGATAAAGAATGCCCGATATGATGGAGAGGGGGAGGTGTGTGTGTGTGCATGCATGGGAGACCGACCTGGAGAAAAAGATTGCATGTGTGCGATGGATAATGCCGACTGGTACTGTGTGTGCATGCATGCACGGGAGAAAGTTAGTGGTACAATTACAAAAGAGAAGACGACTGTGTGGGTGTAAAAGACTAGGTGAGGTCATAATCAATGTAAAGTTGAATTCAAATATTTTACTAAGATATCATGATGTTTGAAACCCATCCATGCATGAATATAACTGAGATATGCGTGGTGTGGTTTGGAAACCAGCATGTTGTACTGTATACACACTGAACAAGGTCAGACTGATTTGAATTTGAGATATCGATGGCAGACATCGTTTGGCCTCATTGCATCCGTGCATGGACACACTATTCTAATTGGAGATGATGAGTGGCTTTTGCATCACATATCTATATATCTATACCCTTATATATATTATATTTTATATTTTTTATATAGTGTGCGGATAACTTTAAATTTGAAAGATGGTCGTTGGATGAGGCCAATCCGATGGTGCGGAGATGAAAAATTTGAGCACTATTGGCCGTTGGATATCATCTAGATTCCACCAGATTTTTCCACATGTACAATCTAGGAGACTCCATGGTCGAACTTAAGCATAACGCACAAACCTCAAAACACAAGCACTTCTTCTTTGTTCTAGAATCAACCGTATCAGAATTGCCCAAATGTGTTTTTACATGATTTGCCATTATTTGTTTTTACTTTATGTCTTACAACGCACAATTCCATGAATCTTAAAATATATTAGCTTTCTTATAAAAACTAGATGATTTTGAATGAAATGAACTATAAGAATTAAACGAACATCTACATCATGCATATATGACTCAAAGCTTACATGCTATAATGTGGTATTTATTCATAATTTGGTTGTCAAATCTCATGCGTGCAATGCACGTGTACCTTACTAGTCTAAATGGTGTTTGTGTGTGTGTTGTGCTTGTTAAACACATTGTACATAGTATATCATACATGGTTTAGATTCCGAACATCTAGCTAGAGCATACATGTACTATGATTTGAATTCAACATAAAATGGATACATATATTTGAATTTGAGATCGTATGTACTTGTAGTTCGTATTTATATAGGAATTTACTTCTCCTATATTCATGTCTTGTGTTGTGAAGATAATATTTAGATGGTTGTATAACTAACCCGAGTACAATCCCATTCAAACAGGGAAAATGTACTCAAATTTAGTCCATATGCTAGACAACACAGATTGGTTTTTTATTGTTGTGGGTAGTGCAAATTGTTTTGGTACTGTACACGTTATGTTTGTTGTGCCGATTTTTTTAGTTTTTTTGTTGTATTTGAATGCATTTCTAGTAATATAGTAAAACGGGACATGTCTCTCTCTAGTGATGAGGTGCAAATTGTCATTTTTTGGGTACACGTTAAGCTTGTTCTCCTGAAATTTCAAGCCGCGCCTTGTTATGCCGAAATTTCAAGCTAGCGTCTCTGTCTATCGTGCTAGGAAACTCCCGCCTCTTCAACCCGCACCTTGTTACCCCAAAATATTTAATATATATCTTTGTATCGTTGTGCTCCGAGAACTCTCTCCATCTCAACCCGCGCCTTGCTATTCCAAAATTACAACGCGCGCGAAAACTCCCACCTCCTGTGAAATCCCGACACGCGAAATGCCCGTGATACCCCTGAAACAAAAGAACCGCCTAGGTCAAATCGCTGGGGGTTCTTTCGTAACTTACCCCACATTTCGGACAAGCACGTCCCTAAGCCATGGTTCCCCACTCCCATCCCATCCGCCCACCCATTCATACACCGAGGCCGCGAAAACCCGCCAAGCGGCCCACACCCTCCTCCGTCCGCCACCCAGCCGGAGCCTCTTCCCCAACGACGTCATCCACAGCAACACCTCGACGTCCCTCATCCACCGTACCGGATGAGGATCTGTCGTCGATCTCATCGTCTCGCCGGTTTAGCCACCCCGTCCCCCACCTCCAAGGAGCTGCCCCGACGGTCCCCTCGTCTTTCACGCCACCTGCATTCCCACACCGCCGTCTTCACCTGCACCACCGGAAGAGCATCATCATCACCGTTTCCTCGGATGAAACTGAGGCCTAATCGGCGCCACCAAAGAGGTTGTACACAAATCACCGCATTTTCTTCTTGATTCGATCTCACGGTGCTGCCGGCATTCGGTCCTGAGCTGACACAGCGCGGCTCCATGCACGGCGGCGTCGCCGGCCACTTCCACCACGGTGTCGCTCCCTTGGCGGTGACGTCCACATCAGTAGTCGCTGCTGCTGCTTTAGCTCTCGCTCGCGCTGCTGCTCCGCTCTTGCTCTCGGTGCTCTGCTTGGTATGCTCTTGCTATTGCTCTTGCTCTTGCTCGCGCTGCTGCTCTCGCTCTTGCTCTTCTTGCGATGCTGCTCCGATTTAGCTACACTTCAGTCGACTGAATCGACTTTTGGGTCAGTCAATTTTCAGGGGGTGGGGGGCTCGCCGGAGTTAAGGAAGAACCAGCCGCAGCGGGGACGGGAGCTCTCCGGAGAGGTACCCTAGTATCTATCTTAGGGTTGAGGGTGGGGGCGATGGCCGTCGGCGGTGGTGGGGCGGTGGCGTGGGGTTCGCCGGAGAAAAAGCTCGGCACGGGGGGCCTAGAGGGAAGGCCGGGGCGGCAGCGGACCGGCGGTGGGGAGTGGTTTCGGGGCGGGCGGGGCGGCACACCGCCGGCCGCGGGCGGCGGGGGCCGGCTGTTTGGCCGGTGGTGGCTGGCGGCTCAGGGTAGCCTCACTTGATGCTGCTACACGACCAGCTGCCCCGGCTCTTGTACGCGCTGCTGCTGCTGCTTTTCTGCTACTAGTTTGTTCCGTTTCGACAGTAAAATTCAGTTTCGATAGAAAAATTCAGTTTCGACAGTTAAGTTCAGTTTCGACAGTTAAATTCAGTTTCGACAGTTAAGTTCAGAGATGAGTGGCTGATGTATTTTCCATCTAGCACTTTGTGGTTATATATTTTACGTCATCTATTGGAGATGCTATTAGAATTCCACCCAGGTTAACGTTGTCTCTCTTGTCCTACTTCAGCCTCGGCGTCGTACAACTCACCGGAGCTGCTCCAACGACGAAGCCCTCCATCGCAAAGGAGCAGTACCCCGGGCTCCATCTCCAGACACCTAAGGTATTTTTCCCCTCCTCCAACAGCCAAGTCAGCCGGAGCATCCTCACTGACCATCCCAATCATGCTGAGATCGACATGGCTTCGCCAAAGAGGTTGTATGAGGGAGTCCTGGATTAGGGGGTCCTCGGACTGCCGGACTATATACTTTGGCCGGACTGTTGGACTATGAAGATCCAAGATTGAAGACTTCGTCCCGTGTCCGGATGGGACTCTCCTTTGCGTGTAAGGCAAGCTTGGCAATTCGGATATGTAGATCTCCTCCCTTGTAACCGACTCTGTGTAACCCTAGCCCCCTCCGGTATCTATATAAACCGGAGGGTTTAGTCCGTAGGACAACAACAACAACAATCATAATCATAGGCTAGCTTCTAGGGTTTAGCCTCTACGATCTCGTGGTAGATCAACTGTTGTAATACTCATATCATCAAGATCAATCAAGCAGGAAGTAGGGTATTACCTCCATCAAGAGGGCTCGAACCTGGGTAAACATTGTGTCCCCCGCCTCCTGTTACCATCCACCTTAGACGCACTGTTCGGGACCCCCTACCCGAGATCCGCCCGTTTTGACACCGACATTGGTGCTTTCATTGAGAGTTCCACTGTGACGTCACCATAAGCCTTGATGGCTCCTTCGATCATCGGCAATGATGCGATCTAGGGTGAGGTTTTTCTCCCCGGACAGATCTTCGTATTCGGCGGCTTCGCACTACGGGCCAACTCGCTTGGCCATCTGGAGCAGATCGAGAGCTACGCCCCTGGCCGTCAGGTTAGGTTTGGAAACTTAAACTATACTGCCGACATCCGCTGAGACTTGATCTTCTACGGATTTGAGCCCATGTCAGGTGCGCAGCACAGTCACGATGAGCATGATTTAGCTCTGCCGTCGGACAATGTTCGGGAGATCACACCTGTGGCTACTCCGGCCCTCAATCCGGAGCAGATTACGCCGTCCGAGGATGGGTGGATGGACCATGCCACGGAGGCCGCACACTTAGTGGCGATAGAGCCGAATACTGACTTCACCTCCTATGAGACCTGTGTTGCCGGACTCTTGGATTCGTCCCCGGCCACGGGCTCCGAATCGCCTGCGTTAGTGCCTATCGAATCTGATTGGGCACCGATCATGGAGTTTTCCTCCGCGGATATCCTTCAGCACTCGCCCCTGAGCGATGTGCTAAATTCATTAAGGTCTCTCTCCTTGTCAGGAGGCCCTTAGCCGAACTGTGTCCGGCTTGAGTGGGAAGCGGACGATGAAGAAATTCGTTCCCCACCCACCACCCACTTAATAGCCACTATCGACGACTTATCCGACATGCTCGATTTCGGCTCCGAAGACATCGACGGTATGGACGATGATGCAGGAGAAGAACCACCGCCCCCAGGGCGCTGGACTGCCACCTCATCATATGATATATACATGGTGGACACCCCCAAAGAAAGCGATGGCAATAAGGCAACGGAGGATAATCCCCTCGAGAAGCAATCTAAGCACCAGCATCATCGGCGCCACCCTAAGCCCCGCCATAGAAAAAGCAGCGATACGGGCACAAGAGACAATAACGCTGCGGATAGTGCCGAAGACAAAGACAATCGCCTCCAGCCAGGCTTCGAGCAGGAGGATGGCCAAGCTAGCCCTAAGAAACAGGCGACAGACGGAGAACCAGAAGATGACACTTACATGTCCCTCTCCGAAGACGAGGCGAGCCTCGGCGACGAAGAATTTATCATGCCTGAGGATCCCGTCGAGCAGGAGCGCTTCAAGTGCCGCCTTATAGCCACAGCAAAAATCCTGAGGAAAAAGCAGCAGCAGCTTCAGGCTGATCAAGAGCTGCTAACGGATAGATGGACCGAGGTCCTAGCAGCCGAGGAATACAAACTCGAGCGCCCAACCAAAAGTTACCCAAAGCGCAGGTTGCTACCCCAACTCGAGGAGGAAGCATTAAAGCCTACGCTTCCAGCGTATGATGCGGCTGACCGGCTGTCACAGCCCCAGATCAGCCCTTGTCTGACTTTGCTTGTTCCTCATGCATCATGTTTAAATTTTGCTTAAACTTGAAATAGGGGTGATCAATCCCTAGCACCCAAAAGAACTCAACTAGGTTCAACTTAAAAACATTTTCAATGAACCCAAATGCCCTTTAGAAAAGTTCATGATTTTTGATAAAGGTAAAAACCTCTGCCAAAAAAGATGCACCTATTTCTAGGCCATTCTGGATTTTTGAATTAAGTCTTATTGTATTTAACTTTTGGGCATTTAAATACTATAAATAATTTGAATGTTCAAATAATGTTGGAACTATTTTTGGGCCACTGAAATAATTCAGCAACTGTCCATGAATATTTTCAGGATTTTAGGAAATGCCTTGGTATTTTTCCTAAGCTCAAAACAGAGGCAAATAATTAGAAAACAAAAAAAATAGAAAACAGAAGAGAGGGAGAGCTTACCTGGCCTCACCTGTATAGCCACCAGAGGGGCCAGCCCACCACTGTAGCAGCCCAGCCCACCTCCTCCTCCCCTGTCGTCTTCCTCCCCCTGCCAGGAGGACGGCGCGTGCCCGACGCGCGCACGCACGCGCCCCGGCCACCTCCTGCTTCCTGCCGCTTCCCCCTCGTCGCCCTGGGCCTCCCTCGCGACGCCACGCAGCCCCGACCGCTCTCTCCTCTCTCTCACTTTCCCCTCTGGCCCTCTCTCCCGCAAAAACAGAGCGCCACCGAGCGAGCTCGCCGACGCCGATCGCCGTACCCACGGCCACCGCCACCACCTCGCCTCTCCGAGCTGTCCAAGAGCTCCGCCTCATCTGCTTCTTCCTCCTCGACGATCCTCCTGGCCTCGGACGCGCTGCTTCATCGCCACCGTCGCCATTTCCGTCACCGGCCACCGAGGCTCCTCGTCGGTCGATTCGCCGCCGTCTCCGCCTCCCCGAGCCCGCTGAGTCCTTCCTTGAGATCACTGTGAGCCCCTGAACCGTTTCCCCCTACTCCCGTGCTCGATTTCGAGCTCTAGCTAGACTAGCCACCGTGCCCGAAGCTCGCCGCCGCATGAGCTCATCGCCGCCGTGGCTCCGGCGACCAAATGGCCCCGCGCGTGCGTCCGTTGCACTCGCGACGTTCCGTAGAGCAACTCTAGCGCGATAGCCCGTTTGTTTGCAAGCCACAGCGCTAACCCCGCACCCACCCGAACTCCGGCGCCGCGAAAGAGCTCGCCGCCGTCGACTCCGGTCACCACAGGCCCAGCCACTACCACCATTCGATGCGCGCCTGCAAGAGCTCTCCAATGAGCCCAAGAACGGCCTCGTCCGTGCCCTGTGGGCGCTTTCCGAGCCGCGCCGCCGTCTCGGGCCTCGCCGGCGTCGAGTCGCCGGCGGGTTTGACCTCGTTTGACCCGGTTTGACCCTAGTTTGACTTCCCCCCTGAGTCACTGACGTGTGGGCCCATGCTCCTAACTAAACTAGATTAGTATTAGTTTAGCGCTAATTAATCTGGATTAGTTAGGTTAGTCACTGACAGGCAGGTCCCACGGGTCAGTTTGACCCTGGCCAGCCCGTTGACTCGCTGACGCAGTGATGACGTCAGGCTGACGCAGTAAAGCATTATCTGGATTTAAGTTTATTCAGAAAATTCCAGAAAATAGTATAAACTTCTAAAAATCATATAAAATCAACCGTAGCTCAGAATGAAATAATTTATATATGAAAAATTATCAGAAAAATGCAATCTA
Source organism: Triticum aestivum (assembly GCF_018294505.1). NCBI lineage: Eukaryota > Viridiplantae > Streptophyta > Magnoliopsida > Poales > Poaceae > Triticum > Triticum aestivum. The sequence continues at coordinate 171,544,463 of NC_057805.1, read as the reverse complement.
TCCATCTGTATCATTTTCATGCATGTCAAACTAAGTTATACCTGCTGTATAGGTGAAAACATGATAATGCACTATTTGAATTCATAGTTTGAATTTGAATTTGAATCTTTGGTTCAAATCAACTCAAACCATTCTGTTCTAGCTGGCATTAGCCCAAAACACATTCATATTGCCATGTCATAGCATGCATCATATTGTGCATTGCATTGATCGTGCCCTTCTTTGTTTGCCGGTAACCGTCCCCTCTCAGTAGCCGATGCTCCGATGACGTGATCGATGACACCGATGAAGAACTATAATATCTTCAGAAGTGCCAGGCAAGCATAACCCCCTTGTTCATTCCGATACAATCCCACTCTCTCGCTCCTGCTCTCTTTAACTACATTAGGACAACAACGATTCAACTGTTACTTGTTGCGGTAGTTGAACCCCTTATCCTCTGCATGACCTGTCATTGCCACAGTAAATAGATGAAACCCACTAGCATGAGTAGGAGTTGTTTGAGCCCTGATGTGCCTACTCATTCATGCTTGTTTGTCATGCCTGCTATTGCTTAGAGTTGTGTCAGGTCTGATTCATCGGGGATGAATTGGAAAGTTGTGAACATGTCCTACTGTGTGTGAGCTAAGTGTGTGAACACGATTTGGTAAAGGTAGCGGTGAGAGGCCATGTAGGAGTACATGGTGGGTTGTCTCATTGCAGCCGTCCTCAGGAACTGAGTTCTGTGTTTGTGATCCATGATACAGTTACTACCACGCATTGGGCCCGAAACCAATGGACCCTCTCGGCTTCTTAATCACCCTTGTCCTCTGTCCAGGAGTTGCAAGTAGTTTCTGGTGTTTGTAGTATGCTGGAGGCCGTGGGCAGCGCTGACCGGAGGGGTGGGCTGTGATGCGGTAGGCACGTGGCCGGGCATGCCGGGCGCCCGTTTGGTGTCCCGGAACCCCGCACACATCGTTCGGGGCCGTATGTGGAAACCTCGGCCGGACTCCCTGCGGATGGAACCTGAATAGGCGATAAACCTGGACTAGAGACTTGAGTGTTTAGGTAGGCTGTGGCCGACACCCTCGCTGGGCTTCCGCTTGAAGGTTGCCGAGTACATGTCGTGTAAACGGCGGTAAGTGGTGAGAGCGTGTGTGTCGAAGTACACCCCTGCAGGGTTAACATCATCTATTCGAATAGCCGTGTCCGCGGAAATGGACTTCTGGGTTGCCTATAACAGTTCATAGACAAGTGAAAGTGGATACTCTAAAATGCGCAAGATAAGCGTGAGTGCTATGGATGGCGTTCTCGTAGGGAGACGGGAGCGAATCCATAGTGGTGTATTGATATGGTGAATTTGTGGACTCGTGTGCGCCACCTCAAAAGAGTTACTTGCAGTCGTAGTTTAGAATAGCCACCGAGTCAAAGCTGGCTTGCTGCAGTCAAACTCCACCACCCCCCTTTTGTTGATACCGATGCATATGTAGCTAGTTCTGATGTAAGTCTTGCTGGGTACATTTGTACTCACGTTTGCCTATTTTATGTTTTGCAGAGAGACTTCAGTCTCGCTAGTAGTACCGCTTGGACTTCGACGTTTAGCTTGTTACCTCAGCTACGATCTTGTGCCCTCGGCAGGATCTGGTAGATAGTCGGGCTTCTCAGCCTTTTCATTTGTAGATGTCTGTACTCAGACATGTTAAGCTTCCGCATGTGTTTGACTTGTATGCTCTGAATGTTGGGTCATGAGACCCATGTTTGTAATATCTGGCTCTTCGGAGCCTAATGAATAAATACTCTGAGTCGTAGAGTCTTGTTGTGATGCCATGTTGTATTTGCACATATCGAGCATATTGTGTGTATGATTGAAATGCTTGGTATGTGTGGGATCCGACAACCTAGTTGTGTATCCTTGGTAGCCTCTCTTATGGGGAAATGTAGTCTTGTGCTCCATGAGCCATAGTAGTCCGCTACAGCCCGGTTCACCGGAGTCCTGCTAGCCCAGCACTACTGCTCCGGAACACTTGACTGGCCGGCATGTGATTCACTCCGTTCCTGTGTCTGTCCCTTCGGGGAAATGTCACGCGGTGACATCCGGAGTCCTGCCTAGCCTGCTACAGCCCGGGTTCCCGGAGTCCTGTTAGCCCAGTGCTACAGCCCGGATTCACACGCTGCTGACCGACATGCTCGATGTTGATTCATGTTTGCCTGTCCCCGTAAGTTAGTGCCACTTTGGGTTCACGACTAGTCATGTCGGCCCGGGTTCTCTGTCATATGGATGCTAGCGACATTATCATATACGTGAGCCAAAAGGCGCAAACGGTCCCGGGCCATGGTAAGGCGACACCCGTGGGAATACCGTGCGTGAGGCCGCAAAGGGATATGAGGTGTTACAGGCTAGATCAGTGTGACTTAGAATCGGGGTCCCGACAGCGTTGGTATCAGAGCCTGACTGCCTGTAGGATTACCAAGCCAAACTGGTCGAAGTTGAGTCTAGAAATGCTTTAGTTATGTAAGGGAATTGATTGTGGAAGGGAACGTAAGGCTCTTTTTACTCCTTTACCTTATGCCCTCTAATCTGAGTCACCCTCTTCTCATTCTACGGGGATTAAGAACTAGGCTTCTCATCTTTCTATCAGGATCACGTGTTACTAATCCGTAGACTCGTAGGATTGTTGGTCTCAAGCCTCAGTTCAGTTTCTACCACTACAGTGTGTTGTTAGTTGGACTTGGAACCTTGATATGATGTTGTTGAGTGGTTATGCCACCATTTTGTAGGATGTCTCAAATCCTTTGAGCATTTACAGCCGTTATGCTGTCCGAGCCACCCCAGGCTTCTAAATAATCTGACGCAGTTGCAAATCCCTTCTTTCCGTTCTCGATGTTCCCTTTGGGCCAGATTAACCACACTAATCGTTGAGTTGAGGTACTCTGCTGCCTTGACATATATGTTGTAGTTATTATTATGACCCTAGGTGTCTTAGAGGACCACTTAGTAATCTAGCAATGCTTGCATCCCCAGTGTGATGATTCTGGCCACTATTCTTGAAAGCATCCCGTGATGCCATTTAGTTAGTAGGCATTCTATTTCTGGGTTCTTGAACCCAAGATTCACTCTACTTAACTCGTGTAGCTAGTGTTTGCTAGTTCCCTTAAGATATTAGTAACCTTTGCATTAGTCCTCGAGGTCCGTGGTATTTCATTCTTCCAATACCATGAACCATCATGGCAGAAGTTCTTTTAACCAAAAGATCACAACCAGGGCGCTCTTGAGGAGTACTCCATTCATATTGTGACTCTGCCAGTCCTACCTTTCTGCATGGGTTATCTAGAAGAAACTTGTTGGACTTGGTTCGACATACTAATCTATGCATCCACAACTCAGAAAAACATATGTTCCTTTGAGTTGTCTCTCTTTAGTTATTTTCTGGCCCTCGTCTATCAATTGATAGTCAGGAGTAATTGTGCATTTGTGTTATCGATGCCTATTATTCTTGTGGTCTGTCAAGCCATTCTAATCCGGAATGACTAGGAGAAACAAACTCCAGTACCTCGTCCCTCTCTGGGATTGGGTCAAAGTAGTTGTTTTCCGCAGATCAAATGCCTAACCAGCTTTTGTTCTGTTCTACCTACGAGTATTACCCTCTTTATGTCAGGAATCTCATGAGGATTGCACCAACCCTTATGAATTCTTGTTGCAGTGATACTTCTGGCCATCGTTATTCATTCCTCGGTCTCCGTGTTATTGTAACCGGAATACTGACAAGTGAATCGTGGTGTGTGAAATCTATACTCCTAGCAACTCCGTTGCTTGGTAGTTAAAGGACAATAATTTCATCCTTAGCGTGTTGGTTATTGAATCACCATCCTGAGGTTGATCGTGCTACCTAGTCCATATTCCCGGTGTACTTTTTGATCAATGAGTTAGGATAGTGTCAGTCCTTGCTTATTCGGTCATATCGTCTTGCCCTGAAAAGCAAGATTGTTCTCGATCTTAATAACAAGTCAGTGGATCGTGATTTTCCAAATATCTTCTTGGAAGTACCGCCAGGTTGTCCCTGACCGATATGTTGAGTTTGTGAACAAGTTGGTTTTCCAATAAACCACCCCTTCTCCAAGAATCTGTGTTGGATACCCCTGAGCTAGTTGGTCAAGATAAACAACAACTTGGAGAGTTGGAAGATAAAAGGTTGTCTAACTTAGTTCATTTCCAAAGGGATATCTTGTGTCTGTGTGTGTGTTGAAGAAAGATGATATCTTCATTGATTGATCCTCGTGATCAATTGTTGGATCTATTGTCTTACCCAAATCTTTGATTTGAGTATGGGCTATCATCAAGTCAAATCAGAACCAACGATGTTCATAATGTTGTCTTACTCGTGGTTGATCCCTCGAGCATACACCAATATATCTTTTGGGTCTGACCAATGCTATCACTTGTTCACATAATTATGGAATTCCATCTCCATGGAAACCTGGATGAATTGTTGTTGAGCCCATCAGCAACACTGCTACCTTCTCCATGACTCGTGTTGAACATCCAGCTAGTATTGGAAACTTTATAAGCATTATCTTCGTGATCCGTTCATGAAGCCTATGTTTGGATGAAAGGAGTGACTTCCTCTAATTCATGTGCATTTGATGCAAGTTGCCGCCGTGAATCTGAGAAAGCATGTTTCTACCTCCTCTGGAATCGTCCCAAGTCAGTTATGCACGTGCGAAGTATTCCGTGGTCTGTTAGACTGATCATCTTCATTCCATATGAGTTCTCTAGCACACCAAGCCACTGATTGATTTGTTCAAGGAGAAGGAGTTCCTTCATAAGAGCTAATCCGGACTTATGAAAGAACTTCGATATCCTCGTTGATGGTTCCCAACCAGAACTCGGTAGTGTTTTATTATAAGACTACCATATGATCATGCTTGTCTGGGACAACGTGCTCACATGTTTGTAGCAGAACCAGCTCATGTTTTGGAGCTTACTACCGTAATCCATCTCCCGAGAATCTTGCAACGTCTTCTCGTCGATTTGTGTTGCAAACCTTAATTTTCTTTCTAGACTTGACGAGTCTGGAATATTCTGACACCAACCAGATCTAAATCTCAGGCAGACATGATGGTTGGAACATTCCCAAGAACTACAATATTGGTCTCTCGTTAATCGGTAAAGTGGATGTCGTGGGCAACACACCCAGCCGGAAGACCTATTATTGTAGTATCTTGATTAAGGAAGTTGGCCACCTCCCCATAAGGATTTCGTAGGATTTACTTCCGTAGTTATTCCTTATGGATTCTTGTGCTCCTGAAGTCCGACCTTTTACTTGATGTTCTAGATACCAAACCATATCAATAAATGGGTTACGCTAGCACATCAAGGAGAACATTAGAAGTGGAATGCTAAATGTCTCTCCGTCGATCATCCAGATTGCTTCTTTGGCATTGCTAAGGAAAAATCTGAGAAAGTGTTGTCCTCCTTTGCACCTGCATCCTCCATCACCGTTCATCATGGTAGTATGATGTGTTGCCAGGGTCCTCAGCACGGATGTTGGTAAAACCTTGATGAATATGGAAATGCTCAAGTTCTTGAAAGCACGCTCAGTCACTAGGTTATATCCTTGGTATCAACTGGAATGTGCCTTCCATTTGCCGAGTTGTTCTATAACCATAGTTTCCTTTCCAAATTGAGTGTGCCATTCTTTTGAATTCTTTCAAACGATCATTTGTAAATTGTCTTACACTGGTATGAAGAGTTTCAATGATCTCTGAATCAAAAGAAATTCTTTTTGCCACTTAAGGGAATATTTCTATGAGCCACCCTCCCTAAGGTGCCCCGTTATGGAATCGTGGCAATTATCTCCTGACTACTTTGAAACCATGCACCATCCTACCTAAGCATGGGATTGTTGCCCACCAAATCAAATCTCATCGTTTGTTCTTCCATCCCTCTCGATGTGTTTTGCGTCTCAACTCGAGATGTTTCAACATCTCATTCCGTGAGTTGATCGTAAGTTGCTCGATCTTTAAGGAGATCAATTTCTATAGAGTTTTCCCTTGTCGTCATCGTGTCGGATGAAGATCTCGAAAGCAAAGACGTCAATGTTAATTGAAGCAACGGATCAACATCTTCGCAAAGAGCAATTGGATCATGAAGATCGTGTTAGCTTTTTGTACCCTCTGTCTTCTTACCTCACGTCTTGAATCTCGGGACGAGATTCTTGTTTAGTGGGGGTGAGCTGTCACAGCTCCAGATCAGCCCTTGTCTGACTTTGCTTGTTCCTCATGCATCATGTTTAAATTTTGCTTAAACTTGAAATAGGGGTGATCAATCCCTAGCACCCAAAAGAACTCAACTAGGTTCAACTTAAAAACATTTTCAATGAACCCAAATGCCCTTTAGAAAAGTTCATGATTTTTGATAAAGGTAAAAACCTCTGCCAAAAATGATGCACCTATTTCTAGGCCATTCTGGATTTTTGAATTAAGTCTTATTGTATTTAACTTTTGGGCATTTAAATACTATAAATAATTTGAATGTTCAAATAATGTTGGAACTATTTTTGGGCCACTGAAATAATTCAGCAACTGTCCATGAATATTTTCAGGATTTTAGGAAATGCCTTGGTATTTTTCCTAAGCTCAAAACAGAGGCAAAAAATTAGAAAACAAAAAAAAATTAGAAAACAGAAGAGAGGGAGAGCTTACCTGGCCTCACCTGTGTAGCCACCAGAGGGGCCAGCCCACCACTGTAGCAGCCCAGCCCACCTCCTCCTCCCCTGTCGTCTTCCTCCCCCTGCCAGGAGGACGGCGCGTGCCCGACGCGCGCACGCACGCGCCCCGGCCACCTCCTGCTTCCTGCCGCTTCCCCCTCGTCGCCCTGGGCCTCCCTCGCGACGCCACGCAGCCCCGACCGCTCTCTCCTCTCTCTCACTTTCCCCTCTGGCCCTCTCTCCCGCAAAAACAGAGCGCCACCGAGCGAGCTCGCCGACGCCGATCGCCGTACCCACGGCCACCGCCACCACCTCGCCTCTCCGAGCTGTCCAAGAGCTCCGCCTCATCTGCTTCTTCCTCCTCGACGATCCTCCTGGCCTCGGACGCGCTGCTTCATCGCCACCGTCGCCATTTCCGTCACCGGCCACCGAGGCTCCTCGTCGGTCGATTCGCCGCCGTCTCCGCCTCCCCGAGCCCGCTGAGTCCTTCCTTGAGATCACTGTGAGCCCCTGAACCGTTTCCCCCTACTCCCGTGCTCGATTTCGAGCTCTAGCTAGACTAGCCACCGTGCCCGAAGCTCGCCGCCGCATGAGCTCATCGCCGCCGTGGCTCCGGCGACCAAATGGCCCCGCGCGTGCGTCCGTTGCACTCGCGACGTTCCGTAGAGCAACTCTAGCGCGATAGCCCGTTTGTTTGCAAGCCGCAGCGCTAACCCCGCACCCACCCGAACTCCGGCGGCCGCGAAAGAGCTCGCCGCCGTCGACTCCGGTCACCACAGGCCCAGCCACTACCACCATTCGACGCGCGCCTGCAAGAGCTCTCCAATGAGCCCAAGAACGGCCTCGTCCGTGCCCTGTGGGCGCTTTCCGAGCCGCGCCGCCGTCTCGGGCCTCGCCGGCGTCGAGTCGCCGGCGGGTTTGACCTCGTTTGACCCGGTTTGACCCCAGTTTGACTCCCCCCTGAGTCACTGACGTGTGGGCCCATGCTCCTAACTAAACTAGATTAGTATTAGTTTAGCGCTAATTAATCTGGATTAGTTAGGTTAGTCACTGACAGGCAGGTCCCACGGGTCAGGTTTGACCCTGGCCAGCCCGTTGACTCGCTGACGCAGTGATGACGTCAGGCTGACGCAGTAAAGCATTATCTGGATTTAAGTTTATTCAGAAAATTCCAGAAAATAGTATAAACTTCTAAAAATCATATAAAATCAACCGTAGCTCAGAATGAAATAATTTATATATGAAAAATTATCAGAAAAATGCAATCTATCCATCTGTATCATTTTCATGCATGTCAAACTAAGTTATACCTGCTGTATAGGTGAAAACATGATAATGCACTATTTGAATTCATAGTTTGAATTTGAATTTGAATCTTGGTTCAAATCAACCCAAACCATTCTGTTCTAGTTGCATTAGCCCAAACACATTCATATTGCCATGTCATAGCATGCATCATATTGTTGCATTGCATTGATCGTGCCCTTCTTTGTTTGCCGGTAACCGTCCCCTCTCAGTAGCCGATGCTTCCGATGACGTGATCGATGACACCGATGAAGAACTATAATATCTTCAGAAGTGCCAGGCAAGCATAACCCCCTTGTTCATTCCGATACAATCCCACTCTCTCGCTCCTGCTCTCTTTAACTACATTAGGACAACAACGATTCAACTGTTACTTGTTGCGGTAGTTGAACCCCTTATCCTCTGCATGACCTGTCATTGCCACAGTAAATAGATGAAACCCACTAGCATGAGTAGGAGTTGTTTGAGCCCTGATGTGCCTACTCATTCATGCTTGTTTGTCATGCCTGCTATTGCTTAGAGTTGTGTCAGGTCTGATTCATCGGGGATGAGTTGGAATGGTGATGAACATGTCCTACTGTGTGTGAGCTAAGTGTGTGAACACGATTTGGTAAAGGTAGCGGTGAGAGGCCATGTAGGAGTACATGGTGGGTTGTCTCATTGCAGCCGTCCTCAGGAACTGAGTTCTGTGTTTGTGATCCATGATACAGTTACTACCACGCATTGGGCCCGAAACCAATGGACCCTCTCGGCTTCTTAATCACCCTTGTCCTCTGTCCAGGAGTTGCAAGTAGTTTCTGGTGTTTGTAGTATGCTGGAGGCCGTGGGCAGCGCTGACCGGAGGGGTGGGCTGTGATGCGGTAGGCACGTGGCCGGGCATGCCGGGCGCCCGTTTGGTGTCCCGGAACCCCGCACACATCGTTCGGGGCCGTATGTGGAAACCTCGGCCGGACTCCCTGCGGATGGAACCTGAATAGGCGATAAACCTGGACTAGAGACTTGAGTGTTTAGGTAGGCTGTGGCCGACACCCTCGCTGGGCTTCCGCTTGAAGGTTGCCGAGTACATGTCGTGTAAACGGCGGTAAGTGGTGAGAGCGTGTGTGTCGAAGTACACCCCTGCAGGGTTAACATCATCTATTCGAATAGCCGTGTCCGCGGAAATGGACTTCTGGGTTGCCTATAACAGTTCATAGACAAGTGAAAGTGGATACTCTAAAATGCGCAAGATAAGCGTGAGTGCTATGGATGGCGTTCTCGTAGGGAGACGGGAGCGAATCCATAGTGGTGTATTGATATGGTGAATTTGTGGACTCGTGTGCGCCACCTCAAAAGAGTTACTTGCAGTCGTAGTTCAGAATAGCCACCGAGTCAAAGCTGGCTTGCTGCAGTCAAAATCCACCACCCCCCTTTTGTTGATACCGATGCATATGTAGCTAGTTCTGATGTAAGTCTTGCTGGGTACATTTGTACTCACGTTTGCCTATTTTATGTTTTTGCAGAGAGACTTCAGTCTCGCTAGTAGTACCGCTTGGACTTCGACGTTTAGCTCGTTACCTCAGCTACGATCTTGTGCCCTCGGCAGGATCTGGTAGATAGTCGGGCTTCTCAGCCTTTTCATTTGTAGATGTCTGTACTCAGACATGTTAAGCTTCCGCATGTGTTTGACTTGTATGCTCTGAATGTTGGGTCATGAGACCCATGTTTGTAATATCTGGCTCTTCGGAGCCTAATGAATAAATACTCTGAGTCGTAGAGTCTTGTTGTGATGCCATGTTGTATTTGCACATATCGAGCATATTGTGTGTATGATTGAAATGCTTGGTGTGTGTGGGATCCGACAACCTAGTTGTGTATCCTTGGTAGCCTCTCTTATGGGGAAATGTAGTCTTGTGCTCCACGAGCCATAGTAGTCCGCTACAGCCCGGTTCACCGGAGTCCTGCTAGCCCAGCACTACTGCTCCGGAACACTTGACTGGCGGCATGTGATTCACTCCGTTCCTGTGTCTGTCCCTTCGGGGAAATGTCACGCGGTGACATCCGGAGTCCTGCCTAGCCTGCTACAGCCCGGGTTCCCGGAGTCCTGTTAGCCCAGTGCTACAGCCCGGATTCACACGCTGCTGACCGACATGCTCGATGTTGATTCATGTTTGCCTGTCCCCGTAAGTTAGTGCCACTTTGGGTTCACGACTAGTCATGTCGGCCCGGGTTCTCTGTCATATGGATGCTAGCGACATTATCATATACGTGAGCCAAAAGGCGCAAACGGTCCCGGGCCATGGTAGGCGACACCCGTGGGAATACCGTGCGTGAGGCCGCAAAGGGATATGAGGTGTTACAGGCTAGATCAGTGTGACTTAGAATCGGGTCCCGACACCGGCCACCTCGTGGCCGAGACAAAGCGGCATATCAGGCCGAAGTCTAGCCCGCACCCCGTCACTAGTTAAACAAAAATACCAAGGCCCGGGGTAACACGCAGGACATGCGAGACGTATTGGAAAACAAAGTAGGACATGCAAGATTGATCTACGGATCACGGGGGCGCGCCCCAACGCGTGAAGACAACCGTCATACTGGATATACTAAAAGCAAATCTGGCCGGGCCGAACATAGCAGACAAGACTCGTATGAACTTTGTAGTAATATAGCCAGGCACAGAGGCGCCGCACACCCCCTATGCTTCACTGATGAAGTAATGGATCATGAATTCCCAAAAGGGTTTAAACCCGTGAACATTGAATCATATGAAGGCACTACAGACCCCGCGGTATGGATAGAGGATTTCTTCCTCCACATTCACATGGCCCGCGGGGATGATCTACACGCCATCAAGTATCTCCCGCTAAAACTCAAAGGGCCGGCTCGGCATTGGCTGAATACCTTGCGGACAAACTGCATCGGAAGTTGGGAGAACCTAGCAGACGCATTCCTGGACAACTTCCAGGGCACTTATGTGCGGCCACCAGATGCTGACGATTTAACTTACATAACACAACAGCCCGGAGAGTCAGCCAGGAAATTCTGGACCCGGTTCCTAACTAAAAAGAACCAAATTGTCGACTGTCCGGATGCCGAAGCCCTATCGGCCTTTAAACATAACATCCGTGACGAGTGGCTTGCCCGACATCTCGGCCAAGAGAAGCCGAAATCCATGGCAACCCTCACGACACTCATGACCCGCTTTTGCGCGGGCGAAGATAGCTGGTTGGCCCGTAGCAACAACAAGCAAGCAACCCTGGCACATCAGAGGCCAGAGATAGCAACAGCAAACCCTGACGCAACAAACACAAGCGCCGCAAAAATGGTGAAAACACCGAAGATACAACAGTCAACTGCGGATTTAGTGGATCTAAGTCCAGTCAGCAGAATGGGCCACTCAAAAATGACAATTCGGATCCATCCAGTCTGGACCGCATACTCGACCGCCCATGCTAAATTCATGGCACCCCGGGAACACCAGCCAATCGTACCAACAAAGAATGCTGGGTCTTCAAACAAGCCGGCAGGTCAGGCGCCAAAAACAAAGATAAGGGGTCTCAAAGCGATGATGGTGATGAGGAGCCCAGATCACGGAGTACAGGAGGGTAAAAGAAATTCCCCCGCAAATCCAAACGGTGAACGTGGTAAACGGCACCCACACTCCCAACCCGGACCGGATGCGCACCCTTAGGGATGTCGACTTAACGAAACCAGTCGTCCCACAATATAAACTCGGGCCGATCACCTTCAACCGCACGGATCGTCCGGTTAACACCAATCAGGGCAATCCAGCCGCACTAGTCCTCAACCCAATAATTGACGGATTCCACCTCACACGAGTCCTGATGGACGGAGGCAGCAGTCTAAACCTGCTTTACGAGGACACAGTGTGCAAGATGGGCATTGATCATTCGGTGATCAAGCCCACTAAAACCACCTTCAGAGGTATTATACCAGGTGTGGAGGCCAGCTGTACAGGCTCCATCGCCCTTGAGGTAGTCTTCGGATCACCAGACAATTACCATGCCCAAGAGTTAATCTTCGACATCATCCCCTTTCGCAGTGATTATCAGGCAGTGCTCGGATGAACCGCGTTCGCTCGATTCAACGCGGTGCCACAATATGCCTACCGTAAGCTCAAGATGCCCGGTCCGCGCGACGTCATCACGGTTAGTGGCAAGGCCGAACTCTCCCTCGGTACCAAAGAGTATACAGCTGCTTTGACAGTAGAAGAAATGAGTTGCACCTTTTAATCGAACCTCGAGTCGACGGCCAGGCTCCCGGACACCACCAAAGGACTCCAAACTACTTCGCGGCAGGATAGCCCGGCTCGTCCATAGCTCAATTAAACACTCCGGCGAAGGCCAGGACAGGCAGCATACCGCGGCTCAACCGCTCTCCGGCACACAAACATTTCTTACATTTCCTTTGCAGGTTTACCTTTGCGCCGACCAGGACCGGCGATATGGAAGCTGCTCAAACGCGCAAGGGAATCCTTAGATATTCCTCGCAATGACCATCCGACTATACTCCGGATCCGCATACAGCTTCTTCCCCCCTAGTCTCAGCAGGTTCCACAGTCATATCTCTTTTTTATCACATTACCTGTACTCATACGCATCGACGTACCATTCAAATACAACATGTGGATTTATATGATGCTTATCTGCTGTTATTTCTTATTGAAATTATTTTGTCAAGTGGCAACCGTATGACGCGATATGCCTTAAATATGCCAGGGGCTTCGTTTTACCCATAATATGGCAATAAAGTCCGAACACCTTCATGGAAGTTCGGCACCCCGAACTTATAACATTATATGCATCAGCTCCGAATCATGTCTTGGGTCAAATGTTGGGTTTGCCCGGCTCCCATGTTTTGCTGCCTTAAGTTCCGCTATATCGGCTAAGGCGGCACAAGGAGAACTACTGTGATTGTGTCCCGGTTCTTCCGGACGAGCACCTCAATAGAGAAAGCCGAAAACTGACTGTCATGATACGGCGAGAGCTGGTCAGCTGTTCGACAGGTTGTAAAATCTTTAAGGATTTCTCCCGCATAATGCCATAACCAATGCAGCGTGCGATGGATCAGTTTTTCTTCCGATCAGGTGCTTATAGAGCCCCTCGTGCGGTCTTCCGAACCCCAGGGGCTGCGCCTACCTTCCTTTCCTAAAGCTCCTATGGCTAAGTGAGAGTGATAAAGCCCTATAGTCCGATTGCCTAGTTCGTTGTGCTGAACACCTCCTTCGAATGACCCAAAACTGGGATAAAGAGTGATCAAGTTTATCCCAAACACCCCCGTACTTCCTACGTGGGGGCAGAAGCCCACGACTGGCCAACTCTCGGGATTAATATATAAAACGGCCGCGCAGGAGGATAAACTTTTATACAATAGGCAAAAAATAATGACCTTGTTTAAACATTACAAAGGCCAACATGATTTGCATTCATGGAAATATAACATCCTTGGTGCATAGCTCCGCCGCAAGGTAGTATCCTTTTAGGACACTTTCATAATATAATTCGGGCTTGCGATGCTCCTTCCCCTCTGGCGGTCCCTCGGTCATCATCTTTTCAGCATCCATCTTCCCCCAGTGCACCTTTGCGCGGGCGAAGGCCATTCGCGCACCCTCTATATAGACCGAACGCTTGATGACGTCAAGTTGAGGGCAGGCACTTACAAGCTGCTTCACGAGCCCGAAGTATCTACTTGGAATCGGCTCGGCGGGCCATAGCCGGATAATCAAATCCTTCATCGCTAGTTCCGCCGCCTTATGCTGTTCGATCAGCTGTTTCAGTTGGTCGGAAAAAGGCACCAGATAATTCGGTGCCAGATACTGCGACCAGAAGAGCTTATCCGCAGTGTTCCTTTCTTCGGCTCGGTAGAATTGGGTGGCATCCAATATGCTGCGGGGCAGTTCCGCAAACACCCGTGGAGAAATCTGATTAGAAACATGATTTTCTCCTCAAATACTTGATTTACATGGAAAAGAGCCTTACCTGACGTGATCTTCCTCGCCTCTTGGATCTCCTGCAGGGTGCCTTGGGTTTCCCCCTAGGCATCACGCGCGGCCTGATGAGCCCTGGTGAGTTCGGATTATTTCTCCGTTAAACTCTGCTCCAAGGTCTCGCATTTCTTAACGGACTCTTGAAGCTCCTGCTCAGCTTCAATAACCCTGGCCTCGTGCTTCTCACGAAGAGCCTGCTCTGCGGCTGCCTTTTTCTCGGCCTCGGCCACAGCCTTCTTAAGAGCCTCGACTTCGGTCATCGTCCCTAGCAAAAATCATGGAACATATTTTATCATACTGGAAATTCGTTTGCACTGAACGCGAACAAGGCTTGCGCATACCTTGTTTATCTTCCAACTGCCTTTTCACCTGGCCAAGTTCTTCTTTGGTCCACTCCAGACTTTGATTCAGTGTGGAGACCTCCGTAGTATGAGAGGCAACAGCCGCTGCAGACGCCTGCTTATAAAAGAGAGATAGATGTCATCAAATGAGTCTTCCTGCAAACATAAATTTGATCCTCTGTCCGGTTTTTTCTTTCACCGAACAGTGTATCTGGGGCTACTATCCATACTATGACACTCTTCGAAACCTCATAAAACATACCTCAAAGCCTCTTATAAGGCTGATACAGGCTTCATTCACTCCACTCTCAGCAGACTGAATCTTCTTAATCACCGCACCCATAAGGGCACGGTGTTCATCGATGATGGAGGCGCTCTTCAACGCCGCCAACAAAGCATCCGGCACCTCTGGTTGGACAGAGATTACTGGTGGAACAGGCATGCCCCCTCCAACCGAGGGAGGCCGCTTGCTTGATTCTGGAGCCGTATTGGTCTCCGGAATTGCGTCTGGCTGGGAGCCGAATTCAAGATGGCTCCCGCCGACGACTCCCATGGGAATCTTCTCCCCCATGTCTCCGGCCCCTGAAGTTTGACCTCCAGGCGCCGCTTTCACGATCTCTTCCCCCCTCCTTGGCCGGGGTCCTTCTGGGACGAAGCCTCGGTGTTATTCACATATTTGGGCGAAGGGGCCTTCGGGGGCGTCCCACTCTCCATAGCATCCAAGCTCAGCAAATCCTCTGATGAGGACTTTTCGGTGCGGGACCTCGCTGGACTACAAAAAATATGGCTCAGGTCAAAATATCATGCCATGATGAGACTGGACGCATAAACATGTTCGGATTTTGTACTCACGAGTTCACCAGGGGCTGGGCCCTGGGATCCCACGCCGGGCTGTTGTCGGCGGCGGCAGTGGACTCTTCCGGAAGAGGAGCTTTTCCCCTTTTGGGCGACTCGGTCTCCAAGTGTATGGAGGCCGCCCTCTTCTTTCTTCCCCCCACTGGGGATTCATCTTCCTCCTCCTCCTTGTCATCTTCGGAGGCAGAACGGGCGTTGGAGCCTTCGGATATTGTGTCCAAAGTGCCGTGGCGATGAAGGCCGTCCCGGGTCTTTTTGGCCTCCTTCTCGGTTTTCTTCTTCGGCGCCTTGTACGGCGCCGGGACCAGCATCTTCGTCAGAAGTGGGTCGGCCGGTTCTTCGGGCAGCGGGGCTGGACAGTGGATTCGCCCCGCCTTCTTCGTCCAGCCCTAGGGGAGTTGAGGAAAACACACTAAGCATTTCCCTTGGGTTATGCGGATAAAACATATAATAACTTACCGAGCTTGCAGGGCGGGACAGTTGGTATCCGCGGTCCTCGTCCGAGTACGGCCATGATTTGCTAGACTTGAAAAGCACCTTCCAGATGTCTTTGTGCGAGGAGCCAAAGAGCTCTCGCAGGGTCTGGTGCTTGGCCGGATCGAATTCCTATAGATTGCAAGTCCGGTGTTGACAAGGCAGGATCCAGCGAACTAACATCACCTGGACTACGTTGACAAGTTCAATGTTCTTGTCTTCCATATCCTTAACGCGCGTCTGGAGCACCGACAGTTTGTCAGACGAAGAGCAGTTCAGGTCCTTCTTGGCCCAGGACGTAAGCCGCAGAGGGGCTCCGGATCGGAACTTGGGGGCAGCGGCCCATTCCGTGCCGCGCGGCTCGGTGATGCAAAACCACAGCTGTTGCCACTCTTTGACGGAATCATTCAAAGTACCTGTTGGCCATGTGACGTTGGGCATCGTGCTCACCATAGCGCCCCCGCACTAGGCGTACTCGCCGCTCACCACCTTGGGTTTCACATTAAAGATCTTCAGCCATAAGCCGAAGTGTGGCGAGATGCGGAGAAAAGCCTCGCGCACGACGATGAATGTCGAGATGTTGACTAAGGAATTGGGGGATAAATCATGAAAATCGATCCCGTAATAATACATGATGCCGCGAACGAACGGGTGGAGGGGAAACCCTAGCCCGCGGACAAAATGAGGGAGGAATACAACCCTCTCGTGGGGTTCTGGAGTAGGGACGATCTGTCCCGCCGTCGGGAGACGGTGGCTAATTTTCTTGGCCAGGTACCCGGCCTCCTGAAGCTTTTTAATATCCTTATCCCGGATGGTAGAGGCCATCCACTTGCCTCCTGCTCCGGATCCAGACATTTTCGGAAGGCCTTTGTGGGCGGAGAAGACGAACGCTAGGGCGCTGGAGCTTGAGCGAAGGGGAATGGATCGGGAAGAAGAAAGCATGGGTGCGAAAGGGAGTCCTTATCCCCTTATAAAGGCAGCAGGGATTCTGCGCCTCCCCACTTGCCTGGTAAACTCGCTTATTCCCCAAGCACCGTTATTGATGGCGCGGTTGGGTTACCCACACCCGTATTGATGAGAATCCCGTGATAAGGGGACACGATCTCTGCTTCGACAAGACGTGCCAAGAAAACCGCCTCGCAATGTGTGCAGTAGCTGGTTGAGGAAAACGGTTCGAATAATGACCTGGCCATGGCGTGATGTCATGTTATGAAAAGTTGTGAGCAGATTAGATTTGTGGAAATATTATACTCTCTTCGGTCGTGTGTGGAATTTGTTTTGCAGAGCCGGACACGATCCTTGTGTTCAAAATCTTCTATGGAGTATTCGGAGGAAGAACCCGCCTTGCAATGCCGAAGACAATCTGCGCGCCGGACTCATTGTCATTGAAGCCTGGTTCAGGGGCTACTGACGGAGTCCTGGATTAGGGGGTCCTCGGACTGCCGGACTATATACTTTGGTCGGACTGTTGGACTATGAAGATCCAAGATTGAAGACTTCGTCCCGTGTCCGGATGGGACTCTCCTTTGCGTGGAAGGCAAGCTTGGCAATTCGGATATGTGGATCTCCTCCCTTGTAACCGAGTCTGTGTAACCCTAGCCCCCTCCAGTGTCTATATAAACCGGAGGGTTTAGTCTGTAGGACAACAACAACAACAATCATAATCATAGGCTAGCTTCTAGGGTTTAGCCTCTACGATCTCGTGGTAGATCAACTGTTGTAATACTCATATCATCAAGATCAATCAAGCAGGAAGTAGGGTATTACCTCCATCGAGAGGGCCCGAACCTGGGTAAACATTGTGTCCCCCGCCTCCTGTTACCATCCACCTTAGACGCATAGTTCGGGACCCCCTACCCGAGATCCGCCGGTTTTGACACCGACATTGTACACTAGTGGTTTGACTTAATCTCACCATGCTTCTTTGCATCATGTGATCTTCCAATTCTTGTGAATCAAACACCCAGATTTGTAGAAATCCTGTGTGTTTAAATTCTCTATTTTGCACGTGCATTCCTATCCTATTCCTGTCTATTTCCTATCCCTGCATTGTTAGAATCCTCAAATTTAAACAAGCCCTTACACAATTACTTCTGTTACAGATATGTGTCAAAGAAAACCTTGTGTGGTTTATCCTTCTCCTGCTGTGCTGTGGTCCACCCCAGCTCAGCTGCTCCAACGACGGAAGGGTTCACCACAGCAGGGATCTGCTCTCCAGACTGTCCTTCGCCGCCTAAGATCTTCTTCCCGCCGCCGGCAGCCACGACAACTGCATTACCATCATCAACTGAGCAGATGACCCTGAGGACTAAACGGGTCCGCAAGAGAGGTCGCACTCTTTCGTGTCTTCTTACGTTATGCATCGCTTAATATGATGACATGCTACTTTGTCGTGGTGTTCACCTATTAGACTCCGAGTCAGGTCCAAACTAATGCTGAAACTTGAGTTTTTAAATGGTTGTGGGGTACATATTCGGGCAGCAATCAGTACTATCTACTACTATCTGGTTAATCTCGGGTGTCTACTATGAGTTTCATGTTGGGTGGAAACAAACATTAAAGAAGCCATTATCTGTATTTTTTAACTAAAGCTATTATCTACCTCCTATCATTGGTTTTGGGTCTATCCACAGTTTACTACCATCACTCTGGATTTGTGCATGCACTCCTTACATAATCTCACTATGTTTTATTCCTATGCATGTCAGTTACTGTACACAATGGAACTGAACATGTAGAGCAAAAGAGACGAGCCTTGCGTGGCAATAAAATTTGATGAAGATGTCGCCCCATGGTGGTCGCAAAGGAAGCCCCCCTCCACCCATTTCGGATCGTAATCAAGAGGAAGATAAATGTTCTGAGGGGGATTCAGAAGGAGAAGACCACTCCTATTTACCCCCTGAGGTCTTCGCTCTAACTTGGCATGCTGCTGTTGGTAATATCATGCATATGGTGCCTTGCATTGCTTACTGTATACATCAAATATGTCATCTGCTTAGTTTAGACATGCTTTGTGTCAATGCCATCTGTTTAGTTTCTTTATCGTATATGTGAATCATGCAATGCCATCTTGTTTAGCCAGGCATCATATAAGTGAATTTGCAATGCCACCCTAGTTAGCCAGTCATCTTACATGTGAATTATATCATGCCATCATTTTTTTATTACGTGTTAAATTTGTCAACCTTTTTAGTACATTCAATTACTCTTCCTGTGCATCAGCCATTCGGCAGGGTCATGGAAAAATCTGAAGTGGAAACAAGGTCTTCAGAGCAGACAATGCTATCTGACGAAGCGCATGTCTTGCTGGTTACGGATAGCTCCTTGGAGGAGGATTCAGAGACAGATGACCAGTCATATCCCCCCCCCCCCGAGGTGCATGCTCTAACTTGGCAGGGTTATGTTGCTCATATCGTGTGTATGGTATCTTGCATTGCTATGTCATTTTCTTAGTTTAGACATGCTTTGTGTGAATGCTACCTGTTTAGTGTCTAATTACCATATATTTGAATTATGCCATGCCATCTTGTTGCAAGACATTATATATGTGAATTATGCAATGCTATCTTGTTGCAAGGCATTATATATGTGAATTATGCAATGCCATGCTGTTTAGCCAAGCGTCATATATTTGAGTTATATCAT
Source organism: Triticum aestivum (assembly GCF_018294505.1). Classification (NCBI taxonomy): domain Eukaryota; kingdom Viridiplantae; phylum Streptophyta; class Magnoliopsida; order Poales; family Poaceae; genus Triticum; species Triticum aestivum. The sequence goes on along the minus strand of NC_057805.1, from coordinate 171,525,174 downwards.
GCCGTCCTTTTTTGTATTTCTTGTTGCATTTGTCAACAATGTTTTATATTCAACTGCTCTTCCTGTGCATCAGCCATTTGAATTGGTGATGGAGAAATCTGGAGTGAAAACAAGGTCTTCAGAGCAGACAATGCTATTTGCTGAAGCAGATATCTTGCTGGTTACAGATAGCTCTTCAGAGGAGGATTCAGTGGCAGATGACCAGTCCTATTATCCCCCTGAGGTGTATGCTCAAACTTGGCAGGGTTATATTACTCATATCATGCATATGTTTTATTGCAATGCTTAGTTTTTAATACAGAATTTTGAATGCCATCTTGTTAGTTGACACATCATATATGCGATTGCCCTCTGCTCACTTGCTTAGTATATAAATCATATATTTGAATTTTATCATGCCAAGATGTTTACATAGACAACATGTATCTGAATTATGGCATGCCAACCCATTTTCTAAACACATAATATAGTTATATCATCTCATCCTGTTTACATAGTCATCATATTTTGAATTATGTCATTCTATCCGTGAATTATATCATGCCATCATGTTTCCATCGACGGCATGTTTGTGATTTATGGCATGCCAACCACTTTAATAGACACATCGTATAGTTATATCATGTCATCCTGTTTACATAGTCATCATATTTTGAAGTATGTCATTCTATCCTGTTTAGTTAGAAATCATACATGTGAAATTGTGTCATGCTATCCTGTTTTATTAGCCATCATATATGTGAAATTATGTCCTGCTATTCTGTTTGGGTAGACAACATAAATGTGAATTATCTCATGCCCTGTTTTCTTCCCTACTATCCATTGCACCTGTCTATCTTACAATGTCTGTACATTCAATTACTTTTCTTGTTTATCAGCCATTTCAATTGGAGGGGGTGATGGCAGTATTTGTGGGAGGAAAAACATAGTCTTCAGAAAAGATCGTGCTACCTGTCGATGCAGATAGAACCATGATTGTACTTGCCCAAGAACCAGCCCCACCACACATAACCCAGACTCATGCAGATTGTACCCCTACCTAGTTGGACAGAGAAGGAGCTACATCCCTTCTAACCCCAACCCCAGCAAATAGTAACCCAGTTCCAGTTGACACAGCACCGTCTCCACCACAGAGCACCCGAAGACGAGTAGTTAGTAAGGCAATTGCAGTGCCCAAAGCATGAGGACCACCACTCTGAACCCCGATTCAACGCTTAAAGCAGAAGAAGAATTGTTCTCAGGTCAGGTTCCGTAGCTAGGGTTCATACTACTTTGCTCTTGCATCACTATATTTCCTCATACCAACTAATTTCAAATTTGAAGGATGCAATTGAAACTCCAATGGCGCAACACGTATGTTCAAACCTGTTTCTTTAACGTGTTTGCTGTTGTAACTTGCTCTATGTTGATTTCAGTTTCAATTGAATAAACAGTTATGTTCTCATGCCATGCACATTACAAGTGTTGTTATTGTTGTGTAGTTTCCCACACTTATATTCTGTCTATACTGCTTTGTGTTAAATAGATATGATTCGAACTATGTCTATCTTGATTTGGCAACATAAACTAGAATGATATAGACCATACAGTGACCATACTACATAGATATATGTTTGTTTCATTTTGTTATCATGTCCACCTTAGTACTGAACTGGTTTGCCAAAATGAGTTTCATATACTACATTGTAAACCTGTGATGTGTTTGTTTGCTTGTTTCTCTTTTAGAACGCAGATAAAATATTGGAGAAGAGTACCCCGTTATGCAATGGTAAAGGAAGTAATGCAGATATGGTTCAAGATAGTGAGACATCCCTGTTAGTCTCCAAGAAAGCTGATAAAAACTATATTGAAGACACTAAGACAACCCCAAAGTCCTATCTTGATGTAGTGTTCGAGTTACTGGCTACTACTGCTGGCACCAGCTCTTCGAACTCGCTGCCTGAATCAGTTCAACTTCTGGAGTCTCAACTTCAAGTTGAAAGACATCGATCAGATGTTATGCGACAGGAAGCAGAAGGACTGAGGAAGTCCCTGCAGAATTCAGATGCATAATTTCTGGTGCAATAGCAAGTGGTGGAGGATTTAAGCGCGAAACAAGAGAAAGTTAATAAGCTTGCTAAGTATCTTGCCAGCTTTTTGGGTACCCAGGATATTCTTTCTTGAGATCTTCTGAAGTGGTTTTAATTCTGGATTTGTTTTGCTGCGGCGTTTATTTGCACTAGTCGCCAACTTTGACAACTAGTGTATATGATATGCTGCTTTGTTCCCTATATTTGCACTGGTGGCAAACTTTGATGCCCAATGGATGTAATATGTGTAATAGCCGTGATAGCCTAGCGTAAGTTGCTTGCTTATTTATTTCCTTGTTGTCTTGTTTATTTGTTTGCTTGTAGTGAGTGCAGTTCTTTTTCCATGGTTTGCTAGTGGCCGCAATAACCTATTTTTTAAAACTAGGACACAATAACCATGGGCTACATATTTACTGTAGTTACCATGGGCCTCCTACGGGCCGTAGAAACAATGGGCCTTCTAAGGCCCGTAGAATCAATGGGCCTTCTATGGGCTGTAGCATCAATGGGCCTTCTACGTGTCGTATGATCAATAGGCCAAACATGGGCCAATAACAGACCGCATTATGGGCCGTAAACGGGCTACATTTGGAATCATCCATTCATGGGCCGACAATAACGGGCCATCATTAATCGGCCGTATTTTATGACGCTAAGAAAATGGCACAACGGATTAACGAGCTGCAAACGGGCCGATTGTAACCGCGGGCTGAATTTGGCCCACAAGCAGAAAAGGCCAATAACGGGCCGTAAGTAACCGAATACTAGAAATGAGCCCAAGAATAAATGGGCCCTGAGAAGGCCGAAAGATAACACGGGTTGGAAACAGCCCAATGGAATAATGGGCCGTTAATGGGTATAAAGGGGTACATTGTTCATTGCGGGCCAGATTCACCGTGGGCCGTTAATGGGCCAAGAGTTACAAATGGCCTCGTATGGGCCGAAAGACATCATGGGCCATAAATGGGCCGAAGGTTACAGCGGGCTGGAATCATATTGGACGGCCCAGATGTGACGCCCCCGATTCGGATCGTACACCAATCATGCACGCAAACGTGTACGATCAAGATCAAGGACTCACGGGAAGATATAACAACACAACTCTAAAAGTAAAAAAGTCAGACAAGCATCATAATACAAGCCAGGGGCCTCGAGGGCTCGAATACAAGTGCTCGATCATAGACGAGTCAGTGAAAAAAACAATACATGAGTACAGACATAAGTTAAACAAGTTGCCATAAGATGGCTAGCACAAACTGGGATACAGATCAAAAGAGGTGCAGGCATCCTGCATGGGATCCTCCTAACTACTCCTGGTCATCGGCGGCCTGAACGTAGTAGTAGGCACCCTCAGTGTAATAGGGGTCGTCGTCGACGGTGGCGTCTGGCTCCTGGGCTCCAACATCTGGTTGCGACGTCCGAGAAGAAAGTAAAGGGGAAAAAGGGGGAGCAAAGCAACCGTGAGTACTCATCCAAAGTACTCGCAAGCAAGGATCTACACTACATATGCATGGGTATATGTGTAAAGGGGCAATATTGGTGGACTGAACTGCAGAATGCCAGAATAAGAGGGGGATACCTAGTGCTGTCAAAGACTACGCTTCTGGCAGCCTCCATCTTGCAGCATGTAGAAGAGAGTAGATGGTAAGTTCACCAAGTATCATCTCATAGCATAATCCTACCCGGTGATCCTCCCCTCGTCGCCCTGTGTGAGAGCGATCACCGGGTTATATCTGGCACTTGGAAGGGTGGGTTTTATTAAGTATCTGGTTCTAGTTGTGATAAGGTAAGGGTACAACTCCGGGTCGCCTGTTACCGTGGACACGACTATTCGAATAGATGAACTTCCCTGCAGGGGTGCATCACATTACCCGACACGCTCGATCCCTCTGGCCGGGCACACTTTCCTGGGTCATGTCCAGCCTCGGGAGATCAACACGTCGTAGCCCCACCTAGACTCAACAGAGAGGTCAGCACGCCGGTCTAAATCCTATGCGCGTAGGGGTCTGGGCCCATCGCCCATTGCACACCTGCACCTTTCGTACGCGGCCGGTGAGCAGACCTAGCCCCCTTATATACAAGAGCAGGCGTTCCAGTCCAACCCGGCACGCGCCGCTCAGTCGCTGATGTCAAAAGAGCTTTGGCTGATACCACGACGCCGGTTGCCCATATCTTGTCCCACGTGGCGGTTAGTGCGTATAAGTTCAACGACCCAACTCAGATCAAATACCAAGATCTCGTTAAGCGTGTTATTATGAAGTAACCACGGACGCTGACCAGGGCCAGGCCCACCTCTCTCCTAGGTGGTCTCAACCTGACCTGTCGCTCCGCGACAAAGATCCACCCAGAGGGCCGTCGGGACAAAGGTCCTTTCAGCCCCTAATCCGTGAATCACTCGCAGGTACTCTACGAACCGACCCGACTTTAGTCACCACAAGTATCATACATTATGTATGTACGTATATACCCGTGATCACCTCCCGAGTGATCACGGCCCAATAGTATAGCATGGCAGACGGACAAGAATGTAGGGCCACTGATGGAATACTAGCATCCTATACTAAGCATTTAGGATTGCAGGTAAGGGTAACAACTGTAGCAACAATGTCAGGCCATGCAGCAGAATAGGATTAACCAAAAGCAGTAACATGCTACACTACTCTAATGCAAGCAGTAGAGAGAAGGAATAGGCGATATCTGGTGATCAAGGGGGGGCTTGCCTGGTTGCTCTGGCAAGGAGGGGGTCGTCAACACCGTAGTCATACTAGGTAGCAGTGGCGTCGGTCTCGGTGTCTAGCGAGAGAAGAGGGGTAAGAAACAATAAATATAATGCAAACATATGCATGACGATGCATGACATGACAAGTAACGGTGCTAGGAGTGCCCTAACGCAGTAGGAGGTGATACTGGCGAAGGGGGAAACGTCCGTGAAAGTATCCCCGGTGTTTTGCATTTTCGGACAGATGAACCGGAGGATGAAAGTTGTGTGTTTTCTATGCTAGGGATGTGTGGCGGACGAACGGGCTGCATATTCGGATTCGTCTCGTCGTTCTGAGCAACTTTCACGTAGAAAACATTTTCATCTGAGCTACAGTTTATTTTCTATGTTTTTCTAAAGTTTTAATTATTCTTAGAATTTATTTAATTATTTTAAATCAACATTATCCAGAACAGTGTATGCTGACATCATCATGATGTCAGCACGACGTCAGCAGTCAACAGGGCATTGACTGGGTCAAACTGACGTGTGGGTCCCAGCTGTCATAGTCGGTTAACTAATTAACCAAGTTAATTAGTTTAATTAACATATTAGTTAGGTTAGTTAATTAATTAGGTTTATTAATCACAATTAATTAAGTTAATTAATTTAATTATTTAACTATTTATTTTTTTATTTTTTTAATAAACGTTCTAGGGGTTGGGCCCCTACTGTCAGTGGCACAGGGGCCTTACCGGGCTAACGAGCGCTGGCGAAACGGGGTGAAGCCCTGGGGTGCGGGCATAGCCCGCCCAGGTGACGCGAGAGAGCTGGGCGCGGGCGCCGGTGGCCAGGGGCCGCACAAGCGCCGGCCGGAACAGGGCGGCGGGGTGGACGGCCACGGCGCGAGCGGGCAGGGGTGGTCGCGGTGGCTCAGAGCGGGCAGGGGTGGTGCGAACCGCGACGACCGCCAAGCAGCAGAGCAGCGGGGTGAGGCCAGCA